>NW_027512864.1:0-335494 GCF_048772815.1 Callospermophilus lateralis
CCCTGAAACCTCTCCATTCAACAAGATGCCTTTACATCCAAAGGTCTGCTAGCTGCACATGTCAGTCACAAACCATTTCTAAGCCAATGGCAGATCCACGTGGCCGCACCACAGATGTTTTTTTCACACACCTACACTCTACTGCTCTTGGCCCACTACTCAGCAGGCTCCAACTTACTGGCATCTCTTTTCTACACCATTATCATGAAACTCAGTCAAACCAGACACTGTCTTGTATACTCATGATAAGCACCAGGACATCAAATGGATTTCCAGTGCCAGCTGGTCATGGAAATTTCAAAAATTTCATGGTATTTTCTAGCCATTTTTCAAGGATGAAGTTGGAGGTACTGTGGGTTTCAATTCATTCAGGAACCATTAAATGTTGAGGAAGCTCATTTCAATGGAAGCTCTAGAGAACTCTCACAGGCAAGTCCTCCGAAAGAGTGGCCCAATGTCACATAAAGCCAGCCACATTGAGGTCTACAATGTGAGGTCCATGTGTGTTTTGACTCTCAACTATTGCTTCCAAGTTTTTCAGAATATAATCAAGTGATATCCTCGCTGAGATTCCCAGTGCTCTGTGGAAAGCCACCCTGGGCCTAGATCTCAGTTTCCAAGGGTGACTCTCATGTGTGGCCTCCGAAAATCCCAACACAATTCATGGCAATACTTCTCTAAGGTCAGTTCCAGAACTCAGTCTCCAAGGGGAATCCCACAAGAGTTGAAACCCAGGTGGACACAGTCATCTTTTCCAACTGCCACACAAATGACCACAATTGAAACCAAAACACTCCCACATGGCCCTCATGTTTTTCCATATAGACACTCATCATAACCTCTCGCTGGAGGTTTCCATGAGGGGCGCAGACCAAGACACCGTCCAAAATAAGCTCCCTTGCCCCTAATTTGCCGAAAGTCAGGGTGGCCTACACACCCTTCCTGTGAACCAGAACTGATCAAATAGGGATGTAGTTAATACTGTCATGCTTTTCCAATTTGAGGCCTACTGACTGTCAGGTATAGATTCTTTATGTGATTTGGAGTCATCAGCAAACCCAAGCACTTCTGCAGGGGTTCAAAGAACTCATTTGAACTAAAGGATCCTGATTCTTACTTGATGAAGGTCAGGAATCTAATAGAGGAAGGCAAGAGACTCATTTGCCATTTCTGTTTTGAGTGCACACATGGAATCTATCTTTAGATGCATCAGGTGCTGAGAATCTAAGCCACAACCTCACACAGAACCAAGAGGCTGATTCAGACACATCCTTTTACAAAGCAATTAAGCAAAGAGCAACAGGTGATGCCCATTCATTTTCATTTGAAAACTGTTTTCTTCAGGCTTCACAAAGGGGTGGCCAGAGGCAAAAACCTTCCTGACATTTAGGGCAACAGAAAAACAGGTAAGCAAAAGACCCAAAGCAGGGTTTCTCCACTGAGACTTTCCTGGTCACACTGATATCTGAGTTTTCTGAGATGCTCCCCATTCACTTTAGCTATCAAGTACATGGTCATGTCACAGAGCTTGGAGGTTGTATATATCTTGGACACAAAACCATGAGCCTATTCTGGAGAGTGGCCAGAATTCAGGAAGAAAACAGGATCTTAGGAAGATAGTAGGTTTTGCCCATCCAGAAGGCAAGCCGTGGTCCATTCATCAATTGGGCAGGATGAATGCCAGGAAGCTTTCTACTAGACAGGACACATCCATTAATTCATTCTCTTTTCTAATGTCTACAACCACAGACACAGTGGGATACACAGACATAGAAACACTCACATGTCAAACGACTTACTAGAAACAGTGCAATCCAAACCAAACAAACCGCATTTTCTACCTATTCTCAGAACATGTGACAAAACCACAAAACCACAACCACTCCCACAAAGGCACCTCCTTCCCCCAAGTAGGTCTGTGAGTATCCAGAGTGTCCTCTGACTGGTGGGCCATACAATGTTCTCCCGAAATGTCCTGTCCTGACTCAGATCTGGTCTCCTTGGCCAACTCTGTGAAGTTGTCAGGAGGCAGCGGTGAGCCACTACCTGCTTTCTCAGAAAAGGTCCCTCTTCAGAGCTCTCCTGGCCTTTGGCTATCCTCACATAGGTAGGTACCAAGAAAGACTGACCCTGTCCTTGGTAAAACCAAACAAGTGAGCCCACTGGGACTGGGACTGGGACTGGCTCTGGGTGCCTGTCTTCATGGATCCCAAGTTCAGAGAATTCCTTCACCAAGGAAGTGACGTAGGTCACTTCCTTCAGGAACTGAATCAGGTTACTGCCTTGGCAACCAATTTGTCCTAACAGTTGCTTCCAAGAGTCCAATGAGTTGGAGGCTGCCCCTACTTCCAGTGAAACTTTCACAATTTTGCATGGTATATCAACCATAGGCACCCAAAAAAAGCTCTCCAGATAGGCGTGGTTTGGTCCATCTTCTATACATTAAGAAAAGAAATGTTGATTCAGACACATCCCTTCATGCTAACCAGGTTGTTTGTCATGGAAGATGACTTTTGCTCTCTGACGTCATTCATAGCTGCCTACATTTAATCCTGGGATCATTTCTTTAATGACCTTGGAGGTTCTCAGCAAGTGGAAGATCCCCTAATTTCTGTATTGAAAGACCAACTCTGTCCCTGCTCTTCAGTAAAGTTAGATTGAGAGAACAGTGTATGGTCAGGGTTAATAACATGTTCCATTTGGGTTAGGAATCATTCTGCGGGATGAATTATGGTATTGGGAACGTGCGATATTTATAAGAATATAAGTGAATTATAAGTATGAAAACAGACATCTAGGTAATATTTGAAGCCCAGAATTGCATTGGACCCTTAGCTGGGATTCTTAGCTTTGAATTATATTCTGCACAGATGTCTCAGATAAATCGATATACAATGGCATAATTACTTGTACCTTGGTTTATTGAATGTTGAAGAGAACATCCAGTCAAAAAGGGATAATTTGTAGGATTAGTAAGATAGTTGGTAGGTTTTGAAAGAAGAGTGAGTATAGGATTTGGATAAAAAGATCTTTAGCTGTAGGGTTTCGGATAGAGTGAATGTAATTGTCAGCACATGTGGAGAGTCTGTCAAAAGGATGAACTGGGGAAAAAAGTAGGAATGCAGATATCAATTGACATTAGGATATCAGGCAAAGTATAAAGTGAGTGATAGAATTATACATTTTCAACAGGGTTGAGTTTGAATATATAATCTTAGGAAGAAACAAACATGTAGTCACCAATAGGATGAACTTTTGAGAGCATTAGGCAATATGGACATGGATGTTTTCCGTAATCCATGCTCACTTTTCATTTAGGCTTTGGTACAAACATAAGTTTGACCTCTTCTTTCTGTGTGCAGAATATTACTGTGGTAAAATGTATATGTAGATCAGGTGACATGAGTATTTCTTCCACCATTTCTGAGAGCAATATTTTGAAGACGTATCAATTATTTTTGGAGGTAAAAATGGTGTACACTGTGTCTATAATTATAGAGATAATGCATGAATAGACCATACTGTAAAGAAATATTATAACTGGTTCTAACTTTAAATAATGGATTGAATTGATATCTGAAAATATACAGAAAATCTTACATTGATATACAATCCTTCATTCCAACCAGTAATATATATAATGGTTATATCAGCATTATGGTTTTTCATGAAGAATGTGTGAGTTTTGCTTCAAAAGTGATTATGGAAATCGGAAATAATGTGTTTGGAAAGAAGTCTCATGAAAAGACCAGTCAAGAAACCTGGAGGAATACATGTGTTTTGAAGCAGAAAGTGATTGAAAGTGAAACAAATGCCTATAAATTTGTGAACTTGTGGATCAAATATATATACTATGATGTGCGTAAACTGAAGAAATAGTAATGTACCACTGTTACATAAAAATGAACGTCAAAATACACATCATGTCCTCTCCCACAGGAATCTACTTGCATTGATGTTAAACTGGGTCAGTTATTGTAGAAATATTAGGATAATGCCGCAGTCTTGCTGGGCACAATCAGCAGCCACTTGTCAAAAGAAACTAACTTTATTTTTAGAACCACACATGCCAAACAAAACAGCCTCTCAGGAAAAAAACCTTCAGAGCCCCAACTGCCACCACTGGCTTCCCAAAACCTCTCCCTCCCACAGGAGCCTCTCTCTGCCTCCCACAATACTCTGCTCTTGAGGGCGATTGGCTGGGTCATGTGGGCGGAGTCAAAAAAAGTCCCCCAATGAGCAGTTTTGTGGTCTGAAAGGGCAGGGAAACAGCCCATTGAGCATCACCGCAGAGGAGCCAATCAGCTAGGTGTTGCTGGGGCCGCTGTGAGCCAATCATCAGCCGGCAGCTGGAAGTTTGCTGGCAGCAGGAATTTTGCTGGGGCCCCTTCGGCTGTGGCTCTCAACATCTTCGCCTCTCTGTTTAAACAACACGCATGTGGCTTAGGGACCGTGCCTGCCTTAGGTTGTCCAATAGTACATATGGTCTTTACCAGTTAAGTTGGTACCATTGCAATTGGATCTTACCCGTCACTGACTACCCGTCCAGTATAGAGCCACACATGTGGAGAGGTCTTTGTACCAGCGGGGGTGGGTGAGGTTCTTTGCCTCACCTCTGTTGGCCCCCCAAATTTTAGCTGGACGATCATGACACGCAGAAGGGAGGAAGATACACCAAGCCAATTGATGGCTCCTTTTGGAAAAATTGTACCACCGATGACATCATCAGCAAATATACCCCAACACTACCACAAGTCGCTGCACCAACAGATAGTTCACAATGCATTTAGGTGAGTTCACAATGTGTCCAGGCAAGTTCTGCAAGCAGTACAGGGATGGCTATTGCAGAAGCTGTAGATTGGTATTATCTTTGATTTCACCTGCACTGGGATGAAGATAGGAACTCTGGCAATAATGTCTAAAGAAAAAAATTATGTAATATTCCAGAAGGCACTAAAACCAAAAAAAAAAAAATATGTAACATTCCAGAAGGCACATCAAAAACCAAAGTGGCCCAAAAAGCAGTCATTGAGGATGAAGTCTCTCACTTTCCTCTGTAAGGTTCCTGACCTCCATAAAATGAGAATAGGGATTTATTGGGTCAAATGAGTTCTTCAAAACCCTGCAGAGTGTAGCCAATGGGTTATTGGGTTTTTTCATTACTCCAATTCACATCAAGAATCTATACTCCACAGACAGTAGGCCTCAAATTGGAGAAGCAGAGCAGTATTAAAGTCAGGGTTATTTGATCACTCCTGATTCACAGAATGGGTGTCCAGGCCACCCTGACTTTAGGCAAATGAGAGGAAAGGGAGATTATTTTGGACACTGTCTTGGGCTGTGCCCCTCAAGGAAACGTCAAGCCAGAGGTTATGATGAGTGTCTATATGGAAGAAGATGAGGGCCATTTGGGAGTGTTTTGGTTTTCATTGTGGTCATTTATGTGGCAGTAGGAAAAGATGACTGGGTCCACCAGGGCTTGAACTCTGGTGTGATTCCTCTTAGAGACTGAGTTCTGGAACTGACCTCAGAGAAGTATTGCCATGATTTGTGTTGGGATTTTAGGCGGCCACCCATGAAAGTCGCCCTTTGAAACTGAGATCTAGGCCTGGGGTGGCTTTCCACAGAGCACTGGGAATCTCAGACAGAATATCATATGATGTTATTTTGAAATACTTGCCAGACATAGTTGAGAGTCAAAACACACATGGACCTCACATTGTAGACCTCAATTGGCCTGGCTTCATGTGACTATTTGGCCACTCTTTGGAAAGCCTTGCCTGTGAGAGTTCTCCAGAACTTTCATTGAAATGAGCTTCCTCAACATTGAATGATTCCTGAAAGAATTGAAACCCACAATGCCTCCAACTTCATCCTTGTAAAATGGCTAGATAAATACCATGAAATTTTTGAAATTCACATGATGAGGTGGCACTGGAGAACCTTTGATGTCCTGTTGCTGATCATTAGTGTACCAGACAGTGCCTTGATTGATTGGGTATAATGAAAGTGGTGTAGAACAGAGATGCCGGTTAGATGGAGACTGCGGAGTAGTTGGCCCAGAGTTGTGGTGTGCAGGTGTGTGATAAAATATTTATGGTGGTGCCATGTGGATCTGCCATTGACTTCCAAATGGCTTTTAGCTAACATGGTGCACCCAGCAGACCCTTATGTGCAAAGGCATCTTGTTATATGGAGAGGTTTCAGGGAAATGTTCAGAATCAGGTTGCTATGGTCAAGGGGGCAAGCTATGTGGGATAGAAGCCGGGTTAGTGAGTTCTCCTGGAGACTCTGACCCAGCAAATGTCACAGAACTCCCTCCAACACTGTGTCCCAGTTGAACTCCTTGTATTTCTTGAAGCAAATACCAAACTCCCAGTTCAACACCAAGAAACATCATGAAAATTGGAGGATGACTAAATGGCTTCACAGTCCACATGGTTAGACACTTTGGCCCACTGGCCTCTGTTTACCTACAAAGAGAGAATTCAGCACTGCTGCCTCAGGTTCATTGGAAAATAAGAAACCATGTTCTCCAAGTCACATAGATTCAGACCCAGCTTTGATGGTTTCACTACAAATGAAGACAAAGCTCCTGACAACAATATATATTTCAAGTGCCACACCTCAGAGGCAGATTCTCCAGAAGTCTTTTTTCCAGCAGAGCTCCATGGTTGTGGAGTGTTTACCCAATCCCTTACTTCTGGAAACTCCTCTACCTGCTCCCAGGTTGAGAACTCCTGAGAATTTTCCATTCCAGATATGTATTCACAGATTTTCTACCTCTTCTTCTCTAATTGTGTCTCACTTGGGGCAAAGGTAATGTCAAGGCATTGTTCTAGGTGAGAGTGGGAAGATTATTGTGTAGCACATATTTGCATACACATTGGATACATTATCCTATTTTCCATTTGCAATACTGAATTTCTGACACTAACCCATACCCTACTAGACTATGACTACTATCCTAAAATGATGGAGAAAAAGAAACCTAACAGAATAGAAATACAGGCCTTTTGTAGGAGGCATGGTGTATACTTGGATTTTCCTTTTCCTTTATCAAGGATATGTGTTATAAATCTAGTCAACTTTTCATTGTAATATTTCTCCATGAGTTTTCAAAGTTAACACATATGTAAATTCCTGTCTCCTTTTCTCTGTAGCCTCTTTAGAACATGTATATTTTTATGCATATATAGACTCCTACCTGGTAACACACGTAAATTCTTGTGATCTCACAAACTTTGGAATATACAAATTATGAGAATAGATCACTTCCCCTAAATACTGATGGAACTGAAAATTCAAACTATGGGTGAGCTTCCTAGTGAACAACATCATACATAAATCCATGTTCAGTAAAATGAATATTTTTAGATATGTGGATGATATATATTTCATTATAAATTTCGATTGGCATATATATTGCTACATTTTATTGTTGTGTGTGTGTGTGTGTGTGTGTGTGTGTGTGTGTGTGTCTTATTATACACTCCCTAAATTCATTCAAGTTCATGTATGCGATTTAAAATCAACATTTTACATGATTATCATCAGTCTGGCTGGGCACAATTCAGGAGCCAATTGTCAAAAGAAACAAACTTTATTTTTAGAACCACACAAGCCAAACAAAACAGCTTCTCAGGAAAAACCCTCAGAGCCCAACTGCCACCACAGTCTTCCCACAAGCCTCTCCCTCAACCACAAGCCTCCTCCTTTTGAGGCCAATTGGCTGGGTCACATGGGCGGAGCCAAAAAAGTCCACCAATGAGCAGCTCCATTGTCTGAAAGGGCAGAGAAACATACCATTGAGCATCACCACAGAGGAGCCAATCAGCTAGATGTTGCTGGGGCCGCTGTGGAGCCAATCATCAGCCGGCAGCTGGAAGTTTGCTGGCAGCTGGAGGTTTCCTGGGGTCCCTTTGGCTGTGGCTCTCAACATCTCCCCCTCTCTGTTTAAACAACGAGCATGTGGCTTAGGGACCATGCCTGCCTTAGGTTGTGCAGTAGTACATATGGTATTTACTGGAGACCCTTGGCTGTGGCTATCAACAGGATTTGTATGTACCATTCACTGAAGTTAGTTTTCAGTACTAGGAAACAAATATGTATTTCAGGTGGATAAATATTTCTGAGAAAAATCTTGTGAAAAGTTGATTATAAATCCACATACTTGAACATAAATGAATTTAGGGAGTGTAAATAAGATACATATATTTCATATTTTGAAAAATCTGGAGAGAGTGTGTGTGTGTGTGTGTGTGTATACACACACAGACACATACAGATATTAAAATGTAGCAACATATATGCAAATCTAAATTCACTATGAAATATACATCAATCACAGATCCAAAAATATTCAATTTTCTTAACAGGGATTTATGTATAATGTTTTTCTACTAGGAAGCTCACCCATTATTTGAATTATCAGTTCCAACAGCGTTTAGGAGGAGTGATGTCTTCTCACAAATTGTATCTCCCAAGTCAGTCACCTCACAAGAATGTAGGTGTGACACCAGGTAGGATTTGATATGTGCATATAAAAATACATGTGCTGAATAGGCTACAGACAAAGGGAGACAGGAATTCACATATTTGTTAACTTTAAAAACACATGGAGATCTATTTCAATTAAAAATAGACTGGATTTATAACACCTGACATTTATCATGCAAAAGGCAAGATCAATTATACACCATGCCTCCTCTGAACTGCTTGTATTTCAATTCTGTTTGTGTACTTTTCTGCATGATATTAGAATTAGTAGTCAGAGTCTAGTAGGGTATGGGTTCGTGTCAGGGATTCAGTATTTCGAATGGAAAATTGGAAAATGAATCCAATGTGTATGCAAATACGTGCTACACACAAAAAATTCCCACTTTCATTCAGAACAATGGCTTGAAATAACCACGCTCCATGTAAGAAACAATTAGAGGAGAAGAGTTAGAAAATCTGTGAATATATACGTAGAATGGAAAATGCTCAGTAGTTCACAACCTTTGAGGTGGAAGAGACGTTTCCAAACCTTAGGGACAGGGTAAAACTCCACAAACATGGATCTCTGCTGGCCTAAACACTTCTGGAGATACTGACAATGAGGTTGGGTACTTGAAATATATGTTGTTTTCAGAAGCTTTAGCTTCCTTTGTAGTGAGACCATCAAACTTGGGTCTGCATTTTTGGGACCTGGAGGACATGAATTCTTATTGTCCAATGAACATGAGGCAGCAGTGCTGAATTCACTCTTTGTAACTAAACTGTGGCCAATGGGGGATAAGTGTCTCCCCGTCTGGACTTTGAAATCATTTGGTCATCCTCCACTTTTCGTGGTGTTTCTTGCTGCTGCAGTGGGTGTTTTGTATTTGGTTCATGACATACAAGGAGTTAAACTGGGACACAATGCTGGAGGGAGTCCTGTAACGTATGGTGTGTCAGGGTCTGCAGGAGAATGCACCAACCAGGCTTCTATCCCCCATTGCTTGCCCCCTTTACCATAGGAACTTGATTCTGAACATTGCCCTGAAAACTCTCCATGTAACATGATGCCTTTACATACAAAGTTCTGCTAGCTGCACCATGTCAGTCACAAGCCATTTGGAAGCCAATGTAAGATCCACATGACCCCACCACAGATGTATTGTCACACACCTGCACACAACTGCTCTCGGCCTGCCATAAATACTGCTCTGCTTCTCCAATTTGAGGCCTACTTACTGTCAGGTATAGATTCTTTATGTGATTTGGCATCATGAGACAACCCAAGCAGTTCTGCAGGACTTTGAAGAACTCATTTGATCCAAAGGATCCCTATTCTCACTTGATGGAGGTCAGGAACCAAACAGAAGAAGGCAAGAGACTTCATCCACAATGACAGATTTTTTGCCATTTTGGTTTTGGATGCACACATGGGATCTTCTTTAGATCTATCAGGAGCTGAGAATCTTAGCCACAGCCTCAAACAGGGCCTAGTGTCTGACTAAGACACATCCCTTTCCAGAGCATTTAAGCAAAGAGCCACAGGTGATGCCCATTCATTTCCATTTGAAAACTGTTTCTTCATGCTTCACAAAGGGGTGGCCTGAGGCAAAGAACTTCCTGACATTCAAGGCAACAGAAACATAGATAAGCAAATGGAGCCAAGCAGGGTTTCTCCACTGAGACTTTACTGGTCACACTGATATCTGAGTTTTCTGAGATGTTCCCATTCCCTTCAGCTATCAAGGACATGGCCATGTCACAGAGTTTGGAGGTGGTACATATCTTGGACAATAAACCATGATACTATTCTGGAGAGTAGCCAGAATTCAGGAAGAAAACAGCAACTTTGGAAGTTAGTAGGTGTTTCCCATCCATAAGGCAAGCAACAGTCCATTAATCAATTGTGCAGGATGAATGCTGTGAAGCTTTCTACTAGACAGGACACCTCCATTGATGCATTCTCGTTTCTAATGTCTAAAACCACGGACACAGTGGCTACACAGACATAGAAACACTCGCCTTGTCTATAGACTTACTAGAAACAGTCGACTCCAAACCAAACCAACCACCTTTCCTACCTATTCTCAGAACATGAAACAAAACCGCAAACTCACACCCACAACCAAAAAGGCACCTCCTTCCCAAAAATAGGTCTTTAACTATCTGGAGTGTCCTCTGACTGGTGGGCCATACTATGTTCCACTCGAAATGGCCTGTCTGGTCTCAGATCTTGTCTCCTTGGCCAACTCTGTTATTCTGCGAGGAGCCTGCTGTTAGCCACAACCTGCTGTCTCAAGAAAGGCCCCTCTTCAGAGCTCTACTGGCATTTGGCCATCCTCACATCAGTAGGTACCAAGAAGGCCTGACTCTGTACTTGGTAAATCCAAACAAGTGAGCCCACTGGGACTGGGACTGGGACTGGCTCTTGGTGCCTGGCTTCTTGCATCCCAATTTCAGAGAGTTCCATCACCAAGGAAATGAGGTATGTCACTTTCTTTGCAACTGAATGAGGTCACTGCCTTGGCAACAACTTTGTCCTAAGACTTGCTTCCAATGGTTCCATGAGTTGGAGGGTGCCCCTACTTCCTGTGACAATTTGACTAGTTAGAATGGTATATCAAAATAGACACCATGGAACAGCTCTACACGCAGGCCTGGTTAGGTTCATCTTCTCTACATTAAGAAGAGAGAGTCTGATGCATACACATCCCTTCATCCTGTCCAGGTTGTTTGCCATGGAAGATGGCTTTTGCTCATGCAGGTCCTTCATAGCTGCCTACATCTTCTCCAGGGATCATTTCTGCATCGAACTTTGAGGTTCTCAGCAGTTGGAAGATAACCTACATCCCTAATTGAAAGAATAGCCCTGTCCCTGCTCTTTTGTAATGTTAGATTGAGGCAACAGTGTATGGTTAGGGTTTTAACATGTTCGATTTGGGTTAGGAATCATTCTGTGGGATGAATAAGGTTATTGGGAACCTGCAATATATAGAAATATAGTGGTTAAATATAAGTATGAAAACAGAAATCTAGGTAAGATTTGAAGCTCAGAAGTGCATTTGGCAATAGATTGGGACACGTAGCTTTGAATTATGTTCTGCATACATGTTTCAGAAAAATCGATATACAATGGCATAGGACCTTGTATTTCAGATGATTGAATGTAGTAGAGTACATCCACTCAAAAAGGGATAGTCGATAGGATCAGGAAGATAGTCAGTATGTTTCGGAAGAAGATAGAGTATAGGATTTGGACCAAAGTTCATTAGCAATAGGGTTTCGGTTAGAGAGTGAATGTCAATGTCAGCACATGTGAAGGGTCAGTCACAATGTTGAACTGGAAAAAATATGTAGGAAAGTAGATATCAATAGAGACATTAGGAAATCAGGCAAAGTATAAAGTGAGTGAAAAAACTAGACATTTCCAATAGTTTTGAGGTTGAATATATAATCTTAGGAAGAAACAAAAATGTGGTCACCAATAGGATTGACATTTGAGAGCATTAGGCAACCTGGATATGGATGTTTTTAGTAATCCATGTTCAGTTTCCATTTAGGCTTTGGTACAATCATACGTGTGACTTTTGCATTTTGTGTCCAGAATATTACTATGATAACATGCATATGTAGATCAGGTGACATGAGTATTTCTTCCACCATTTCTGGGAGCAATATTTAGAAGACTAATAAATTAGTATTGGGGGTACTAAGAGGTGTACCCTGTGTCTATGAATATAGAGATAATGCATGAATAGACAATATAGTGAATAAATAATATAACTGGTTCCACTTTAAATAATGGAATAAACTGATATAAAAGAATATATAAAAAATACTATATTGTTATAAAATCATTCATTCCAACCAGTTATACATCTAGTGGTGATATTATAGTTATGGTTTATCATGAAGTGAGTGTCAGTTTTGCTTCAAAAGTGATTAAAAAAATCAAAAATAATATATTTCGAAAGAAGTCTCATTATAAGACCAGTCAAGAAACCTGGAAGAATCCATGTGTTCTGAAGCAGGAAGTGATTGAAAGTGAAACAAATGCCTATAAGTTTGCTAACTTGTGGATGAAATATATATCCTATGATGTGCATAAATTGAAGAAATAGTAATGTACCAGTGTTGAATTAAAATGAATTTCAAAATACACATCATGTCACATAGGAATGTACTTGCATTGATGTTAAACTGGGTCAGTTACTGTAGAATTATTAGTATTTGTATGCAACATTAACTGAAGTTAGTTTTCAGTACTGGAAACAATATGTATTTCAGGTGGATGAATATTTCTGAGAATGATCTTGTGAAAAGTTGATTATAAATCCATATACATGAACATGAATGAATTTAGGGAGTGTATATAAGACACATATATTTCATATTTTGAAAAATCTGGAGAGTGTATGTATATTTATATATATATATATATATATATATTTATATATATATATATATATATATATATATATATATATATATATATACAAAAAAACACACACAGACAATAAATTAGCAATCAAATTTTTCATGAAATATATATCCTCCACAGATGCAAAATTATTTCTTTTAGAACATGTATTTATGTATAATGTTGTTCTTCTAGGAAACACACCCCTAGGTTAAATTTTCAGTTCCAACAGAGTTTAACAGGAGTGATCACTTCTCACAAATTGTATTTGCCAAATTAGCCACCTCACAAAATGTAGGTGTGATACCAGGTAGTGTTCTATATGTGCATTTAAAAATACATGTGCTGAATAGGCTACAGAGAATGGGAGATAGGTATTCACATATTTGTTAACATTAAAACCACATGGAGAACTATTTCAATTAAAAATTGACTAGATTTATAACACCTACAATTAATCATGCAAAAAACAAGTCCAACTATACACTATGATTCCTCTGAACTGCTTGTATTCCTATTCTGTTTGTGTTATTTTTCTCCATCATATTAGGAGTAGTAGTCAGAGTCTATTAGGGTATGCTTTAGTGTCAAGGATTCAGTATTTCGAATGGAAATATGGAAAATGACTCTAATTGGTATGCAAATATGTGCTACACAAAAATGTTCACACTCTCATCCAGAAGATTGCCTTGACATTACCTTAGTTCCAAGTAAGATACAATAAAGGAGAAAAGTTAGAAAATCTGTAAATACATATCAGGAATAAAAAATGCTCAGGAGTTCACAAACTTGTAGGTGGTAGAGGAGTTTCCAAAAGTAAGGGACAGGGTAAACACTCCACAAACATTGAGCTCTGCTTGTGTAAAGACTTCTTGAGAAACTCTCTGAGGTTGGGCTCTTAAAATACATGTTGTTGTCAGGAGCTTTAGCTTCCTTTGTTGTGTGACCATCAAATCTGGGTGTGCAAATATGTGACCTGAAGGACATTGTTTCTAATTTTCCAATGAAAATGAGGCAGCAGTGCTGAATACTCTTTTTGTAGTTAAACTATGGCCACTGGGGTGTAAGTGTCTCCCCGGGTTGACTGTGAAGCCATTTGGTCATGCTCCAATTTTCGTGGTGTTACTCCTTGGTGCACTGGGAGTTTGGTATTTGCTTCATGAAATACAAGGAGTTCAACTGGGACACAGTGCTGGAGGGAGTTCTGTCACGTGTGGAGGGACACAGTCTGCATGAGAATGCACCAACCAGGATTCTGTCCCACATAGGTTGCCCCTTTGTCCATAGCAACCTGATTCTGAACATTGCCCAGAAACCTATCCATATAACAAGATGCCTTTACATATAAGGGTCTGCTGGCTGTACTCTGTCAGTCACAAGGCAATTGGAAGCCAATGGCAGATCCACATGCCCCAACACACATGTTTTATCACACACCTTCACACCTATGCTCTAGTCCCACTAATGAACAGGCTCCAACATACTGGCATCACTGTTCTACACAATTTTCATGAAACCCAGTCAGTCAAGGCACAGTGAGATACACTCATGATCAGCAACAGGACATCCAAAAGTTTTCCAGTGCCACCTGGTTATGGGAATTTCAAAAGTTTCATGGTATTTATCAAGCCATTTTTTGAGGATAAAGTTGGAGGCTCTGTGGGTTTCAATTCATTCAGGAACCATTAAATGTTGAAGAAGCTCATTTCAATGAAAGATCTTGAGAACACTCACAGGCAAGTCTTCCCAAAGAGTGGCCAAAAGGTCACATGAAGTCAGGCCCATTGAGGTCTACAATGTGAGGTCCATGTGTGTTTTGACTCTCAACTGTTGCTTTAAAGAATTTCAGAATAAAATCATGTGATATCCAGGCTGAGATTCCCAGTGCTCTGGGCAAAGCCACCCTGCACCTAGATCTCCCTGCACCACAATTAATACCTGAGATCTAGGTTGCATGGCCTAGTAAAATCCAAACACAATTCATGACAATACTTCTCTGATGTCACTTCCAGAATTCAGTCTCTAAGGAGAATCATACCAGAGTTCAAGCCCAGGTGGACCCAGTCATCTGTTCCAAGCGCCAAACAAATTACCACAATTCAAAACAAAATGCTCCCACATGCCCCTTATCTTCTTCAATTTGAGGCCAAATGACTGTGGGGTTTAGATTCTTTATGTAAATTGGATTCATGTGAAAACCCAAGCACCTATGGGCTAAACTCTGCAGGGCTTTAAAGAACTCATTTGACCCAAATGATCCCTATTTTCACTTGATGGATGTCAGGGCCATTAGAGAGGAAGGTGAGAGTCTTCATCCACAATAACTGGTCTTTTGGCCATTTTGGTTTTGGATGCACCCATGGGATCTTTCTTTAGATCCATCAGGTGCTGAGAATCTAAGCCACAGCCTCACACAGGGCCAAGAGGCTGATTCAGACACATCTCTTTCCAAAGCAATTAAGCAAAGAGCAAAACACACACAGACATTATAAAGTGGCAATATATATGCCAATTGAAATTCATGATGAAATATATATCGTCCTCAGATCCAAAAATATTAATTTTACTGAACATGGATTTATGAATAATGTTGTTCAACTAGAAAGGTTACCCTTAGGCTGAATTTTATGATCCAATAGCGTTTAGGAGGAGTGATCTCTTGTCATAATTTGTATCTGCCATGTCAGCCACCTCACAAGAATGTATATGTGATACCAGGTAGGATTCAATATGTTTATATAAAAATACATGTGATGAATAGGCTACAGAGAAAAGGATACAGGAATTCACATATTTATTAACTTTAAAAACACAAGGAGAACTATTTCAATTAAAAATTCACTAGATTTATAACACCTACCCTACATAATGCAAAAGGCAAGTCCAACTATACACCATGCCTCTTCTGAACTGCTTGTATTTCTATTGTGTTTCTATGCACTGTGGGTTTCAAGAACCATTAAATGTTGAGGAAGCTCATTTCAATGAAACTCTGGAGAACTCTCATAGGCAAGGCTTCCCAAAGAGTGACCAAAAGGTTACATATAGCCAGGCCCATTGAGGTCTACAATGTGAGGTCCATGTGTGTTTTGACTCTCAACTATGGCTACCAAGTCTTTAAGAATAAAATCATGGGATATCTTTGCTGAAATTCCCAGTGCTCTGTGGAAAGCCACCCTCGGCCTTGGTCTTAGTTTCCAAGGGCGACTCTCATGCTTGACCTCTTAAAATATCACCACAATTCATGGCAATACTTCTTTGAGTTCAGTTCCAGAAGTCAGTCTCTAAGGGGAATCACACAAGAATTCAAGCCCAGGTGGACCCAGTCATCTCTTCCAACTGTCACACAAATGACCACAATTAATACCAAAACACTCTCACATGGCCCTCCTCTTCTTCTATAAAGGCACTCATCATAACATCTGGCTGGAGGTTTCCATGAGGGGCACAGCCCAAGACAGTGTCCCAAATAAGCTCCCTTGCCACTCATTTGCCTAAATTCAGGGTGGCTTGGACACTTTTCTTGTGCACCAGGAGTGATCTGAAAGGGTAAAATAAATTGAAATTAAAGTGTAAAAGTTGAAGTGTAAAAGACCGGGTTTTGTAAAGTTTCTAAGCTGCAAGGCCTGAGTTAAAATGTAAAGGACCAGGTATTGTTAAGTTCCTATGCTACATGCAAAACCTGAAATTCCTGTAGCTTGTAGTACAATTCCGGACTGCCCAGTAAATATTCCCCCTGACCGCCTGGTTGTTTAATAACCTAGGACCCTGTGTGGCCTGGCACATAGGCATCGCAAGGCCTAAACCAATCTGTTTGAATGTGTACCTCGCTTTAGAACTCACCTGTCACTCCCGCCTGACCTGTTCCTGCCAATGAATGAACTAATCATGTTTAGGAATTGTTGTTTGATTTTTCTGCGGTGTATGTTGATTTCTTAAAGGAGACTGTGATATATGTAAAGTCTCGCCCTCCCCAAAAAGTGTACTTAAGCACTGCTCAACCCCTGCTCGGGGCTCTGGGCTGCTCTCCCTTCTTGAGTGAGCACGTAGCCCCAGCATGCTGGATTGGATCCTCAATGAACGCCTTTTTCTGTTGCATGAGCCGCGTTCTCTTGGTGGTCTCTTCCTCCGACGTTCACCGGACCCTTACATTTGGTGCGTTGGCCAGGAATCACGCAGCATAGGACAAGAACACACCAACAGACCCCTCTGGAGGTAAGTAAGGCGCTTCTTTTCATTTTTCCTTGTGATAACTCAGAGCTTTTTGTTCAGGTTCCATTTTTCCGTTTTTGGTTTGGGTTGGCAGAGTGGCTTCCAGCGGAGAATGTAAGTTCCCCCTGTCAGTGGTGGACAAACGTGTCCTAAAGCCACAGGCCATGTCCTTGCAAGGGATGCCTTGGAGGACTCGGGGAGTGACGGATGTGCTCTCATTAGGTGAGGAGGGACGAATGAGCCCACATTAGGTGACTCTGCTGGCAACCCATCATATCTTGCTGACTACTTTTTTCTCTCAGTTTGAATTCACTGTCTGTCTTTGTGGTCTAACCCATCAGGTTTTGACAGTTACTAGGTTCTAATCTTTACTTCTGAACTCGTATTAAATGTTAACTGTGTGTACATGTTTGTGTCACGTTTGTATTGTCCTTGTCTCTGTTTGAGAAACTCTCATTATGGGACAAAGCCATTCCATGCCTCTTTCCTTGAAGCCATTCCTGGTCCCTGCCTCCAATCCGACCCCTTCACCCAGGATCCTATCACTCAAACCTTCTACTCCTCCCCCTCTTCCCTCCATTCTCTCTGAGTCACAAGATTGTAGATCTTGGGGTTGTGAACAAACGGGAGCTGCATGATGGTCTTTGTGTGTCATTTTATCTGTGTTTCTGTTAAATGTGATGGCATTGTTTGGTCCGATGCAGAGTCCCGAGTTCCAACCTGCATTACATATGTGGAAGTTACTTTAGCTAAATTTTAAACTAATGCTTCTCCTGTGAGGGACCAAAAGTCAATAGAACCGCCAGTTTTTCTGTTCTCACCTTTTCACCTCTCTTAGCTGTGCTTTAAAGAACTTTGATAAACTTTACTCCCCTTTGTTAAGCAACATTACGGAAGCAGTGATTTCTTTTCTTCCCGTAGTTGGCTTGAGCATGCCCACTGCAGAGGGAAATGTCTGGGGTCAAAGAACTTTGATATCTCGCTTAAACTTTTCTCAAAACCCTGTTCTCATTATTAAATTGGCATTAATTGGCTTTGGGATGGGAACCAAGCCTACAGTCATAAATTTTGACACCCCAGAGGGGACTTTAAATAAACCCCACTCTGCCCTCTTGGGGAAGCCTAGCACTCAAAACAACTGAAGCAGAGAATGAAATTTTTGGGAGCTGACTACTGCAAAGTTGGGAGACATAGAATATGCCTGGTGCCTGGGGTCAAAGCAAACCAGAGGAACTAATCCTGTAAGTAAATGGTGAGGCTAAGGGACTCCCAGCAGCTGCCAGATCCATTTTGCTGTGGGGAACTCCCTTATTCCTTACGTTCACTTTAAGGATTTCTCCACCTCTGTTTACTTAACAAAAGGGACAATGAATGCATTAATATGTTGATATTATAGATTGTTTCTTGGGGATGATCTAGGGTGAATGTGTATCTAGAAATGATTTTTTTTATTTTAACCATCTGGTATCTAAATGGGTTTCTAAAGCATTGCACTATCTTACAGTTAAAAGTTGGGTTTAAACAATTGTTTAGTTTGATTTCAGGTAGTTCATGCTAGGAAACTTAAATACTTAGGGTAAAAAAAAAATAAAGAGTTTTAATTTTGAACTAGACAGCCTGAAAAAATTTCACTAGATATATCAGTGCATTAACTTGGGAAGAGATAATAAATTATGATATGGTATCTATTCCCATCAGTGTGTAAGATTTTAAAAAATGGTACTAAATTAAAACGTTGGTCTGGCTTATTGAAATGACATTAATTAGCAACAGTCTTGGAAATTTTTAAAGCTTAATTTCGGATACACATGGTAGCATGTGGTTCTTTTTAAAAATTTTTCAGCCAATTTAATTTAACTTAATACTATTAGAAACTTCATAACAAAGAAAGGGGCTTAATGATCCTATAGAAACTTCTTCTGATGGTGGCATTAATATTATCAAAAAATGATCCTATTTTCAGTTTTGTGTGAGCAAGTTTTTCTAGTGTAGAAAAATCTAAAGAAATAAAATTTTGAGAATTACATCTTAAACTTGCATCAAAATTTTCAACATCCAAACCTGGAAATTATGACTTATAGATAAATGCCTTAGGCGTGAGGTTTCTTCTCAGAATTCCAGTCTTTCCAGTTTTCCAGACCTCAGTCAGGACTTACTTTGATATGCAAATAAAAGAAGCCTGCAGCACTCAGCAGGAGACAGATAAAAAGAGTAAATGTGTCTTTTTACCTGAACTCAAACTAGACCTAACCAAAAAAGTATATAATATGGTATTTACTAATTACTGGCCAGTCATCATTTTTAGGACTCTTGCTTTTCTTAGATTCTGTAATTTTTTTTTTGAGCTCATGATCTTGATTCTGCTGATGGGTTAATGTTTTCTGATCAGTTCTATTTTTGATCGACTCTGGAGTTTTCAGCATTGCAATGGAGATTTCACCTGAAAAAAGCTACAAGGCCTTTACTATTGTGTTATGTGTTACATTTGTGTTACGTGTTGTATGTTGGTATGTCTGTATGTGTGTATGTCCATATATCATGCAGGGATATGACAATTGACAGATGAGGAGCGCTCATGAAAAATTTAAAAATGTATCCAAATGTCTTTGATTTACGTGATTCATATGTTTTAATTCAAATTGGGTAAACAGATAAAAATAAAGATGTCTTTAAAATTAGGCCAATAAGTTTTCTAGGTTTTCAAAAAGGCCCTAATAAAATGTAGATGTCTATAAAATAATCTGCTTAAATTCAGAAATTGAAAAGCATTGTATTGAAATGTGAACAGAAAGAGGTTAGTAGATGGAAAAGAGAAACTAAAAGGTTCTAGATATAGATATAATAGAGGAAAAACGTGTTTCTGGATAAGAGAGTCTATATGATTAAGTAATTAAAAGGGTTTAAGTAAATAATAAATAAAGGTGTGTGTAACTTGGTTATATGTGTAAGTTTTGAGCAAGTAATCTTAAAAAATTAAACAGCTGGTAAAACAAGTACTGTTTTTATAAAATTGTGCCATGTTATTTCTTTAAAATCTAAACTTGTTTAATACAAAAACATCAATGTAATTGTGGTGTTAATGTGTTCATATCTTCCAGGTATACAAGTCTGTAAGGTAGAAGCTTGCAAAGACCATTGTATCAAGCTGGTGTTCTAAGGTTGTATGGTAATTCTAGGCTTAAAAGAAAAACATGTTGGAGTGTTGGAGATTTATGTATATCATTTGTGTTCTATAATTGGACTTGTTATCAATAAGATATGTACAGTTCCATGTTACTTTTTACACTGAGATACAATCTAAAAGTATTTTTAACTTAATGAGAGCCAAATCTGTGAAGGTTTTATTGTAAACTCAAAGGTAATGCCCATTCATTTCCATGTGAAAACTGTTTTCTTCAGGCTTCACAAAGGGGTGGCCTGAGACAAAGACTTTCCTGATATTCAGGGCAACATAACAATAGGTAATCAAAAGGCCCAAAGCAGGGTTTCTCCACTGAGACTTTACTGGCTACACTGATATCTGAGTTTTCTGAGATGCTTGCCATTCCCTTCAGCTACCAGTACATGGCCATGTCACAGAGCTTGGAAGTGGTACATATATTTGACACAAAATCATGAGCCTATTCTGGAGAGTGGCCAGAATTCAGGAAGAAAACAGGAACGTAGGAAGATAGTTGGTGTTGCCCATTGATAAGGCAAGCCACACTCCATTCATAAATTGTGCCGGATGAATGCTGGGAAGTTTTCTCCTTGAGAGGATACACCCATTGAGGCATTATCTTTTCTAATGTCTACAACCACGAAAACAGTGGGATACACAGACCTAAAAACACTCGCCTTGTCAAAGGACTAACTAGAAACAGTCCACTCCAAACCAAACACACCCCCTTTCCTAACTATTCTCAGAACAAAAGAAAAAACCACAAACCCACACCCACAACCACAAAGGCACCTCCTTCCCCCAAGTGGGTCTGGAACTATCCAGAGTGTCCTCTGACTGGAGGGCCATACTATGTTCCCCAGAAATGGTCTGTCCTGTCTCAGATCTGGACTCCTTGGTCAACTCTGTGAAGTTGTCAGGAGCCAGCAGTGAGCCTCTATCTGTTTTCTCCGGAAGGGCCCCTCTTCAGAATTTTTCTGGAATTTGGCCATTCTCACATAAGTAGGTACCACAAAAGACTGACTCTGTCCTTGGAAAATCCAAACAAGTAAGAACACTGGAACTGGTGCTGGGACTGGGCCTGGGTGCCTAGATTCCTGGAACCCAAATTTGGAGAGTTCCATCAACAAGGATGTGAGGTGAGGTCACTTCCTTTAGTAACTGAGTGAGGTCACTGCCTTGGCAACCAACTTGTCCTAACATTTGCTTCCTAAGGTCTCATAACATGGAGGATGTCCCTACTTCCTGTGACACTTTCACAAGTTAGAATGGTAAAGAAACAATTGTCACCTCTGAACAGCTCTCCACACAGGCCTCTCCTCTACATTAAGAAGAGAGAATCTGATTCAGACACAACCCTTCATCCTGACCAGGCTGTTTGCCATGGAAGATGCCTTTTGCTCTCTCAGATCCTTCATAGCTGCCTACATCTTCTCCAGGGTTCATTTCTGCATGGAACTTTGAAGTTTTCAGCAGGTGGAAGATCCCCTGCATTCCTGTATTGTAAGACCAAATCTTTCCCTGCTTTTCTGAACACTTAGATTGAGGGAACAGTGTATGGTTAGGGTTAACAATATGTTCAATTAAAACCAAAATACTCCCACATGGCCCTCATATTCTTCCATGTAGACATTCATCATAACCTCTGGCTGGAGGTTTCCATAAGGGGCGCAGCCCAAGACAGTGTCCAAAATAAGTTCCCTTGCCCCTCATTTTCCTAAAGTCAGGGTTTCCTGGACACCCTTCCTGTAAACCAGGATTGATCAAATAGGCCTGCCAGTAATACTGCTCTGTTTCTTCATTTTGAAGCCTACTGACTGTGAGGTATAGATTCTTTATGTGATTTGGAGTCATGTGAGAACCCAAGCACTGCTGCAGGGCTTTGAAGAACTCATTTGTCTCAAAGGATCCCTATACTTACTTAATGGAGGTCAGGAACCTAACAGAGGAAGCAAGAGACTTCATCCACAATGACTGATCTTTTTGCCATTTTGGTTTTGGATGCACACATGGGATCTTTCTTTAGATCCATCAGGTGCTGATAATCAAAGCCACAGCCTCTCTCAGAGCCGAAAGGATGATTCAGACACATCCCTTTCCAAAGCAATTAAGCAAAGAGCCACAGGTGATGCTCATTCATTTCCAATTGAAAGCACTTTTCTTCAGGCTTCACAAACTGGTGGCCTGAGGAAAAGACCTTCCTGACATTCAGGTCAACAGAACAGTAGGTAAGCAAAAGGCACAAAGCAGGGTTTCTCTACTGAGACTTTACTGGTCACACTGATATCCGAGTTTTCAGAGATGCTCCCAATTCCCTTCATCTATCCAGTACATGGCCATGTCACAGAACTCGACGGAGGTCCATATCTTGGACAAAAAAACATGAGCCTATTCTGGAAAGTGGCCAGAATTCAGGAAGAAAACAGGAACTAAGGAAAGAAGTAGGTGTTGTCTACAACCACGAAAACAGTGGGATACACAGACCTAAAAACACTCGCCTTGTCAAATGACTTACTAAAAACAGTCCACTCCAAACCAAACATACTGCCTTTCCTACCTATTCTCAGAACATGATAAAAAAACACAAATTCGCACCCACACCCACAAAGGCACCTCCTTCCCCCAAGTTGGTCTGTGACTATTCAGAGTGTCCTCAGACTGATGGGCCTTACTCTGCTCCCTCGAAATGGACTGTCCTGTCTCAGATCAGGTCTCCTTTACCAACTCTGTAAAGTTTTCAGCATCAATCAGTGAGTCACTACCTGCTTTCTCAGGAAAGGCCCCTCTTCAGAGCTTTCCTGGCATTTAGCCATCCACACATCAGTATGTACCAAAAAGACTGACTCTGTCCTTGGTAAATCCAAACAAGTGAACCCACTGGGACTGGGACTGGGACTGGCTCTGAGTGCCTGGCTTCCTGGATCCCAAGTTCAGAGAGTTCCATCACCAAGGAAGTGAGGTAGGTCACTTCCTTCAGGAACTGAATGAGGTCACTACCTTGGTAACCACTTTATCCTAATATTTGCTTCCAAGGGTCCCACGAGAGAGAGGCTTCCCCTACTTCCTGTGTCACATTCACAAGATAGAATGGTATATCAACCATAGGCACATGTTAACAGCTCTCCACACAGACCTGGTTTGGTCCATCTTCTCTACTTTAAGAAAAGAGAGGCTTATTCAGACACATCGCTTCATCCTGACCAGGTATTTTACCAAGGAAGATTACTGTTGCTCTCTCAGGTCCTTCATAGCTGCCTACATCTTCTTCAGGGTTTATTTCTGCATGGAACTTGAGGTTCTCAACAGGTGGAAGATCCCCTACCTACCTGTATTATAACACCAACTCTGTTCCTGGTCTTTGTAAAGTTAAATTGAGGGAACAGTGCATGGTTAGGGTTAATAACATGTTCAATTTGGGTTAGGAATCATTCTGCGAGATGAATAATGGTATTGGGGACCTCCGATATTTACAAGCATATATAGGTGTAATATAAGTATGAATACAGAAATCTAGGAAAGATTTGAAACCCAGATGAACACTGGGCCCTTGATTGGGATACTTAGCTTTGAATTATTTCCGCAAAGTTGTCTCAAATAAATCGTTATACAATGGCATAGGACCTTGTACCTTGGATGACTGAATGAGGAAGAGATCCTCCAGACAAAAAGGGATAGTTCCAAAAGTTATTTAGATATAGGGTTTTGGTTAGAGAGTGAATGCAAATGTCAGCATATGTGAAGAGTCAGTCACAGTGATGAACTGGGGAAAATGTGTAGGAAAGCAGATATCAATAGAGACATTAGGAAATCAGGGAAAGTACAAAGTGAGTAATAGGATAAGACGTTTTTAACAGGGTTGAGTTTGAATATATAATCTTAGGAAGAAACAAATATGTAGTCACCAATAGGAATGATATTTGAGATCATTAGTTAATCAGGACATGGATGTTGTTAGTAATACATGCTCACATTAAATTTAGGCTTTGGTACAATCATAAGGGTGTCCGTTGCATTTTTTGTCAGGAATATTACTGTGATGAAATGTAAATGTATATCAGGTGACTACAGTATTTCTTCAAACATTTCTGAAAGCAACATTTTAAGACTTATAAATTAGTATTGGGGACACAAGTACGTGTACCCTGTGCCTATGATTATAAAGATGATGCCTTAATAGACCATACTGTAAATAAATAATATAACTTGATCAAACTTTAAATAATGGATTGAATTGATATCTGAAAATATATAGGAAATCTTATATTGATATACATAAGTTCATTCTAACCAGTTATACATCTAATGGTAATTTTAGCATTATGGTTTATCATGAAGAGTGTGGGAGTTTTGCTTCAAAAATGATTATGGAAATCGAAAATAATGTGTTTGGAAATAATCTCATGAAAAGTACAGTCAAGAAACATGGAGGAATACATATATTCTGAAGCAGGAAGTAATTGCAAGTGAACCAAATGCGTACAGATTTGTTAACTTGTGGATGAAAAGTATTATCTTATAATGTCCATAAACTGAAGAAATAGTAATGTACCAGTGTTGAATAAAAATGAACTTCAAAATACACATCATGTCCCATAGGATTTTACTTGCATTGATGTTAAACTGGGTCAGTTACTGTACAAATATTAGGATTTGTAAGCACCTTTCACCGAAGTTAGTTTTCAGTACTGGGAAATAAATATGTATTTCATGTGGATGAATATTTCTGAGAATAATTTTGTGAAAATTTGATTATAAATCCACATATAGGAACATGAGTTAAATTAGTGAGTGTAAAATAAGACACATATATTTGATATTTTGAATAATCTGGAGAAAAAAAAAAAATATATATATATATATATATATATATATATATATATATATATATATATATATATATATATATATATAAAGATACAAACACAGACATTAAAATGTAGTAATATGTATGCCAATCAAAATTCATCATGAAATATATATCATCCTCATATCCAAAACTATTCTTTTTACTGAGCATGGATTTATGTATAATGCTGTTCATCTAGGAAATTCACCCATATGTTGAATTTTCAGTTCCATCAGTATTTAGGGGGAGTGATCTCTTCTCACAATTTGTATCTTCCTAAAACAGCAAGCTCACAAGAATGTACGTGTGATACCAGGTAGGATACTAAATATGCATAATAAATTTCATGAGATGAATAGGGTACAGAGAAAGGGAGACAGAAATGTACATATGTGTTAACTTTAAAAACTCATGGAGAAGTATTACAATGAAAAGTTGACTAGATTTATAACACATTCACTTGATAAAGCAGAAGGCAAGTCCTAGTATACACCATGCCTCCTATGAACGGCCTGTATTTCTATTCTGTTAGGTTTCTTTTTCTACATCATATTAAGATTAGTAGTCAGAGTCTAGTAGGGTATGGGTTAGTGACAGGGATTCAGTATTTCTAATGGAAAATAGGAAAATGAATCTAATGTGTATGCAAATATTTGCTAGACAAAAATCTTCCCACTGTCCTCCAAAACAATGCCTTGATATTTCCTTCGCCACAAGTAATACACAATTAGTGGAGAAGAGTTTGAAAGTCTGTGAATATATAACTGGAAAAGAAAATGCTCAGGAGTTCACAACCTTGGAGGTGGTAGTGGAATTTCCAAAAGTAAGGTACAGTGTAAACACTCCACAAACATGGAACTCTGGTGGCCTAATGAGTTGTTGAGAAAATGCCTCTGAGTTTGGGCCCTTGAAAAATTTGTTGTTGTCAGGAGCTTTAGCTTCCTTTGTATTGAGACCATCAAACCTGGGTCGGCATCTATGTGACCTGGATGACATGGTTCCTTATATGCTATTGAACATGAGGCAGAAGTTCTGAATTTTCCCTTTGTTAGTAAACTGAGGACACTGGGGTCTAAGTGTCTAACCATGTGATCTGTGAAGCCATTTGGTCATACTCCACTTTTCGTGGTGTTTCTTACTGCTGCACTGGGAGTTTGGTATTGGCTTCACGTAATACAAGGAGAAAAACTGGGACACAGTGCTAGAGGGAGTACTCTCACGTGTAGTGGATGAGGGTCTGCAGGAGAATGCACCAACCAGGCTTCTATCCCAAAAAGCTTGCACCCATGTCCATAGCAACCTGATTCTGAACATTGCCCTGAAACCTCTCCATATAACAAGGTCCCTTTACTTGTAAGGTTCTGCTGGCTGCACCATGTCAGTCACAAATCATTCGGAAACCAATGACAGAACCACGTGTCCCCACGACAGATGTTTTATCATACACCTGCCCACCACTGCTCTGGGCCCACTAGTCAGCAGGCTCCAACTTTCTGGCATCTCTGTTCTCACCATTTTCATGAAACCCAGTCAATCAATGCAATGTCTGGTACACTCGTGATCAGCAACAGATATCCAAAGGTTCTCCAGTGCCACCTGTTCATGGGAATTTAAAAAATTCATGGTATTTATATAGCCAATTTTCAAGGATGAATTTGGAGGCACTGTGGCTTTCAATTTATTCAGGAACCATGAAATGGTGAGGAAGATTATTTCAATTAAAGCTCAGGAGAACTCTCAGAGGCAAGGCTTCCCAAAGAGTGGCCAAAAGGTCACATTAAGCCAGGCCCATTGAGGTCTACAATTGAGGTCCATGTGTGTTTTGACTCTCAACAATGGCTGCCACGTCTTTCTGAATAAAGTCATGTGATATCCTGGCTGAGATTCCCAGTGCTCTTTGGAAAGCTATCCTGGGCCTAGATCTCAGTCTCCAAGGGCAACTCTCATGTGTGGCCTCCTAAAATCCCAACACAATTCATGTCAATACTTCTCTGAGTTCATTTCCAGAACTCAGTCTCTAAGGGGAATCACTCCAGAGTTCAAGCCCATGTGGACCCAGTCATCTCTTCCAACTACCACACAAATGACCACAATTAAACCAAAACACTCCCACATGGCCCTCATCTTCTTCAATATAAACTCTCATCATAACTTCTTGCTGGAGGTTTCCTTGAGGGGCGCAGCCTAAGACAGTGTCCAAAATAAGCTCATTTGCCCCTTATTTGCCTAAATTCAGGGTGGCCTGGAAACCCTTCCTGTGAATCAGGTGTGATCAAATAGGCCTGCCATTAATACTGCTCTACTTCTCCAATTTGAGGCCTACTCTCTGTGGGGCATAGATTCTTTATGTGAATTGGGGTCATGAGAAAACCCAAGCACCTATGGGCTACCCTCTGCAGGGCTTTGAAGAACCCATTTCAGTGAGTCTAGGAGTTGGACCAAAAGTTCTTTAGATATAGAGGTTTTGTTAGAGAGTGAATGTAAATGTCAGCATATTTCAAGAGTCAGTCACAGTGATGAACTGGGGAAAATGTGTAGGAAATCAGATATCAATAGAGACATTAGGAAATCAGGCAAAGTATAAAGTGAGTGATAGGATGAGACATTTTTAACAGGGTTCAGTTTCAATATTTAATCTTAGGAAGAAACAAATATGTACTCACCAATAGGAATGATATTTGAGATCATTAGTTAATCAGGACATGGATGTTGTTAGTAATACATGCTCACTTTCAATATAGGCTTTGGTACAATCATAAGTGTGTCCGTTGCATTTTGTGTCAGGAATATTACTGTGATGAAATGTATATATATATCAGGTGGCTAGAGTATTTCTTCCAATATTCTTAAAGCAATATTTTAAAGACTTATAAATTAGTATTTGGGATACAAATAGGTATACCATCGGTCTATGAATATAGAGATGATGCCTTAATAGACCATACTGTGAATAAATAATGTAACTGGTTCAAACTTTAAATAATGGATTGAATTGATATCTGAAAATATATAGGAAATCTTATATTGATATACATAAATTCATTCTAACCAGTTATACATCTAATGGTAATATTAGCATTATGGTTTATCATGAAGAGTGTCTGAGTTTTGCTTCAAAAATGATTATGGAAATCAAAAATAATGTGTTTGGAAAGAATCTCATTAAAAGAACAGTCAAGAAACATGGAGGAATACATGTGTTCTGAAGTAGGAAGTGATTGAAAGTGAACTAAATGCCTATAAATTTGTGAAATTGTGGATGAAAGAATATATCCTATTATGTCCATAAACTGCAGAAATAGTAATGTATCAGTGTTGAATAAAAATGAACTTCAAAATACACATCATGGTCCCATAGGTGTCTACTTGCATTGATGTGAAACTGGGTCAGTCACTGTGGAAATATTACGATTTGTATGCACCATTCACTGAATTTAGTTTTCAGTACTAGGAAATAAATATGTATTTAAGGTGGATGAATATTTCTAAGAATTATTTTGTGAAAATTTGATTATAAATCCACATACACACACATGAGTAAATTTAGAAAGTGTATAATAAGACACATATATTTCATATTTTGGAAAATCTAAAGAGTAGATATCTATATCTATATAGATAGATAGATAGATAGATAGATAGATAGATAGATACTCACATACACAGACATTAAAATGTAGCAATATATATGCCATTTGAAAATCATAATAAAATAGATATCATCCACGTATCCAAAAATATTCATTTTACTGAACATTTATTTATGCATAATATTGTTCATCTAGGAAATTCACCCATAGGTTGAATTTCCAGTTCCATCAGTATTTAGAGGGAGTGATCTCTTCTCACAATTTGTATCTTCCAAAATAATCAAGCTCACAAGAATGTACATGTGATACCAGGTAGAATTCTAAAGATGCATTAAAAAATACATGTGATGAATAGGCTACAGAGAAAGGGAGACAGAAATTTACATACGTGTTAATTTTAAAAACTCATGGAGAAGTATTACAATGAAAAGTTGACTATATTTATAACACATACCGTTGATAAAGCCGAAGGCAAGTCCAAGTATACACCATGCCTTCTATGAAAGGCCTGTATTTCTATTCTGTTAAGTTTCTTTTTCTCCATCATATTTGGATTAGTAGTCAGAGTCTAGTAGGGTATGGGTTAGTGTCAGGGATTCAGTATTTCAAATGGAAAATATGAAAATGAATCTAATGTGTATGCAAATATGTGCTACACAAAAATCATCCCACTCTCATCCAGAACAATGCTTTGACATTACCTTCGCCCCAAATAAGACACAATTAGTGGAGAAAAGTTAGAAAATCTGTGAATACATATGTGGAAAGAAAAATGCTCAGGAGTTCACAAACTTGTAGGAGGTAGAACGGGTTACAAAAAGGGAGAGGGTAAACACTCCACAAACATGGAGCTCTGCTGGCCCAATGACTTTTTGAGAAACTGCCTCTGAGGTCGGGCAGTTAAAATATATATTGTTGTCAGTAGTTTTAGCTTCCTTTGTAGTGAGACCATCAATTCTGGGTCTCCATCTATGTGACCTGGATGACATGGTTTTTTGTTTTCTAGTGAACATGAGGCAGCAGTGCTGAATTCTCTCTTTGTAGGTAAACTTTGGCCACTGGGGTCTAAGTATCTAACTGTGTTGTCTGTAGAGCCATTTGGTCATTATCCACTTTCGTGGTGTTTTTTACTGCTGCACTGTGAGTTTGGTATTGGCTTCACGAAATACAAGGAGTTCTACTGGGACACAGTGCTGGAGGATGTACTCTCACGTGTGGTGGGTTAGTAAAATGCACCAGTGAGGCTTCAATCCCACATAGCTTTTCAACTTGACAATAGCAACCTGATTCTGACCTTTGGCAGGAATCCTCTCCATATAACAAGATGCCCTTACATAGAAGGGTCTGCTGGCTGTACCATGTCAGTCACAAGTCTTTCTAAGCCAATGGCAGATCCAAGTGGCCCCACCACAAATGTTTTTTTCACACACCTACACTCCTCTGCTCTAGGCCCACTAGTCTGCAGGCTCCAACTTTCTGGCATCTATGTTCTACACTTTTTTCATGAAACCCAGTCAATCAAGGCACTGTCTGGTACAATCATGATCAGGAACAGGACATTCAGAAGTTCTCCAGTGCAACCTGGTCATAGTAATTTCAAAAAATTCATGGTATTTATCTAGATATTTTTCAATAATGAAGTTGGAGGCACTGTGGGATTTAATTTATACAGGAACCATTAAAAGGTGAGGAATCTCATTTCAATGAAAGCTCTGGAGAACTTTCACAGGCAAGGATTCCCAAAGAGTTGGCAAAAGGTCACATGAAGCCAGGCCCATTGAGGTCTACAATGTGAATTCCATGTGTGTTTTGACTCTCAACTATGGCTGACAATCTTTCAAAATAAAATCTTGTGATATCCTGGCTGAGATTCCCAGTGCTCTGTGGAAAGTCACCCTGGGCCTAGATCTCAGTTTCCAATGGTGAATCTCATGCGTGGCCTCCAAAAATCCCAACACAATTCATGGCAATACTTCTCTGAGTTCAGTTCCACAACTCAGTCTCTAAGGGGAATCACAACAGAGTTCAAGCCCAGGTGGACCCAGGCATCTCTTCCAATTGCCACACAAATGATGACAATTAAAACCAAAACACTCCCACAGGGCCCTCTTCTTCTTTTATATAGACACTAATCATAAACTCTAGCTGGAGGTTTCCATCAGGGGCACAGCCCAAGACAGTGTCAAAAATAATCTCCCTTGCCCCTCATTTGCCTAAAGTCAGGGTGGCCTGGACAACATTCCTGTGAAACAGAAGTGATCATATAGGACTGCTGTTAATACTGCTCCACTTCTCAAATTTGAGGCCTACTGACTGTGGGGTATAGATTCTTTGTGTGAATTGGAGTCATGAGAAAACGCAAGCACCTATTGTCCAGCCTCTGCAGGGCTTTGAAGAACTCATTTGACACAAATGATCCCTATTCTCACTTGATGGAGGTCAGAAATATTACAGAGGAAGGCGAGAGGCTTCATCCAAAATGACTGATCTTTTTTCCATTTTGGTTTTGAATGCCCACATGGGATCTTTCTCTAGACCCATCAGGTGCTGAAAATCTAAACCACAGGCTCTCACAGGGCCAAGAGGCTGATTCAGACAAATCTTTTTCCAAAGCAATAAAGTAAAAAGCCACAGGTGATTCCCATTCATTTCCATTTGAAAACTCTTTTCTTCAGGCTTCACTAAGGTTTGGCCTGAGGCAAAGACCTTTCTGACATTCAGAGCAACAGAACAATATGTAATCAAAAGCCCCCAAGCAGGGTTTCTCCTAGGAGACTTTCCTGGTTACTCTGATATGTGAGTTTTCTGAGATGCTCGCCATTCTCTTCAACTATCCAGTACATGGCCATGTCACAGAGCTTGGAGGTGGTACGTATCTTGTACAAAAATACATGATACTAATCTTGAGAGTGGCCAGAATTCAGGAAAAAAATGAGAACTTAGGTAGATAGCAGGTGTTGCCCATGGATGAGGCAAGCCTCAGTCCATTCATTAATTGGGAAGGATGCATACTGGGAAGTTTTCTACTAGACAGGACACACCCAATGAGCTATTTTCTTTTCTAATATCTACAAAGAAAAACACAATGGGATACACAGACACAGAAACAGTCTCCTTGTCAAATGACTTACTAGAAACAGTCCACTCCAAACCAAACAAACCTCCTTTTTTATCTATTCTCAGATCATGTGAAAAAACCACAAACACAAACCAACACCCTCTAATGCACCTCCTTCTTCCAAGTAGGTCTGTGACTATCTGGAATGTCCTCTGACTGGTAGGACATACAATGCTCCCCAGAAATGGCCTTTCTGTCTCAGATCTGGTCTCCTTGGTCAAATCTGTGAAGTTGTAAGGACGCAGTGGTGAGCCAATTCCTATCCTCTCAGGAAAGACCCCTCTTCAGAGCTTTCTTGGTATTTGGCAACCCTTACATCAGTAGGTACCAAGAAAGACTGACTCTGTTCCTGGAAAATCCAAAGAAATGAGCCCACTGCGACTGGGACTGGGACTGGCTCAGGGTGCCTTGCTTCCTGGATCACAAAATTCAGAGAGCTCCATCACCAAGGAAGTGAGGTGAGGTCACTACCTTCAGAAAATGAATGAGGTCACTGTCTTGGCCACCACTTTGTCCTAACAGTTTCTTCCTATTGTCTCCTGACATGGAGGCTGCCCTACTTCCTGTGATACTTTCTCATGTTAGAATGGTATAGAAACCATAGTTAACTGGGAACAGCTCTCCACACAGGCCTGGTTTGGTCCATCTTCCCTACATAAAGAATAGAGAGGCTGACTCAGACACATCTTTTCATCCTGACCATGTTTTTTGCCATGGAATATGACTTTTGTTCTCTCAGGTCCTTCATAGCTGCCTGCATCTTCTCCAGGGATCATTTCTGCATGGATTTTGAGGTACTCAGCAGTTGGAAGATCTCCTAACTTCCTGTATTGTAATACCAACTTTGTCCCTGCTCTTCTGTAAAGTGAGATTGAAAGAACATTGTATGGTTAGGATTAATAGCATGTTCGATTTGGGTTGGAAATCATTCTGCTGGATGAATAATGGTATTGGGAACCAGCGATATTTATAAGAATATAGAGGTAGAACATAAGTATGAAAACAGAAATCTAGGTAATATTTGAAGCCCAGAAGGATTTGGACCCTTGATTGGGATCCTTAGCTTGAGTTATGTTTTGCACCGAGGTCTCAGTTAAATTGATATACAATGGCATAAGACCCTGTACCTCAGATGATTAAATGTAGAAGAGATCATCCAGTCAAAAAGGGATTGTGTGTAGGATTAGGAAGATAGTCAGTAGGTTTAGAAGGAAGAGTGAGTCTAGGATTTGGACCAAATGTACTTTAGCAATAGGGTTTTGGTTAGAGAGTGAATATAAATGACACCATATGTGAAGAGTCAGGCACAATGATGAACTGGGGAAAATATGTAGGAAAGCAGACATCAATATAGACATTAGGAAATCAGGCAAAGTATAACGTGATAGGATTAGACATTTTCAACAGGGTTGAGGTTGAATACATAATCTTAAGAAGAAACCAATTTGTAGTCACCAATAAGATTGACATTTGAGAGCATTAGGCAACCTGGACATGGATATATTTAGTAATCCATGTTCACATTCCATTGAGGCTTTGGTACAATCATAAGGGTGACCTTCGCATTTTGTGTCCAGAATATTACTGTGTTAGTATGTATATGAAGATCAGGTGACATGAGTATTTCTTCCACCATTTCTGGGGGAAATATTTTGAAAAGATATAAATTAGTACTGGGGATACTAATCGGCTTACCCTGTGTTGATGAATATAGAGATGATGCATTAATAGACCATACTGTGAATAAATTATATGACTGGTTCCAAATTTAAATAATGGATTGTATTGATATCTGAAAAAATATAGGAAATCATTTATTGATATACATACATTCATTCCAACCACTTATATATCTAATGGTTATATTAGGGTTACCGTTTATCATAAATAGTGTGTGAGTTTTGCTTCAAAAATGATTATGGAATCGAAAACAATGTCTTTAGAAAGAAGTCTAGTGAAAAGACCAGTCAAGAAACATGGAGAAATATAAGTGTTCTGAAGGAGGAAGTGATTGAAAGTGAACCAAATGTTTATAAATTTGTGAACTTGTGAATGAAAGGATATAATTTATGATGTCTATAAACTGAAGAAATAATAACGTACCAGGTTTGATTAAAATGAACTTTAATAAACACACCATATCCAATAGGAATCTACTTGCATTGATGTTAAACTTGGTCAGTTACTGTAGAAATATTAGGATTTGTAAGCACCCTTCCCTGAAGTTAGTTTTCAGTACTAGGAAACAAATATTTATTTCAGTGGATGTATATTTCTGAGAATAAACTTTTTAAAAGTTGATTATAAATCCACATATATGAATATGAATGAATTCAGGCGGTGTATAAGAAGACACATATATTTCATATTTTGGTAAATCTGGAGAATATATATATATATATATATAATGTATATATAGACACACAAACACACACATTATAATGTAGCAATATATATGCCAATTGAAATTCATCATGAAAAATAACTCATCCGCATATCCCAAAATATTCATTTTACTGAACATGAATATGTGTATAGTGTTGTTCATCTAGGAAGCTCACCCATGGGTTCAATTTTCAGTTAAAACAGCGTTTAGGAGGAGTGATCTCTTCTCACAATTTGTATCTGCCAAGTCAGCCACCTCACAAGAATGTATATGTGAAACCAGGTAGGATTCTATTTGTGCATATAAAAATACATTTGCTTAATAGGCTACAGAGAAAGGGAGACAGGAATTCACATTTTTCTTAACTTTAAAAACACATGGAAAATTATTTCAACAAATAATTGACTAGATTTATAACTCCTACCTTATATCATGCAAAAGGTAATTCCAAGTATACACCATGCTTCTTCTGAAATGCTTGTATTTCTATTCTGTTTGGGTTATTTTTCTCCATTATATTAGGATTAGTAGTCAGAGTTTAGTAGGGTATGGGTTAGTGTCAGGGATTCAGTATTTCAAACAGAAAATTGGAAAATGAATCCAATGTGTATGCAAATATGTGCTACAAAACAATCTTCCCTCTCTCATCCAGAACAATGACTTGACATTCCCTTTGCCCCAAGTAAGTCAGAATTAGAGGAGAAGAGTTAGAAAATCTGTGAATATATATTTAGAATGGAAAATGCTCAGGAGTTCACAACCTTGGAGTTGATAGAGCAGTTTCCAAAAGTAAGTGACATGGTAAACACTCCACAAACATGGAGATCTGCTGGCCTAAACACTTCTTGAGAAATTGCCTCTGAGCTTGGGCACTTGAAATATATGTTGTTTTCAGGAGCTTTAACTTCCGATGTAGTGAGACCATCAAAGCTAGGTCTGCATCTATGTGACCAGGAGGACATGGTTTCTTATTTTCCAATGAACATGAGGCAGCAGTGCTAAATTCTCTCTTTGTAGCTAAATTGTGGCGACGGGGGCTAAGTGTCACCCCATGTGGACTGTGAAGCCACTTGGTCATCCTCGACTTTTCATTGTGTTTCTTGCTGCTGCACTGGGAGTTTGGTATTTGCTTCACGAAATACAAGGAGTTCAAGTGGGACACAGTGCTGGAGGGAGTTCTGTCACGTGTGGTGGGTCAGTGTCTGCATGGGAATGCACCAAATAGGCTTCTATCCCACATAGCTTGCCCCTTGACCATAGCAACCTGATTCTAAACATTGCCGTGAAAAATCTCCATATAACAAGATGCCTTTATATAGAAGGGTCTGCTGGCTGCACCGTGTCTGTGTCAAGGCATTTGAAAGCCAATGGCAGATCCACAGGCCCCACCACAGATGTTTTATCACACACCTGCACACCACTGCTCTAGGCCCACTACATATCAGGCTCCAACTTACTGGCATCTCTGTTCTACACCATTTTCATGATACCTAGTCAATCAAGGCACTGTCTGGTATACTCATGATCAGCAACAGGACATCCAAAGGTTCTCCAGTGCCACCTGGTCATGAGAATTTCTAAAAATTCATGGTATTTATCTAACTATTTTTCACATATGAAGTTGTTGGTACTGTGGGTTTCAATTCATTCAGGATCCATTAAATGTTGAGGAAGCTCATTTTAATGAAGGATCTGGAGATCTCTCACAGGCAAGGCTTCCCAAAGAGTGGCCAAATTGTCACATGAAGCCAGGCCCATTGAGGTCTCCAATGTGAGGTCCATGTGTGTTTTGACTCTCAACGATGGCTGCCAGGTCTTTCAGAATAAAACCTGTGATATCCTAGCTGAGATTCCCAGTGCTCTCTGGAAAGCCTCTCTGGGCCAAGATCTCAGTTTCCAAGGGCGACTCTCATGCGTGGCCTCCTGAAATCCCAACAACATTCATGGCAATACTTCTCTGAAGTCAGTTCCAAATCTCATTCTCTAAGGGGAATCACACCAGAGTTCAAGCCCAGGTGGACCCAGTCATCTCTTCCAACTACCACACAAATGACCACAATTAAAACCAAAACACTCCCACATGGCCCTCATCTTTTTCCATATAAACACACATCATAACCTCTGGATGGAGTTTTCCATGAGGTGCACATCCAAACCAGTGCCCAAAATAAGCTCCCTTGCCCCTCATTTGCCTAACATCAGGGTTGATTGAACACGCTTCCTGTGAACCAGCAGTGATCAAATAGGCCTGCCGTAAATGCTCCACTTCTCCACTTTGAGGCCTTCTTACTGTGGGGTTTAGATTCTTTTTTTTTCTAAATTTTTTGGAAATTTAATTGAAAAGTTAAAAAAAAATTGTTTTGCAGAATATTAAATTTCTAATGGCAAAGCCTTCACCTTGTTTGTGAAGGAAACCTTGATGCCTTGCCAATCTGGTTATATGGAGACACTCAAAATTTTCTGTTACATACTACATGGATGAATGGCTAAAGCACATAGTTTTTTAAAACTGAAAGGCAGATACCAGCAAGTAAGATAACAAATAAAAGACAATTTTATTAAAAAATAAAGTTGTTATATGACTCAAATATTGGAAATTCAATTATTTTTTTTTGGTTGTTCAAAACATTATAAAGCTCATGATATATCATCTTTCATATATTTGACTTAATTGGGTTATGAACTCCCATTTTTACCCCAAATACAAATCGCAGAATCACATCAGTTACACACTCACGTTTTTACATAATAGCATACTAGTTATTGTTGAATTCTGCTACCTTTCCTATCCCCTACTATTCCCCCTCCCCTCCCATCTTCCCTCTCTACCTCATCTGCTGTTGTTTAATTCTCTCCCTTGTTTTCCCCTCTTTAGCCTCACAACCTCTTATATGTAATTTTGTGTAACATTGAGTAGTCTCCTACCATTTCCATATAATTTTCCTTCTCTCTCCCTTTCTCTCCCCCCACTCATCTCTGTTTAGTTTTAATATTTTTCTCATGTTCTTCCTCCCTGTTCTCTTCTTATTTGCTCTCTCTATATAAAAGGAAACATTTGGCATTTGTTTTTTAAGGATTGGATAGCTTCGCTTAGCATAATCTATTCTAATGCCATTCATTTCCCTGCAAATTCTATGATTTTGTCATTTTCAGTGCTGTGTAATACTCCATTGTGTATAGATGCCACATTTTTATTATCCATTCGTCTATTGAAGGGCATCTAGTTTGGTTCCACAGTCTAGTTATTGTGAATTGTGCCGCTATGATCATCGATGTGGCAGTATCCTTATACTGCTCTCTATTAAGATCCTCAGGGAAGAGTCTGAGAAGGGCGATATCTCAAATGGTGGTTCCGTTCCCAGCTTTCCCAGGAATCTCCATACTGCTTTCCATATTGGACTCTCCAATTTGCAGGCCCACAAGCAGTGTACAAGTGTACCCTTTACCCCACATCCTCACCAACACTTATTGTTGTTCGACTTCATAATGGCTGCCAATCTTACTGGAGTGAGATGGTATCTTAGGGTGGTTTTGATTGCATTTCTCTGACTGCTACAGATGGTGAGCATTTTTTCATGTACTTGTTGATTGATTGTATATCCTCCTCTGTGAAGTGTCTGTTAAGATCCTTGGCCCATTGTTGATTGGGTTATTTGTTATCTCATTGTTTAATTGTTTTGAGTTCTTTGTATATTCTAGATATTAGGGCTCTATCTGAAGTGTAAGGGGTAAAAATTTGTTCCCAGGATGTAGGCTCTCTATTTAACTCTCTTATTGTTTCTCTTGCTGAGAAAAAACTTTTTTAGATTAAGTAAGTCCCATTTGTTTATTCTTTTTATGAACTCTTGGGCTATGGGTGTCCTATTAAGGAATTTGGAGCCCAACCCCACAGTATGTACATCGTAGCCAACTTTTTCTTCTATCAGACGCAGTGTCTCTGATTTTATATCTGGCTCCTTGATCCATTTTGAGTTAACTTTTATGCATTGTGAGAGAAAGGGATTCCGTTTCATTTTGTTGCATATGAATTTCCAATTGTCCCTGCACCATTTGTTGAAGATGCTATCCTTCTTACATTGCATGCTTTTAGGTCCCTTTTCAAATATAAGAAAATTGTAATTTTGTGGATATGTCTCTGTGTCCTCTATTCTGTACCATTGGTCCATCTGCCTGTTTTGATACCAGTACCACACTGTTTTTGTTACTATTGCTTTGTAGTACAGTTTGAACTTTGGATTCACACTTCCTGCTTAGAATTGCTTTCGCTATTCTGGGTCTTTTGTTGTTCCATATGAAATTCATGATTACTTTATCTATTTCTACAAGAAATGCCATTGGGTTTTTGATTGGCATTGCATTAAACCTGTAGAGAACTTTGGGTAATATCGCCATTTTGATGATGTTATTTCTGCCGATCCATGTACAGGGCATATTTTTCCATCCTCTAACATCTTCTTCTATCTCTCTCTTTAGGGTTCTGTAGTTTTCATTGTATAAATCTTTCACCTCTTTGGTTAGGTTGATTCCCAAGTTTTTTATTTTCTTTGAGTATACTGTAAATGGAGTGGTTTTCCTCATTTCCATTTCAGAAGTTTTGTTGCTGATATACAAGAATGCCTTTGATTTATGCTTGTTGATTTTATATCCTGCCAATTTGCTGAATTCATTTATTAACTCTAGCAGTTTCTTTGTAGACCCTTTTGGGTCTGTTAAATATATTATCATGTCATCCACAAATAGCGATAATTTAAGTTCTTCTTTTCCTATTTTTATGCCTTTAATTTCCTTTGTCTGTATCATTGCTCTGGATAGTATTTCAAGAACTAAATTAAATAGAAGTGGTGATAGAGGGCATCCCTGTCTTGTTGCAAATTTTAGAGGGAATGCCTTCAGTTTTTCTCCATTTAGGATGATGCTAGCCTGAGGTTTAGCATATATAGCTATTACCATGTTGAGGTAAGTTCCTCTTATTCCTAGTGTTTTATAGAGTTTTAAAGAAAAAGGGATGCTGTGCTTTGTAGAATGCTTTTTTTGCATCTATCGAGATGATCATATGGTTCTTCTCTTTAAGTCTATTGATGTGATGGATTACATTTATTGATTTCCGTATATTGAACCAGCCTTGCATCCCTGGGATGAATCCCTCTTGATCATGAAGCACAATTTTTTTATATGCTTTTGTTTTTTATTTGCCAGGATTTTATTGAGAATTTTTGCATCCAAGTTTATTAGAGATATTGGTCTGTAGTTTTCTTTCTTTGAAGTGTCTTTGTCTGGTGTTGGGATCAGGGTGATGTTGGCCTCATAGAATGAATTTGGAAGAACTCCTTCTTTTTCTATTTTTTGAAATAGCTTGAAAAGTATTGGTATTAATTCATCTTTGAACGTTTTGTAGAACTCTGCTGTATAACCATCTGGTCCAGGGCTTTTTTTGGTTGGTAGTCTTTTGAAGGTTTCTTCTATTTCTTCCTTTGTTATTGGTCTATTTAAATTGTGTGAGTCTTCCGGACTCAAACTTGGCAGATTATATGACATAAGAAATTTATCAATATCTTCATTATCTTCTGTTTTATTGGAATATGGGGTTTCAAAATACTTTCTAATTATCATCTGAATTTCTGTAGTGTCTGTTGTGATGTTGCCTTTTTTATCCCATATGTTAGTAATTTGAGTTCTCTCTCTACTTCTCTTCATTAGCATGGCTAAGGCCCTGTCGATTTAATTTATTTTCAAAGAACCAACTTTTATTTTTTCAATTTTTTTGTTTCAATTTTGTTGATTTCTCCTCTAATTTTAATTATTTCTTGTCTTCTACTACATTTGTTGTTTTGCTTTTTTTTTTCTAGGTTTTTGAGATGTAGTGTGAGATCATTTATTTGTTGTTTTTTTTTCTTTTTTTTTTTTGAGGAAAGAATTCCAAGAAATGAATTTCCCTCTTAAAACTGCTTTCATTGTTTTCCATAGAATCCGGTATGTTTTGTCTGTATTGTCATTTGTCTCTAAGAAATTTTTTATCTCCGCCTTTATGTCTTCTGTCTTCTGTAACCCATTGATCATTCAGTAACATATTGTTCATTTTCCATGTGATGTAGAATTTTTCCTTCCTTCTTCAATCATTAATTTCAAGTTTCATTCCATTATGATCAGATATGGTGCATGGTATTATCTCCATACTTTTATATTTACTAAGAGTTTCCATATGGCATAATATATGGTCTATATTTGAGTAGGACCAATGTGCTGCTGAGAAGAACATGTATCCACTTTATGATGTTTGATATATTCTATATATGTTGGTTAAGTCTAGGTTATTGATTGTTCTATTAAGTTCTATAGTTTCTTAATTCAGATTTTCTCTAGAGGATCTGTCCAATTGCGAGAGTTGTGTGCTGAAGTCACCCGTAATTATTGTGTTATAGCCTATATGACTCTTGAAGTTGAGGAGAGTTTGTTTTATGACTTTGCACCACCATTGTTTGATGCATACAAATTGATAATTGTTATGTCTTGTTGGTTAATGGTGCCTTTTAACAGTATATAGTGTCCTTCGTTATCACTTTTGATTAACTTAGGTTTAAGTTGATTTTAATCGATATGAGTATGGCCACTCCTTCTTGCTTCCGAGGGCCAACAATGGCTGCAAAGTCTTTCAGAATAAAATCATGTGATTTCCTGGCTGAGATTCCCATTGCTCTGTGGAAAGCCACCTTGGGCCTAGATCTCAGTTTCAAAGGGTGACATTCATGCGTGGCCTCCTAAAAACCAACACAATTCATTTCAATACTTCTATGAGGTACGTTCCAGAACTCAGGCTCTAAGGGAAATCACACCAGAGTTCAAGCCCAGGTGGACCAAGTCATCTCTTCCAACCCCCACACAAATGACCACAATTAGAACAAAAAAACTCCCACATGGCCCTCATCTTCGTCCATAAAGACCCTCATCAAAAGTTCTGGATGGAAGTTTTCATGAGGGTCGCAACCAAAGACAGTTTCCAGAATAAGCTCCCTTGCCTCTAATTTCCCTAAAGTCAGGGTGGCCTGGACACCCTTCCTGTGAACCAGGAGTGATCAAAAAGGCCTGCCATTAAATCCGCTCTGTTTCTATAATTTGAGGCTTACTGAATGTCAGGTATAGATTTTTTATGTGATTTGGAGTCATGAGAAAACCCAAGCATATCTGCAGAGCATTGAAGAATTCATTTGACAAAGAGGATCCCTATTCTCACTTGAAGGGGGTCAGGAACCTAACAGAGAAAGGCAAGAATCTTCATCCACAATGACTGCTCTTTTTGCCATTTTGGTTTTGAATGCACACATGGGTTCTTTCTTTAGATCCATTAGGTGCTGAGAATCTAAGCCACAGCCTCACACAGGGCCAAGAGGCAGATTCAGACAAATCCCTTTCCAAAGCAATTAAGCAAAGAGCCACAGGTGATGTCCATTTATTTCCATTTGAAAATTTTTTCTTCAGGCTTCACAAAGGGGTGGCCTGAGGCAAAGACCTTCCTGACATTCAGGGCAACAGAACCCTTGATTTGTATACTTAGCTTGAATTATGTTCTGCACCGAGGTCTCAGATAAATTGATATACAATGGCATAGGACCGTGTACCTCGGATGATTGAATGTAGAAGAGAACATCCAGTCAAAAAGGGATAGTCTGTAGGATTAGGAAGATAGTCAGTAGGTTTAGGAAGAAGAGTGACTCTAGGAGTTGGACCAAAAGTTCTTTAGCAATAGGGTTTCAGTTAGAGAGTGAATGTAAATGTCAGCACATGTGAAGAGACAGTCACAATGATGAACTGGGAAAAAATATGTAGGAAAGCAGATATCAATAGAAAGATTAGGAAATCAGGCAAAGTATAAAGTGAGTGATAGGATTAGACATTTTCAACAGGCTTGAGGTTGAATATATAATCTTAGGAAGAAACAAATATGTAGTAATCAATAGGATTGACATTTGAGAGCATTAGGCACCCTGGACATGGATGTTTTTAGTAATCCATGGTCACTTTCCATTTAGGCTTTGGTACAATCATATGTGTGACCGTTGCATTTTGTGTCCAGAATACTACCGTGATAAATTGTATATGTTGATAAGGTGACATGAGTATTTCTTCCACCATTATGGGGAGTAATATTCTGGAAACTTATAAATTAGTACTGGTGATACAAATAGGTGTACCTTGTGTTGATGATTATTGAGATGTTGCATGAATAGACCATATTGTGATAAAGTATATAACTAGTTCCAACTTTAAATAATGGATTGAGTTTGCATCTGAAAATATATTGGAAATCTTATATTGATATATATACAATCATTCCAACCAGTTATATATGTAATGGTAATATTAGGGTTACGGTTTATCGTGAAGGGTGAGTATTGCTTCAAAAATGATTATGGAATAAAAAATAATGTGTTTAGAAAGAAGTCTAGTGAAAAGACCAGTAAAGAAACATGGAGGAATACATGTGTTCTTAAGTAGTAAGTAAATGAATGTGAACCAAATGCCTATAATTTTGTGAAGTTGTGGATGAAAAAATATATCCTATGATGTCCATAAACAGATAAAATAGTAATATACCAGTGTTGAATAAAAATGAACTTCAAAATACACATCATGTCCCATAGCAATATACTTGCATTGATGTTAAACTGGGTCAGGTACTGTAGAAATATTAGGATTTGTATGCACCACCTACTGAACTTAGTTTTCAGTAGTAGGAAACAAAAATGTATTACAGGAATATAAATATTGCTGAAAATAATCTTGTACAGATTGGATTTTGAACCCACATACATGAATATAAATGAATTTACGGAGTGTATAATAAGACACATATTTTTCATATTTTTTTTAAAATCTGGAGAAAAAAAAAATATATATATATATATACATATATATTTTTTCCAGATTTAAAAAAAATACACAAACACACACACACACACACACACACATGCACACATACACACACACACACACACACATTAATATTTAGCAATATATATGCCAATCGAAATTCATCATGAAATATAATTCATCCACGTATTCAAAAATATTCATTTTACTGAACATGGATTTATGTATAGTGTTTTTCACTAGGAAGCTCACCCATAGGTTGAATTTTCAGTTCCATCATTATTTAGGGAGAGTCATCTGTTCTCACAATTTTATATTCCAAAGTCAGGGAGCTCAAAAGAATGTCCGTGTGATACCAGGTAGGATATTATATATATGCATAAAAAAATACATGTGCTGAATAGGATACAGAGAAAGGGAGACAGGAATTTATATATGTGATAATTTTAAAAAATCATGGAGAAATATTACAATGAAAAGTTGACTAGATTTAAAACACATACTCTTGATAATGCAGAAGGCAAATAGAAGTATACACCATGCTTCCTATGAAAGGCCTGTATTTCTATTCGGTTAGGTTTCTTTCTCTCCATGATATTAGGATTAGTAGTCAGAGTCTAGTAGGTTATGGGTTAGTGTCAGGGATTCAGTATTTCAAATGGAAAAAAGGAAAATGAATCTAATGTGTATGCAAAAATGTGATACACATAAATCTTCCCTCTCTCATCCAGAACAATGCCTTGACATAACCATCGCTAAAAGTAAGACACAATTAGAGGAGAGGAGTTAGAAAATCTGTGAATTTATGTGGAATGGAAAATGCTCACGAGTTCACAACACTGGAGGTGGTAGAACAGTTTCCAAAAGTAAGGGAGAGGGTAAACAATCCAGAAACATGGAGCTGTGGTGGCCTAAAGACTTCTTGAGAAACTTCCTCTGAGGTTGGGAACAAGAAATATATGTAATTGTCAGGAGATTTAGCTTCGTTTGTAGTGACACCATGAAATCTGGGTGTGCATCTATGTTACCTGGAGAACATGGTTTCTTATTTTCCAATGATCATGAGGCAGCGGTGCTGAATTCTCTCTTTGTAGGTAAACTGAGGCCACTGGGCTGAAGTGTCTCCCATGTGGACTGTGAAGCCATTTGGTGATCCTCCACTTTCCAGGGTGTTTCTTACTGCTGCACTGGGAGTTTGGTACTTGCTTCACGAAATACAAGGAGTTCAACTGGGATAAAAATGCTGGAGGAGTTCTGTCATGTGTGGTTGGTCAGGGTCGCGAAGAGAATGTATGAACCAGGCTTCTATCCTACATAGCTTTCCCCTTGACTATAGCAACCTGATTCTGAACATTGCCCTGAAACCTCTCCATATGACAAGATGCCTTTACATATAAAGGTCTGCTGCCTGCACCATGTCAGTCGCAAGTCTTTCAAAGCCAATGGAAGATCCAGGTGGTCCTACCAAAAATATTTATTTACACAACTACAGTCCACTTCTCTACACCCAGTACTCAGCAGGATCCAAATTACTGGCATCTCTGTTCTACACCATTTTCACGAAACCCAGTCAATCAAGGCACTCTTTGGTACACTCATGATCAGCAACAGGAAATCCAAAGTTTATCCAGTGCCACCTGGTCATGGGAATTTCAGAAATTTCATGATATTAATCTAGTCATATTTCAAAAATGAAGTTAGAGGCACTGTGGGTTTCAATTAATTCAGGAACCATTAAATGGTGAGGAAGCTCATTTCAATGAAAGCTCTGGAGAACACTCACAGAAAAGCCTTCCAAAAGACTGGCAAAAAGGTCACATGAATCCAGACACATTGTGGTCTACAATGTGAGGTCCATATGTGTTTGGACTCTCAACTAGGGCTGCCAAGTCTTCAAGAAGTAAATCATGTGATATCCTGGCTCAGAATCCCCGAGCTCCGTGGAAAGCCATCCTGGGCCTAGATCTCAGTTTCCAAAGGCGATTCTCACGCGTGGCCTAGTAAAATCCCAAGAGAATTCACGGCAATACTTCTCTGAGGTCAGATCCAGAACTCATTCTTTAAGGGGAATCACACCAGAGTTCAAGCCCAGGTGATCCCAGTCATCTCTTCCAACTACCACACAAATTACCACAATTAAAACAAGAACACTCCCATATGGCCCTCGTCTTCTTCCATATTGACACTCATCATAATTTGGCTGGATGTTTAAATGAGGGGCGCAGACCAAGACAGTGTCCAAAATAAGCTCCTTTGACCCTCATTTGCCTAAAGTCAAGGTGGCCTGGACACCCATCCTGTGAACCAGGAGTGATCAAATAGGCCTGCCATTAATACCGCTCCAATTCTCCAATTTGAGGCCTACTGACTGTGGGGTTTAGATTCTTTATGTGAATTTTAGTCATGATAAAACCAAACACCTATGGGCTAGCCTCTGTAGGTTTTGAAGAACTCATTTGACCCAAAGGATCCCTATTTTCACTTGATGGAGTTCAGGAACCTTACAGAGGAAATCAAGAGACTTCATCCCAATGACTGCTCTTTTGGCCATTTTTCATTTGGATGCAAACATGGGAACTTTTTTTAGATCCATCAGGTGCTGAGAATCTAAGTCACAGCCACACACAGGGCCAGGGGGCTGATTCATACACATCCCTTTTCAAAGCACTTAAGAAAAGAGCCACAGGTATGCCCAATCATTTCCCTTTGAAAACTGTTTTCTTCAGGCTTCAAAAAGGGGTGGCCAGAGGCAAAGACCTTCCTGACATTCAGGGCAACAGAACAATTGGTAAGTAAAAGGCCCAAAGCAGGGTTTCTCCACTGAGACTTTCCTGGTCACACTGATATCTGAGTTTTCTGAGATGCTCCCCATTCCCTACAGCTATCCAGTACATTGTTATGTCACAGAGCTTTGAGGTGGTAAAGATCTTGGACACAAAACCATAGGCCTATTCTTGAGATTGGCCGGAATTCAGGAAGAAAACAGGAACTTAGGAAGATAGCAGGTGTTGCACATCAATAAGGCAAGCTACAGTCCATTCATAAATGGGGCAATATGAATGCTGAGAAGCTTTCTACTCGACAAGACACATCCATTCATGAATTCTCTTTTCTAATGTCTACAACCACGGACACAGTGAGATACACAGACAGAGAAACACTCGCCATGTTAAACGACTTACTAGAAACAGTCCACTTCCAACGAAACAAACTGACTTTCCTACCTATTCTCAGAGAATGAGACAAAACCACAAACCCACAACCACACCCACAAAGGCACCTTCTTCCCCCAAGTAGGTCTTTGACTATCCGGAGTGTCCTCTGACTTGTAGGCCATAATATGTTCCCCCAAAATAGCCTGTCCTGTCTCAGATCTGGTCTCCTTGGCAAACTCTGTGAACTTCTCAGGAGCCAACGGTGAGCCACTAACTGCTTTCTCAAGAAAAGCAACGCTTCCGAGCTTTCCTGGCATTTGTTCTTCTCACGTCTGAAGGTACCAAGAAAGACTGACTGTCCTTGGTAAATTCAAATAAGTGAGACCACAGGGATGGGGACTGGGACTGGCTCTGTGTGCCTGGCTTCCTGGATCCAAAGTTCAGAAAGTTCCATCACCAAGGAAGTGAGGTGAGGTCATTTCCTTCCTGAACTGAATGAGGTCCCTGTCTTGGCAACCACTTTGTCTTAACTGTTGCTTCCAAGGGTCCCATGAGATTGAGGCTGCCCCTACTTCCTGTGACACTTTCACAAGTTAGAATGGTATATCAACCATAGGCACCCAGGAATAGATCTCCACACAGGCCTGTTTTGGTCCATGTTCTCTACATTAAGAAGAGAATCTAATTCAGACACAACCTTTTATCCTGACCGGGTTGTTTGCCATGGAAGATGACTTTTGCTTTCTCAGGTCCTTCATAGCTGCCTACATCTTCTCCAGGGATCATTTCTGCATGGGCCTTTGAGGTTCTCAGCAGGTGGAAGTTTCCCTACATTTCTTTATTGTAAAATCAACTCTTTCCCTGCTCTTCTATAAAGTTAGATTGAAGGAACAGTGTATGATTATGGTTAAAAACATGTTTGATTTGGGTTAGAAATCATTGTGCTGGATGAATAATGGTATTGGGAACTTGCTATGTGTATAAGAATATATAGGTGTAATATATGTATGAAAAAAGAAATCTAAGTATGATTTGAAGGCCAGAAGGCATTGGGCCCTTGATTGGGATACGCAGCATTGAATTACGTTCTGCAGAGATGTCTCAGATAAATCAATATACAATGGCATAGGTCCTTGTACCTTGCATGAATTAATGTAGAAGGAACATCCAGTCAAAAAGGGATAGTCGGTAGTGAAAGGTTAATAAAATAGGTACTTGTAATTTCCTGTTTTTCTGTATGCTTAACAAAACACTGTTGAAATCTTGAGAAATGTTTGCTAATCTTGTTCTAGAATGTACTGTTCCCAACTGCCAAACTGCAGAATGTACTGCCTCACTCGGTGTCACGCGAACCGCCCACTCACCCTTACACATCAGTAAACTTCCCTCCCTTCCCTCTCCAAGAAATGTATGTAAGCTCTGCATAAGCTGTTCTCAGAGCTCTCTGATCTATTTAAGTTAGCTGTGAGCCCCAGCAAGCTGGACCCAAAAAAAGCCCTTTGCTGTTGCATGAGACAGTCTCTTGGTAGTCTCTTCCTCCGACACTCGCCTGACCTTTACATATTGAGGTTCCACCGAGTTCTGGCAGTGGCGGATGAGAGACCCCCAACGGGCTCCTCTCGGAGCAAGTAAGGCGCCTCTTTCTGGTTTCAGGTGTCATGTTAGGGCTTGGCAAAATTGCTGGAGATGAAGAGCCTGGGGTCTCTCCGACGGTGGCTGAGAGACGTGTCACAGAGACATAGGGCACCTCCATGGGGGACCCCGCAGAGGACTCGGAGAATCAAGGAACAATTGCTTCATCGACTCAGTGATATTTTGTTTTAGATTAGGTATTGCCATCCTATCGGGTTTTGCCGGCTACGCATTCCTGGTCTCAGTGTTGGAGGTCCATTGCCTGTCTTCATGGTCTTGTCTTATCTGTGTCATGTGACTTTGCTTTTACTGTTTGTGTACCTTTCATTATGGGACAGAGCACTTCAATGGCTCTGTCCCTGACCCTTGATCACTGAACCAAAGTCTGCTTAAGGGCTCAGTATCTTTCTTTTTTTAGTAAAACGCTAGACCTGGCAGACTCTCTGTGCCTCAGAATGGCCCCTTTTGGAGTCGTATGGCCCCTAGAAATATCTTTCTACTTCCCACTAATTTAAAAAGTCAGAGATATTGTCTTTCAGCCAGGGCCACATATCCATCCTGATCAACAGCCATATATCTTAACTTTGCCAACCTCTGCAAATCTCCTCCACCATGGGTGAAGCCTTTCCTTGCCCATGCCTCTGCTCATACTCCTTCCCCCATGATCTCTCAAACCCTCACCTCTTCCACCTCCTCCACCCTCTGTTCTCCCTGAGTCACAAGATTTGACTCTACTGGACTCTTCTTCCCCTCCTTATCCACTGCCCTCGTCCCCTAACACACAACACACTCTAAGTGATTCCCCTGCTTCTGACTAAGCCTCTCTACCATTGGAGGAAGCTAAGCCGGTAATAGGATCTGATAATGGACCGATGTTCATGGCCCAGGTAAGTCAGGGGTTAGCCAGGAACCTGGGGATTAATTGGAAGTTATATTGTGCTTATAGACCCCAGAGTTCAGGACAAGTAGAAAGAATGAATAGAACAATTAAAGAGACCTTAACGAAATTAAGCTTAGAGACCAGCATAAAAGATTGGACTATGCTCCTGACTTATGCAATGTTTCACGCAAGAAAAAATCCTTCTGTTTCTTTGAGTAGCCTTACCCCCTGAGAAATTCTCTATGGTGGCCCTCGTGCAGTAAGGGTCCTAAGCCCAACTGTAAGACCTAAGGATCCATTTCACACCCTCTTGGTTGACAGACTTAAAGCTCTTGAAAGAACTCAGTGATACCTGTGAAAATAGCTGGCCACTGCCTACCAAACTGTGTACCAGGGGATTCCACATCCATATCAAATAAGAGACTTCATGTATGTAAGATGACATCAGGTGTCATCCCTGGAACCCTGCTGAAAAGGACCATACCAGGTGTTACTTATAACACCTACAGTGGTAAAGGTATACAGAATCACTTCCTGGATCCATGCCTCTCATCTCAAGCCTGCTCCTTGTCCAGAATCTTTCTGGAAACTGGAAAAGACTGGTAACAGTTTCAAATTGTGTATTCGCCATGTGGATAAGGTTATATACTCTCCCCTTGGCCACAAGTAGTCCTAACCCTCATCAGCCTGTTAAGCAGCGATGGCTGATCACAAATCCTACTGGAAAAGAGTATAATCTATCTCGCATACAGCCCCCTTAGGGACCTGGTGGCCATCTCTCCACCCAGACATTTGTCAGCTGGCCATAGGTCTTTTTTATTGGGATATCCCTGATGAAGAAAATCCCACTAAAATACCATTAAATCCCTTCCGTACCATAGATAATGGAAACAAACTTTATGGATGTAGGGACACGCGAGCCAGATGCGGTTGGCTAGCCTAGATTACTATGTTTGCCCGGCAAACTATCAAAGCCACAAACAGTAATGGCTGTGTGGGGGAAAAGCCGACTTCTTCTGTATTTCATGGAGATGTGATCATACAGGGGCTGCCTGATGGAACCCCAATACTTCATCAAATTCAGTACACAGCATTGGCCATATTACCAAGTAGAAAACAGAAAAAGGATGGCCCCCAGAGGGGTCTCTAGATCCTCAAATTTTGCGTGACCTTTTTAACTTCTGCAAGTGCTCAAAAGGGTGAAAGGAGATTCCCCTATGTGGAAGCCTTTTCCCTCCTTCACTCACATCCTGAACTATGCTTCTCCAATAGATTTTTATCCTCAGCCTTCTGCTCCAGACTCTCTGCTGTCACTCCCACCTCAGCAACCTGATTTCCCCCCTCCAATTACTAGATCAGAAACCCAAACCTCCACCAGTTCTCAGACAATTGCCCACTAGTGAGGTAGCAGGTACTGAGGTACCCCTCCACCGACTCATTCCTCTCTTCTCCTGTCAGTGCCCTCACCGGGTCCCACCAGGTCCTCTTTCCAGCTAACCCAAAGCTCAAACGAGCTGAGGAGAGCTCTCAGACCCTTATCCAAGATGTAATATAAATGGCCATTAAAGTTGCTTTGTCATCACTGAAAACAGGTTACTAAAATTTAAAGTCCCTCACAGAATTTTGGGATACTCACTCCCGTTTTCTGCTCTGCTCTACCTGTTCTACTGCTGAAGTTTTGTTGCTAGGAAATTCCCAAACCCCTTTCCAATTATTTTTTTACATCTCTCTTTTTCCTCATTCTCAGATCCTCAGAGCTTCTCTCAGCCCCACCTTCCCCGTATTCCCCCTCTGTACCAGGCCCACAGAAAAGTCTTAAATGTCCTTCTCCAGAAGTCTTCACCATGGCTGAATTTAGAACTTTCAGCATAGAGTTTCTATAAAGAGTTCAATGTAGATAAACTTTCTCTTTTTGTATTGCCCTGTTCTACTTGGCCACTGGTTAAAAAACTCAGTACTTCTAAGCTAGACAACCCCTAACTTGTTTTTCACAAAATATGTGAACAAGGCCTCTGGCCTTCAGCTGGGGCTTCACAGAAATGGCTACATTTCTAAGATAAAGAAATTACCAAATGGGCTCCGTTGTAACAGCTGGCAGGGGGAAAATAAGAAAGGGAATAAAAAGCTCTCCCCCTCCCATGTGTCCTTGAAAACTTAACTTGCCCAGAACAGAGGAAAAATCAGAAACAAATACTGCTTTTTTGAACTTCTGCAGACTGTAAACTTCTGAGCCCCATCCTTATATGCTGGGTACAAAATTCTGAAACTACCTAAACTTGAGTTTCAGGGGATTAATTGATTACAACAGAAGCAATGCCCTCTGAATCCGGTTGCAACAAAATAGGACTGTTTCCCTGTCTTCAGTGCCTTAGGTGCCTTGCCTTGTCTGTCCCTACAACAGCATAATTCTATATACTTAAACATTGTTTATGTTTTCATGAAATGGTCAACAGATGGGATTAATTTTGAAATGGTGCAGATGTTTCCCAGAGTGCTCTATCATGATGCAGGTTCGTTTGAAGATCAAATGGGGGGGGCATACAACCGGTTCCACTGGGAACATGTATCGCTCACTTTAGCCATCCTATTATGAATAGGAGTTGCTGCACGGGTGGGCACAGGAGCCACTGCCATTGTCCATGGGACACAACAAATGACCCAATTAGAAGCAGCAATAGAGCAAAACTAAGATATTAGAAACCCCCATCAGAGCTTTGCATGAATCTTTAACCTCTCTCTCTGAAGTTGTTTTACAGAACAGTTGAGGGTTGGACCTCCTCTTTATTAGAGAAGGGGGCCTTTGTGATGCATTGAGGAAAGAATGTTGTTTTTATGCTGACCATACTGGAGTTGTAATAAAATCTATGAGTAAATTTAAAAGACACCTTGAAGAGAATCAACAAGAGAGAGAGGCCCAAAAAGGGTGGCTTGAGTCTTGGTTCACACACTCCTCCTGGTTAACTACGTTTTTATCAACCTGGCAGGTCCAATAATAATCCTCATATTATTGCTAACTATAAAACCCTGTTTGCTCAACCGTGTAATTTCTTTTCTCCAGGCTCAAATTGGACGAGTTAAACTTATGGTAATACCCCACTAGCAGACATAGAATGTGACACCCTCCAATGATCATTTTTATGATTAAAAGTAGCCAGAAGAAGAAGTGGGGAATTAAAGGTTAATAAAATAGGTACTTGTCACTTCTTATTTTTCTGTATGCTTAACAAAACACTGTTGAAATCTTGAGAAATGCTTGCAAATCTTGTTCCCAGAATGTTCTGTCCCCAACTGCGCAACTGCAGAATGTACTCCCTCACCCAGTTGCACGCAAACCACCCACTCGCCCTTACCCATCAATAAAATTCCCTCCCTGCCCTCTCCAGGGAAAGTATATAAGCTCTACTTAAGCTATTCTCAGGGCTATCTGCTCGATTCAAGTGATCTCTGAGCCCCAGCATGCTGGACACCAAAAAAACCCTTTGATGTTTCATGAGATAGTCTGTTGGTTGTCTCCTCCTCTGAAGCTCGCCCCACATTTACTTGGATGATTGAATGTAGAAGAGAACATCCAGTCAAAAAGGGATAGTCTATAGCATTAGGAAGATAGTCAGTACTTTTAGGAATAAGGGTGAGTATAGGAATTGGAAAAAAAAGTTCTTTAGCAATAGGGTTTCAATTAGAGAGTGAATGTAAATGTCAGCACAGGTGAAGAGTCAGTCACAATGATGAACTGGGGAAAATATGTAGGAAAGCAGATATCAATAGAGACATTACGAAAACAGGCAAAGTATAAAGTGAGTGATAGGATTAGATATTTTGAACAGGGTTGAGTTTACATATATAATCTTAGGAAGAAACAAATATGTAGTCACAAATAGGAGTGACATTTGAGATCATTAGGCAAATTTCAGGTGGATGAATATTTCTCAGAATAATCTTGTGAATAGTTGATTATAAATCCACATACATAAACGTGAATGAATTTAGGTAGTGTATATAAGACACATATATTTCATATTTTGAAAAATCTGGAGAGTGTATATATATATATATATATATATATATATATATATATATATATATATATACACAAAACACACACACAGACAAAAAAGTAGCAATATATATGTCAATCAAAATTCATTATAAAATATGCATCATCCAGAGATCTAAAAATATTAATTTTACTGAACATGGATTTATGTATAATGCTCTTCAACTAGCAAGCTCACCCATAGGTTGAATATCCAATTCCAACAAGTTTAGTAGGAGTGATCTCTTCTAACAATTTGTATCTGCCAAGTCAGCCACCTCACAAGAATGTACGTGTGGTACCAAGTAGGAATCTATATGTGCATATAAGAATACAGAGAAAGGGAGACAGGAATTCACATATTTGTTAACCTTAAAAATACATGGACAACTATTTCAACAACAAATCGACTAGATTCATGACTCCAACTCTGTATCATGCAAAAGGCAAGTCCAACAATACACCAGGCCTACTCTGAACTGCTTGTATTTCTATTCTGTTTGGGTTAGTTTTCTCCATCATATTAGAATTAGTAGTCAGAGTCTGGTCGGGTATGGGTTAGAGTCAGGGATTCAGTATTTTGAATGGAAAATAAAAAACTGAATCCAATGTGTATGCAAATATATGCTACAGAAAATTCTTCCCACTCTCCTCCAGAACAATGCCTTGACATTACCTTCGCCCCAAGTAAGACAAAATTAGAGGAGAAGAGTTAGAAAATCTGTGAATACCTATCAGGAATGGAAAATGCTCCAGATTTCACATCTTTGGAGGTGGTAGAGGAGTTTCCAAAAGTAAGGGACAGGGTAAACACTCCACAAACATGGAGCTTTGCTGGCCTAAAGACTTTTTGAGAACCTGCCTTTGAGGTTGGGCACTTAAAATATATGTTGTTTTCATTAGCTTTAGCTTTATTTGTAGTGAGACAATCAAAGCTCGATCTGCTTCTATTTGACCTGGAGGACATGGTTATTTATTTTCCAATAAAAATGAGGCAGCAGTGCTGAATTCTCTCTTTGTAGGTAAACTGTGGCCACTGAGGGCTAAGTGTCTCCCCGTGTGGACTGTGACACAACTTGGTCATCCTCCAATTATCGTCGTGTTTTTTGCTGCTGCACTGGGAGTTTGGTATTTGCTTCATGAAATACAATGAGTTCAAATGGGAGACAGTGCTGAAGGGAGTTCTGTCAGCTGTGGTGGGCATGGTCTCCAGGAGAATGCACCAACCAGGGTTCTATCCCACGTAGCTTGCCCCCTTGACAATAGCAACATGATTCTGAACATTGCCCTAAAACCTCTCCATATAAAAATATGCCTTTACGTATATGGGTCTGATGGCTGCACCATGTCAGTCTCAAGCCATTTGGAAGCCAATGGAAGATCCACATGGCCCCACCACAGATGTTTTATCACTCACTTGCATAACACTTCTCTAGGCCCACTACTCACCAGGCTCCTACTTACTAGCATCTCTGTTCTACACCATTTTCATGAAACCCAGTCAATCAAGGCCCTGTCTGGTATATTCATGATCATCAACAGGACATCAAAGGTTCTCCAGTGACATCTGGTCATGGGAATTTTAAAAATTTCATGGTAATTATCTAGCAATTTTTCATGGATGAAGTTGGAGGCACTGTGGGTTTCAATTCATTCAGGAACCCTTAAAGGGTTAGGAAACTAATTTCAGGCAAAGCTCTGGAGTACTCTCACAAGCAAGGCTACCCAATGAGTGGCCAAAAAGTCACATGAAGCGAGGCCAATTGAGGTCTATAAAGCGAGGTCCATGTGGGTTTTGAATCTCTATAATGCATGCCAAGTCTTTCAGAATAAAATCATGTAATATCCTGGCTGAGATTCGCAGTGTTCTGTGGAAAGCCAACCTGTGCCTAGATCTCAGGTTCCAATGGCAACTTCATGCCTGGCCTCCTAAAATCCCAACACAATTCTTGGCAATACTTCTCTCAGGTCAGTTCCAGAACTCAGTCTATAAGGAGAATCACACCAGAGTTCAAGTCCAGGTGGACCCAGACAACTCTTCCAACCGCTACTCAAATGAAAACAATTAAAACCAGAATACTCCCTCATGGCCCTATTCTTCTTCCATATAGACACTAATCATAACCTCTTCCTGGAGTTTTCCATGAGTTGTGCAGCCCAAGAAAATGTCCAAAATAAGCTTCTTGCACCTCTTTTGCCTAACTTCAGCGTGGCCTGGGCACCCTTCCTGTGAACCTGGAGTGATCAAATAGGCCTGCCCTTAATACTGCTCCGCTTATCCAATTTGAGGCTCTCTGACTGTGGGGTGTAGATTCTTTATGTGAATTGGAGTCATGAGAAAAGCCAAGACAGTGTCCAAAATCAGCTCGCTTTTTCCTCATTTGCCTAAAGTCAGGGTGGCCTGGACACCATTTCTGTGAACCAGGAGTGATCAAATAAGCCTGCCGTTAATACTTCTGTGTTTCTCCAATTTGAGGCCTACTGATTTCCGGTATCAATTTCTTATGTGATTTGGAGTTACTCGAAAACCCAAGCACCTCTGCAGGGAATTGAAGAACTCATTTGACCCAAAGAATCCCTATTCTCACTTGATGGAGTTCAGGAACCTAACAGAGGAAGGCAAGAGACTTCATCCATAATGAATGATTTTTTTGCCATTATGGTTTTGGATGCACACATGGGATCATTCTTTAGATGCATCAGGTGCTGAGAATCTAACTCAAAGCCACACACATGGCCAAGAGACTAATTCAGACACATCCCTTCCCAAAGCAATTAAGCAAAGAGCCACAGGTGATGCCATTCATTTCCATTTGAAAACTGTTTACTTCAGGCTTCACAAAGGGGTGGATTGAGGCAAAGAACTTCCTGACATTCAGTGAAAAACAACAATAAGTAAGCAAAAGGCCCAAAGCAGGGTTTCTCCACTGAGACTTTCCTGGTCACACTGATATCTGAGTTTTCTGAGATGCTCGCAATTCTCTTCAGCTATCCAGTACATGGCCATGTCACAGAGTTGGAGGTGGTACATATTTTGAACATAAATCCATGAGCCTATTCTAGAGAGTGGACAGAATTCAGGAAGAAAACAGCAACTTAGAAAGATAGCAGGTGTTGCACATCGACAAGACAAGCTGCACTCCATTCATATATTGGGCAGGTTGAAATATGGGAAGATTTACACTTGACAGGACACATCCATTAGTGCATTCTCTTTTCCAATGTCTACAACAATGGACACAGTGGGATACACAGACATAGAAACACTCACCTTGTGAAACAACTTACTAGAAACTGTCCACTCCAAACCAAACCGCCTTTCCCATCTATTCTCAGAACATGAGACAAAACAATAAACCCACACACACTCCCACAAAGGCACCTCCTTCACCCAAGTAGGTCTGTGACTATCCAGAGTGTCCTCTGACTGGTGGGCCATACTATGTTCCCCTGAAATGGTCTGTCTTCTCTCAGATCTGGTTTCCTTGGCCAACTCTGTGCAGTTGTCAGGAGCCAGTGGTGAACCACTATCTGCTTTCTCAGGAAAGGTCCATCTTCAGAGCTTTCCTGGCATTTGGCCATCCTCACATCATTAGGTACCAAGAAAACTGACTCTGTCCTTGGTAAATCCAAACAAGTGAGCCCACTGGGACTGGGACTGGGACTGCCTGTTGGTGCCTGGCTTTTTGGATACCAAGTTCAGACAGTTCCATCACCAAGGAAATGAGGTATGTCACTTTCTTTGGAACTGAATGAGGTCACTGGCTTGGCAACGACTTTGTCCTAACAGTTGCTTCCAAAGGTCCCATGAGATGGAGCCTTCCCCTACTTCCTGTGACACTTTCACAAGGTAGTATGGTATATCAACCATTGGCACCCAAGAACAGCTCTCCACACAGGCCTGGTTTGGTCCATCTTCTCTACAATAAGAAGAGAGAGGCTGATTCATACATATCCCTTCATCCTGACCAGGTTGTTTGCATTGGAAGATGACTTTTGCTCTCTCAGGTCCTTCATACCTGCCTACAACTTCTCCAGGTATCATTTCTGCATGGACCTTTGAAGTTCTCAGCAGGTGGAAGGTCCCCAAGTTTCCTGTATTGTAAAAACCACTCTGTCCCTGCTCTTCTGTAAAATGAGATTGAGGGAACAGAGTATGTTTAGGGTTAATAACAGGTTTGATTTGGGTTACGAATCATTCTGTGCGATGAATAATGCTATTGGGAACCTGCGATATTTACAAGAATATAGAGGTGAAATATAAGTATGAAAACAGAAATCTAGGTATGATTTGAAGCCCAGAAGGACATTGGGCCCTTGATTGGGATACTTAGCTTTGAATTATGCTCTGCAAAATTGTCTCAGATAATTCGATATACAATGGCATAGGACATTTTATTGAATGTAGAAGAGAACATCCAGTCAAAAAGGGATAGTCGGTAGGATTAGGAAGATAGTCGGTAGGTTTAGAAAGAAGAGTGAGTATAGGATTTGGACCAAAAGTTCTTTAGCAATAGGGTTTCGATTATAGAGTGAATGTAAATGTCAGCACATATGAAGTGTCAGTCACTAGGATCAACTTGGGAAAATTTGTTGAAAAGCAGATATCAATAGAAACATTATGAAATCAGGCAAAGTATAAAGTGAGTGATAGGATTAGACATTTCCAACAGGGTTGAGTTTGAATATATAAATTAGGAAGAAACAAATATGTAGTCACCAATAGGATTGACAATTGACAGCATTAGGCAACCTGGACATGGATGTTTTTAGTAATTCATGTACACTTTACATTTAGGCTTTGGTACAATCATAAATGTGACCTTTACATTTTTTTGTCCAGAATATTACTTTGATAAAATGTATATGTACATCAGGTGACATGAGTATGTCTTCCAACATTTCTGCAAGCAATATATTGAAGATATAAAATTAGAATCGGGGGTACAAAGAGGTGTACCCTGTGTCTATGAATATAGAGATAAAGAATGAATAGACCGTAATGTGAATGAATAATATAACTTTTTTCAACTTTAAAAAATGAATTGATCTAATATCTGAAAAATCACAGGAAATCGTATATTGATATACAATCATTCATTCCAAGCAGTTATACATCTAATGGTAATATTCGTGTTTTGGTTTATCATGAAGAGTGTGTGAGTTTTGCTTCAAAAGTGACTATGGAAATAATGTGTTTGGAAAGAAGACTCATGAAAATACCAGTAAAGAAACCTTGACAATACATGTGTTCTGAAGCAAAAAGTGATTAAATTTGAAACAAATGCCTACAAATTTGTGAACTTGTGGATGAAATGTATATCCTATGATGTGCAAAAACTGAAGAAATAATAATGTAAAAGTGTCGAATACAAATGAATAAAGAATTACATATCATGTCCCATTGGAATCTACTTGCATTGATGTTAGACTGGGTCAGTTACTGTAGAATAATTAGGATTTGTATGCATCATTCCCTGAAGTTAGTTTTCAGTACTAGGAAACAAATATGTATTTCAGGTGGATGAATATTTCTGAATATTTTTAATCAACTTTTCACAAGAATAATCTTGTGAAAAGTTGATTAAAAATCCACATACATGAACATAAATGAATTTAGAGAGTGTATATTTGACACATATATTTCATATTTTGAAAAATCTGGAGAGTGTACACACACACACACACAAACACACACACAAAACACTCACAGACATTAAAAAGTAGCAATATAAATGCCAATCGAAATTCATCAGTAAATATATATCATCCACAGATGCAAAAATATTTATTTTACTGAACATGAGTTTACGTATAATGTTGTTCTACTAGGACGCTCCTTATAGGTTGAATTTTCAGTTCCAACAGCATTTAGGAGGAGTGATCTCTTCTCACAATTTGTATCTGCCAAGTCAGCCACCTCACAAAGATGTACGTGTGATACCTGGTAGGATTCTATATATGCATATAAATATACAAGTGTGAATAGGCTAAAGAGAAAGGGAAACATGAATTCTCATATTTGTTAACTTTAAAAACACATGGAGATCTTTTTCTATTAAACATTGACTAGATTTATAACTCCTACCTTGTATAATGCAAAATGCAAGTCCAACTATACAACATGCCTCCAATGAACTGCTTGTATTTCTATAGGTTTGTGTTATTTTTCTCTATCATATTAGGATGAGTTGTCTGACTCTAGTATGTATGGGTTAGTGTCAGGAATTCAGTATTTCAAAAGGAAAATTGGAAATTGAATCCAATTTGTATGCAAATATATGCTACACAAATATCCTCCCACTCTCATCCAGAACAATGCCTTGAAATTTCCTTCACCCCAAGTAAGACACAGTTAGAGGAGAATAGATAGAAAATCAGTGAATATATATCTGGAATGGAAAATGCTCAGGAGTTCACAACCTTGGAGGTTGTAGAGGAGTTTCCAAAAGTAAGGGACAGGGTAAACACTCCACAAACATGGAGCTCTGCTGGCCTAAAAACTTTTAGAGCAACTGCCTCTGAGTTTGGGAACGTGAAAAATATGTTGTTGTCAGGAGAATTGGCTTCCTTTGTAGTGAGACCATCAAAGCTGGGTCTGCCTCTATGTGATGTGGAGGACATGGTATCTTATTTTCCAATGAACATGAGGTAGCAGTGTTGATTTTCTTCTTTTTAGGTAAACTGTGGCCTCTGGGGACTAAGTGTCTCCCCGTTGGACTGTGAAGCCATTTGGTCCTCCTCCACTTTTTGTGGGGTTTTTGCTGCTGAACTGGGAGTTTGGTATTTGCTTCATGAAATTCAAGTAGTTCAACTGAGACACAGTGCTGGAGGGAGTTCTGTCATGTGTGGTGGTTCAGAGTCTGCAGAAGAACGCACCAACCACGCTTCTATCCCTCAAAGCTTGCCACATTGCATCCTTGTCCATAGCAACCTGATTCTGAACATTGCCCTGAATCCTCTCCATATAACAAGATGCCTTTAATTACAAGGGTCTACTGGCTGCTTCATGTAATCCACAAGCCATTTGGAAGTCAATGGAAGATCCACATTGCTCCAACACAGATGTTTTATCACACTCCTGCCCACCACAGCTCTAGGCCCACTTCTCAGCAGGCTGCAACTTTCTGGCACCTCTGTTCTACACAATTTTCATAAAACCCAGTCAAGCAAGGCACTGTCTGGTACATCCATGATCAGCAACAGGACATCCAAAGATTCTCCAGTGCCACCTGGTCATGGGAATTTCAAAAATTTCATGGTATTTATTTAGACATTTTTCAAGGATGAAGTTGGAGGCACTGTGGGTTTCAATTCATTCAGGAACCAGTAAATGGTGAGCAAGATTATTTCAATGAAAGCTCTGGAGAACCCTCACAGGCAAGGCTTCCCAAAGAATGGCCAAAAGGTCACATTAAGCCAGGCCCATTAAGGTCTACAATATGAGGTCCATGTGTGTTTTCACTCTCAACTATGTCTGCCAAGTCTTTCGAATGAAATCATGTGTTATCTTGGCTGAAATTCCCAGTGCTCTGTGGAAAGCCACTCTGGGGCTAGATCTCAGTTTCCAAGGGTGACTCTCATACATCGCCTCTTAAATCACAGCACAATACATGGCAATACTTCTCTGAGATCAGTTCCTGAACTCAGTCTATAAGGGGAATCACACCAGAGTTCAAGCCCAGGTAGACCTTGTTATGTCTTCCAAGTGTCACACAAATATCCACAATTAAATCCAAAACACTTCCACATGGCACTCATCTTCTTCCATTTACACAATCATCATAATCTCTGGCTGGAGGTTTCCATGAGGGGTGCAGCCCAAGACAGTGTCCAATATAACCTCCCTTGCCCCTCATTTGCCTAAAATAAGGGTGGCCAGGACATCCTTCCAGTGAACCAAGAGTGATCAAATAGGCCTGCCATTAATATGGCACTGCTTCTCCAATTTGAGGCCTACTGACTGTGTGTTTTAGATTCTTTATGTGAATTGGAGTCTTGAGAAAAACCAAGCACTTATGGGCTAGCCTCTGCAGGGTTTTGAGGAACACATTTGAACCAAATTATCACTATTCTCACATGATGGATGACAGGAACCTTACAGAGGAATGCGAGAGACTTCATCCACACTGACTGCTCTTTTGTCCATTTTGGTTTTGGATGCACACATGGGATCCTTCTTTAGATCCATCAGGTGCTGAGAATCTAAGCCACAGTCTCACACAGGGCCAAAAGGCTGATTCAGACACATCCCTTTCCAAAGCAATTAAGCAAAGAGCCACAGGTGATGCCCTTTCATTTCCATTTGAAAACTGTTTCTTTAGGCTCTACAATGGTGTGGCCTGAGGCAAAGACCTTCCTGACATTCAGGGCATCAGAACAATTGGTGAGCAAAAGGCCCAAAGCAGGGTTTCTTCACTTAGAATTTCCTGGTCAAACTAATATCTGAGTTTTCTGAGATGCTCCCATTTCTTTCAGCTATCCAGTACATGGCCATGTCACAGAGCTTGGAGGTGGTACATATTTTGGACAAAAAACCATGAGCCTATTCCGGAGAGTGGCCAGAATTCAGGAAGAAAAGAGGAACTTAGGAAGATTGTTGGAGTTGTCCACCCATAAGTCAAGCCGCAGTCCATTCATAAATTGGGCAAGTTGAGTCTAGACAGGACACATCCAATGATTCATTCTCTTTTCTAATATCTAAAACCACGGACACAGTGGGATACACAGACAAAGAAACACTGGCCTTGTCAAACGACTAACCAGAAACAGTTCACTCCAAACCAAACAAACCGCCTTTCCTACCTATTCTCAGAACATGAGACAAAATCTCAAACCCACACCCACACACACAAAGGAAGCTCCTTCCCCAAGTAGGTCTGTGACTATTGGGAGTGTCTTCTGACTGGTGGGCCAAACTATGTTCTGATGAAATCGCCTGTCCTGTGTCAGATATGGTCTCGTTGGCCAAATCTGTGAAGTTGTCACTAGCCAGCGGTGAGCCACTACCTGCTGTCTCAGGAAAGGCCCCTCTTCAGAGCTTTCCTGACATTTGTTCATCCTCACCTCAGTAGGTACCAAGAAAGACTGACTCTGTCCTTGGTAAATCCAAAAAATAAGACCACTGGGACTGGGACTGAGACTGGCTCTGGGTGCCTGGCTTCCCGGATTCCAAGTTCAGAGAGTTCCATCACCAAGGAAGTGAGGTGAGATTACTTCCTTCAGGAATTCTTTGAGGTCATTGCCTTGGCAACCACTTTGTCCTATGAGATGGAGGCTGCCCTTACTTCATGTGACACTTTTACAAGTTAGAATGGTATATCAACCATAGGCACCCAGGAACAGCTCTCCACACATGCCTGGTTTGGTCTATCTTGTGTACATTAACAAGAGAGAGGCTTATTCAGACACAACCCTTCATCCTGGAAAGGTTGTTTGCGATGGAAGATGACATTTGCTCTCTCAGGTCCTTCATAGATGCCTACATCTTCTCCAGGGATCAAATTTGCATGGACATTTGAGGTTCTCAGCAGGAGGAAGATACCCTACATTCCTGTATTGTAAGACGAACTCTGTCCCTGCTCTTCTGCAAAGTTAGATTGAGGGAAGAGTGTATGGTTAGGGTTAATAACATGTTTGATTTGGGTTACGAATCATTGCGAAGGATGATTAATAGTATTGGGAACCTGCGATATTTATAAGATTATAGAGGTGAAATATAAGTATGGAAACAGAAATCTAGGTAAGATTTGAAGCCCAGAAGGGCATTAGGCCCTTGATTGGGATACTTAGCTTATAATTACGTTCTGCGCAGATGTCTCAGATAAATCGATAATCAATGGCATAGGACCTTACACCTTGGAAGATTGATTTTAGAAGAGAACATCCACTCAAATTGAGATAGTCGGTGGGATTAGGAAGGTAGTCAGTAGGTTTAGGAAATAGAGTGAGTATAGGACATGGAGCAAAAGTTCTGTAGCAATAGTGTTTTGGTTATAGAGTGAATGTAAATTTCAGCACATGTGAAGAGTCATTCACAATGATTAACTGGGGAAAATATGTAGAAAGGAAAATATCAATACAGACCTTACGAAATTAGGCAATTATACAGTGAGTGATAGGATTAGACATTTTCAATAGGGTTGAGATTGAATACATAATCTTAGGAAGAAACAAATATGTCATCACCAATAGGAATGACATTTGAAAGCATTAGGCAACCAGGACATTTATCGTTTTAGTAATCCATGTTCACTTTCCATTTAGTATTTGGTACAATCATAAGTGTGATTTTTGCATTTTGTGCCCAGAAAAATATTGTGATCAAATGTATATGTAGATCATAAGACATGAGTATTTCTTCCACGATTACTGGGAGCAATATTTGAAGACATATAAATTAGTATTGGGGGTACAAAGTGGTGTACCCTGTGTCTATGAATATAGAGATAATGCATGAATAGACCATACTGTGAATAAATATTATAACTGGTTCCACTTTAAATAATGGATTGAATTGATATCTGAAAATATATAGGAAATCATATATTGACATACAATCATTCACTCCAACCAGTTATATATCTAATGGTAATCTTAGGGTTATTGTTTATCATGAAGTGTGTGTGAGTTTTGTTTCAAAAGTGATTATGGAAATCGAAAATAATATGTTTGGAAAAAAGTCTCATGAAAAGACCAGTCAAGAAATATGGAGGAATCCATGTGTTCTGAAGCAGGAAGTGATTGAAAGTGAAACAAATGCCTATAAATTTTCTAAATTGTGAATGAAATATATATCCTTTTATGTGCATAAACTGTTGAAATAGTAATGTATCAGTGTTGAATAAAAGTGAAAGTCAAAATACACATCATGTCCAATAGGAATCTACTTGCATTGATGTTAAACTGGGTCAGTTACTGTAGAAATATTAGAATTGTGTGCATTATGCACCAAAGATAGTTTTTTTTTTATTTTTATTTATGGTTGTTCAAAACATTACATAGTTCTTGATATATCATATTTCACACTTTGATTCAAGTGGGTTATGAACTCCCATTTTTACCCTGTATACAGATTGCAGAATCACATCAGTTACACATCCATTGATTCACATATTGCCATACTAGTGTCTGTTGTATTCTGCTGACTTTCCTATCCTCTACTATCCCCCCTAGCCTCCCTGCCCCTCCCCACTTCTCTCTCTACTCCCTCTACTGTAATAAATTTCTCCCCCTTGTATTATTTTTCCCTTTCCCCTCAATTCCTCTTGTTTGTAATTTTGTATAACCCAGAGTGTCTCCTTCCAATTCCATGCAATTTCCCTTCTCCCTCCCTTCCACCTCTCATCCCTGTTTAATGTTAATCATCTTGTCATGCTCTTTGTCCCTATCTGTTCTTAGTTACTCTCCTTATATCAAAGATGACATTTGGCATTTGTTTTACAGGAATTGTGTAGCTTCACTAAGCATAATCCAGTCTAATGCCATCCATTTTCCTGCAAATTCTGTGATTTTTTCATTTTTCAATGCAGAGTAATAATCCATTGTGTGTTAATGCCACATTTTTTTAATCCATTATTCTATTGAAGGGCATCTAAGTTGGTTCCACAGTCTTGCTGTTGTGAATTGTGCTGCTATGAACATCGATGTAGCAGTGTCCCTGTAGCATGCTCTTTTTAGGTCTTTAGTGAATAGACCAAGAAGGGGAATAGCTGGGTCAAATGGTGCTTCCATTCCCAGCTTTCCAAGAAATCTCCATACTGCTTTCCCAATTGGCTGCACCAATTTGCAGTCCCACCAGCAATGTACAAGTGTACCTCTTTTCCCACATCCTTGCCAGCACTTCTTGTTGTTTGACTTTATAATGGCTGCCAATCTTACTGGAGTGAGATGGTATCTTAGGGTGGTTTTAATTTGCATTTCTCTGACTGCTGGAGATGGTGAGCATTTTTTCATGTACTTATTGATTGATTGTATGTCCTCATCTGAGAAGTGTCTGTTGAGGTCCTTGGACCATTTGTTGATTGGGTTATTTGTTATCTTATTGTCTAATTTTTTAAGTTCTTTGTATACTCTGGATATTAGGGCTCTCTCTGAAGTGTGAGTAGTAAAGATTTCTTCCCAGGATGTAGGCTCCATATTTACCTCTCTTATTGTTTCTTTTGCTGAGAAAAAACTTTTTTAGTTGAGTAAGTCCCATTTGTTGATTCTAGTTATTAACTCTTGTACTATGGGTGTCCTATTGAGGAATCTGTAGCCCGACCCCACAGTATGTACATCGTAACCAAATTTTTCTTCTATCAGACAGTGTGTCTCTGATTTGATATCAAGCTCCTTGATCCATTTTGAGTTAACTTTTGTGCATGGCGAGAGAAAGGGATTCAGTTTCATTTTGTTACATATGGATTTTCAGTTTTCCCAACACCATTTGTTGAAGATGCTATCCTTCCTCCATTGCATGCTTTTAGCCCCTTTATCAAATATAAGATAGTTGTAGTTTTGTGGATTGGTTTCTGTGTCCTCTATTCTGTACCATTGGTCCACCTGCCTTTTTCGGTACCAGTACCATGCTATTTTTGTTACTATTGCTCTGTAGTATAGTTTGAAGTCTGGTATCGCTATACCACCTGATTCACACTTCCAGCTTAGCATTGTTTTGCAATTCTGGGTCTTTTATTTTTTCATATGAATTTCATGATTGCTTTCTCTATTTCTACAAGAAATGCCTTTGGGATTTTGATTGGCATTGGATTAACCCTATAGAGAACTTTTGGTAATATCGCCATTTTGATGATGTTAGTTCTGCCTATCCATGAACAGGGTATATTTTTACATCTTCTAAGATCTTCTTCTATTTCTCTCTTTAGGGTTCTGTAGTTTTCATTGTATAAGACTTTCACCTCTTTTGTTAGGTTGATTCCCATTTTTTTTTTTTTTAGGATATTGTCAATGGAGTGGTTGTCCTCATTTCCATTTCAGAGGATTTGTCGCTGATATACAGGAATGCATTTGATTTATGCGTGTTGATTTTATATCCTGCCACTTTGCTGAATTCATTTATTAGCTCTATTAGTTTCTTTGTAGACCCTTTTGGGTCTGCTAGGTATAGAATCATGTCATCTGCAATAGTGATAATTTAAGTTATTCTTTTCCTATTTATATGCCTTTAATTTCTTTCATCTGTCTAATTGCTCTGGCCAGTCTTTTGAGAACTATATTGAACAGAAGTGGTGAAAGCGGGCATCCCTGTCTTGTTCCAGATTTTGGAGGGAATGTCTTCAATTTTTCTCCATTAAGAATGACGCTAGCCTGCGGTTTAGCATAGATTGTTTTTACAATATTGAGGAATGTTCCTGTTATTCCTAGTTTTTCAAGAGTTTTGAACATAAAGGGATGCTGTACTTTGTCGAATGCTTTTTCTGCATCTATCTAGATGATAATATGGTTTTTATTTTTAAGTCTATTGATGTGGTGAATAACACTTATTGATTTTCGTATATTGAACCCTCCTTGCATCCCAGGGATGAATCCTACTTGATCATGGTCCACATTTTTTTGATATGTTTTTGTAACTGATTCTCCAGAATTTAATTTAAGATTTTTGCATTTAGGTTCATTAGAGATATCGGTCTTTAGTCTTCTTTCTTTGAAGTGTCTATCTGGTGAAGGAATCAGAGTGATATTGGCCTCGTAGAATGAATTTGGAAGATCTCCCTCTTTTTCAATTTTCTGAAATAGCTTGAAAAGTATTGGTATTAGTTCATATTTAAAGGTTTTGTAAAAGTCTGATGTATACCCATACGGTCCTGGGATTTTCTTAGTTGGTAGTCTTTGGATGGTTTCTTTTATTTCCTCAATTGATATTGGTATGTTTAGGTTGTCTATATCCTCCTAACTCACTCTGGTCAGATCATATGACTTAAGAAATATTTCGATGCCTTCACTATCTTCTATTATTTTGGAGTATAAGGATTCAAAGTAATTTCTGATTATCTTCTGTATTTCTGAAATATCTGTTGTGATATTGCCTTTTTCATCCCATATGATAGTAATTTCAGTTCTCTCTCCTCTTCATTAGCATGGCTAGGGGTCTGTCCATTTTATTTATTTTTTCAACGAACCAACTTTTAGTTTTGTCAATTTTTTCAATTGTTTCTTTTGTTTCGATTTCATTGATTTCTGCTCTGATTTTAATTATTTCTTTCCTTCTACTTCTTTTGCTGTTGTTTGCTCTTGTTTTTCTAAGATTTTGAGATGAAGTATGAGATCATTTATTTGTTGTTTTTTTCTTTTTCTAAGGAATGAACTCCAAGCAATGAATTTTCCTCTTAGAACTGCTTTCAATGTGTCCCATAGATTCCGATATATTGTGTCTGTGTTTTCATTTTTCTCTAAGAATTTTTTATTTTCCTCCTTGATGTCTTCTATAACCCATTGATCATTCAGTAACCTATTGTTCATTCTCCAAATGATGCATGGTTTTTCCTTCCTTCTTTTATCATTGATTTTTAGTTTCATTCCATTATGATAAGATAAGATGCATGGTATTATCTCTACTCCTTTAATTTGTCTAAGAGTTGCCCTGTGACATAATATATGATCTATTTTTGAGAAGGATCCATGTGCTGCTGAGGAAAAATGTAACTGCTTGATGTTGGGTCGTATATTCTATATATGTCAATTAAGTCTAGGTTATTAATTGTGTTATTGAGTTCTATAGTTTCCTATTTCAACTTTTGTTTGGAAGTCCTGTCCAGTGGTGAGAGAGCTGTGTTGAAGTCTCCCATGATTATTGTATGGTGGTCTATTAGACTCTTGAACTTGAGAAAAGTTTGTTTGATGAACATAGCTGCACCATTGTTTGGGGCATACATATTTATGATTGTTATGTCTTGCTGGTGTATGGTTCTCTTGAACAGTATGTAGTGTCCCTCTTTATCCCTTTTGATTAACTTTGGCTTGAAATCTATTTTATTTGATATGAGTATGGACACTCCTGCTTTTTTCCGAAGTCCATATGAGTGATATGATTTTTTCCAAACTTTCACCTTCAGTGTATGTATGTCTTTTTCTTATCAAATGCGTCTCCGGTAGGCAGCATATTATTGGGTCTTGTTTTGTGATCCATTCTACTGGCCTGTGTCTGTTAATTGGTGAGTTTAAGCCATTAACATTTACAGTTATTATTGAGATAAGGGTTGTTCTTCCAGCCATATTTGTTTATTTATGTTATTAAACATGGATTGTTTTCCTCTTTGATTATTTCCCCCCTTTAATGTCCTACCTCCCACTGTTGGTTTTCATTATTTTCCAATTACTCTTCCTGTAATATTTTGCCAAGGATGTTTTGAAGAGATGGTTTTCTAGCTACAAATTCTTTAACTTTTGCTTATCATGGAAAGTTTTAATTTCATCTTCCATCCTGAAGCTTAATTTTGCTGGATACACAGTACATGGGTTGGAACCCATTTTCTTTCTGTGATTGAAAAATGTCATTCCAGGATCTTCTAGCTTTCAGAGTCTTTGTTGAAAGATCAGCTGTTATCCTGATTGGTTTACCCCTAAATGTAATCTGCTTCCTTTCTCTTGTAGATTTTAAAATTCTCTCCTTATTCTGTATGTTGGGCATCTTCATTATAATGTGTCTAGGTGTGGATCTCTTATGATTTTTCACATTCGTCGTCCTGTAGGCTTTTAGAATGTGGGAGTCTGTCTCATTCTTCAAGTCTGGGAAGTTTTCTCATATTATTTCATTGAATAGATTGCTCATTCCTTTGGTTTGGACCTCTATACCTTCCTGTATCCCAATGACTCTTAAGTTTGGTCTCTTTATTTTATCCCATATTTCTTGGATGTTCTGTTCATGGTTTCTTAACAGTTTGGCTGAGCTGTCTATGTTCTTTTCAAGTTGAAATACTTTGTCTTCATTGTCTGATGTTCTATCTTATAAGTGTTCTACTCTGATGGTAGTATTCTCAATTGAGTTTTTAAGATGGTTTATTGCTTCCTGCATTTCTAGGATTTCTGTTTGTTATTTTTTACAACCTCTATCTCCCTGTATAGTTGATCTTTTGCTTCTTGGTTTTGTTTATGTAATTCATTGTTGAAGTGATCTTTCATTGTCTGATTTTGCTGTCTAATGTCTTCCTTGAGACTCCAGATCATCTGAAGAATGTATATCCTGAGTTCTTTATCTGACATTCCATCTGCTGCAGCTATTACCTCTTCTAAAGTTGTGTTGACCTGCATTGCTTGTGGTTCTTTTTTCCTTTTCTTTTCATACTGCTCGCGTTTCTTTCTGCTTGGTGAAACTGTTGTGATTTTGAAATTTTCCCCCTATATATTTATATTGCTCTTGTATATTTGAAAAGTCTTCATTGAAGGGGCAGGGGTGGCTGTGCTGTTCCACCAATTGGGGTGATATATCTACCACGCTGATGGGCCGCTAGGCCTGTTATTCTGATCGGTCGCAGGTCTGCTTACCATGCAGGCGCAGGAGGCTGCTCTCCTCTGCCCCTCCTCCAATTGGTGTGACGTGTCTACCACGCCCGTGGACCCCTGCGGTGTTCTGCCGATCGGTCGCAGGTCTGCCTACATTGCTTGCGTGGGCGGCGGCTCTGCTCTACCCCTACCCCAATTGGGGTGACGTGACTACCACGCCAGTGGGCCGCTGGGCCTGGTCTGCCGGTTGGTCGCAGGTCAGGATACCTTGTGAGCACGGGCTACAGATCTGTTCTGCCCCTACTCCAAATGGGGTAAAGTGTCTGCCGCGCCAGCAGGCCGCTGGGCCTCTTCTTCTGGTCAGGTGCAGGTCTGCTACCTTGCAGGCGCGGGTGGTGGCTCTGCTCTGCCCCTACTCCAATTGGTGTGTCGTGACTACCATGCCTGCAGGTTGCTGGGCCTGTTCTGGGCATGGGCAAAGGCTCTGCTCTGCCCCTACTCCTATTGGGGTAATGTGACTACCATGCCGGTGACCCACTGGGATTGTACTAGGCACGGGAGAAGGCTCTGCTCTGCAACAACTACAATTGGGGTGATGTGACTACCACACCTGTGGGTCGCTGGGCCTGTTCTGGGCCCGGGTAGCAGCTCTGTTCTGCCTCTACTCCAATTGGGTTGACGTGACTACCATGCAGGTGTGTCACTGGGTCTGTTCCAGGTGCGGGCAGCTGCTCTGCTCTGCCCCTCTGGCTTGATGACAAAGTGAGAGAGACCCGGGTGTTTGTGACTCACTTTCTTCACCAGGAGACCAACTGTTTCTGTCACTGCTGGTATCAATGAAGTTATCTCCTCTGCTGCTTTCTGATGACATCAGAAATTTGTCATGTTGGTATCCCATGTGAAAGGCAGCATTTTGTTCCCTTTTCTGGGTGACCAAAGCAATGGGTGAGTCCTGACCGGCCCTCACAAGCCGCGTCTCAATCCTGTTGCCACTGCCTATGAAGGCTCGGTTGATATTTACCTCCACAGTATTCAGCAAGACCCGGAACGAGAAGCAGTTTCCGCGGGTTCTTTAGCCCTGGGCCAGATCAGTTCCGAGAGGCGGAATTCGGCCGCTCTGGGCTTGGTGTATGTTCTAATAGGAGCAGGCTCCAAGACGGAGTTTCTGCAGGTTCTTTGGCACTGAGCCTGAGTAATTTGTCTGTGACACAAAGGTGAATGGCATCCTGAAATTACCTGTTCTATAGGTGAATGAGCTTCGATCAGTCGAAAACAGGGATGGTGACATCAGCTCTCCAAGATGGTGGCCGCTGGCTTCCTCTGTGGTCTGACCGGTGTGGAGAACCGAATTGGACCGCATCCTTTCCCGTCTCAAACCCAGAATTCAGCACTTAGCACAGTGATTGCATACCTGTCAGGAGCCCACAGAATCCACACCGCTGTATATTTGCATTGCTATCTCTTCGTTTCCCAGTGCACGCCGCAGACTCTAGCCGCAGACCGATTTCCTGAATAAGCAGCATGACCCTCTATGCGGACAAATCACTCGTGTTTGAGCCCGCGTAGCTGATCCTCGTGAGATGGAAATATGTCGACTAGGTTTTGGAGCACCCCAATTTTGCTGGAAATTTCTAACAAGATAGGTTTTAGCCATTATAACTCGTCATTCTCCCGCACAGTGACGCGGTACATGGGGGTGATGCACTCCCTTCACCACCATCATATGATCCCCCAAAGTTAGTTTTCAGTACTAAGAAACAAATATGTATTTCTGGTGGATGAATAATTCTGAGAATATTCTTGTGAAAACTTGATTATTAATCCAAATACATGAATATGAGTGAATTTAGGGAGTGTATAATAAGAAAAATATACTTCATATTTTGAAAAATCTGGAGAGTGAATATATATATATATATATATATATATATATATATATATATATACACACACACACACATACACACACAGACATTAAAAAGTAGCATTAAAAAAGTAGCATTATGTATGCCAATCGAAATTCACCACGAAGTAATATATCATCCACAGATCCAAAAATATTCATTTTAATGAACATGGATTTATGTTGTTCAAATAAGAAGCTCACTCATATGTTGAATTTTCAGTTCCAACAGCATTTAGTAGGAGTGATCTCTTCTCACAATTTGCATCTGCCAAGCCAGCCACCTCACAAAATGTACGAGTGATACCAGGTAGAATTCTATATGTGCATATAAAAATACATGTGATGAATAGGCTACAGAGAAAGGGAGACAGTTATTCACATGTTTGTTAACTTTTAAAACACATGGAGAACTATTTCAATTAAAATTCGCTAGATTTATAACACCTACCATTTATCATACGAAAGGCAAGTCCAACTATACACCATGCCTCCTGTGAACCTCTTGTATTTTCTATTCTGTTTGGGTTATTTTTCTCCACCATATTAGGATTAAAAGTCAAAGTCTAGTAGGGTATGTGTTAGTGTCAGGGATTCAGTATTTCGAATGGAAAATTGGAAAATGTATCAAATGTGTATGCAAATATATGCTACACAAAAATCTTCCCACCCTCATTCAGCACAATGCCTTGACATTACCTTCGCCCCACATAAGACACAATTAGAGGAGAAGAGTTAGAAAATCTGTGAATACATATGTGTAATGAAAAATGCTCAGGAGTTCACAAATTTGCAGGTGGTAGAGGAGTTTCCAAAAGTAAGGGACAGGGTAAAAACTCCACAAACATGAAGTTCTGCCAGCCTAACATCTGGAGAAACTGCCTCTGAGGTTGGGCAATGAAATATATGCTGTTGTCAGGAGCATTAGCTTCATTTGTTGTGAGACCATCATAGCTGAGTCTTCATCTATGTGATCTGGATGACATGGATTCTTATTTTCCAATGAACATGAGGCAGCAGTGCTGAATTTTCTATTTGTAGGTAACCTGTGGCCACTGGGGTCTAAGTGTCTCCCCTTGTGGACTGTAATTCCATTTGGTCATCCTCCACTATTCGTGGTATTTCTTGCTGCTGCACTGGGAGATTGGTGTTTGCTTCATGAAATACAAGGATTTCAAATGGGACACAGTGCTGAAGTAAGTTCTGTCAAGTGTGGTGGGTCAGGTTCGTCAGGAGAATGCACCAACCAGGCTTCTATCCCACATAGCTTGCCCCATTGACCATAGCAACCTGATTCTGAACATTGCCCTAAAACCTCTCCATATAACAATATGCTTTTACATATAAGGGTCTACTGGCTGCAAAATGTCAGTAACAATCCATTTGGAAGCCAATGGCAGATCCAAATGCCCCCACCACAGATGTTTTATTACACACCTGCCAACCACTACTCTAGTACAACTACTCAGCAGGATCCAACTTACTGGCATCTCTGTTCAACACCATTTTCATAAAACCCAGTCAATCAAGGCACTGTCTTGTATACTCATGATCAGCAACAGGACATCCAAATATTCTCCAGTGCTACCCGGTCATGGGAATTTCAAAAATTTCATGGTATTGATATAGCCAATTTTCAAGAATGAAGTTGGAGGCACTGTGAATTTTAATTCACTCAGAAACCATTAAATGGTGAGGAAGCTCATTTCAATGAAAACTCTGGAGAATTCTTACAGGCAAGGCTTCCAAAAGTGGCGAAAAGTCAGATTAAGCCAGGCCCCTTGAGGTCTACAATGTATGGTCCATGTGTGTTTCGACTCTCAAATATGGCTGCCAAGTCTTTAAGAATAATATCATGTGATATCCTGGCTGAGATTCCCTGTGCTCTGTGGAAAGTCAACTTGCGCCTAGATGTCACTTTCCAAGGGCAATTCTCATGCATGGCCATCTAAAATTCCAACACAATTCCTGGCAATAATTCTCTGAGATCAGTAAAAGAACTCAGTCTCTAAGGGGAATCACACCAAAGTGCAAGCCTAGGTGGACCCAGAGATCTCTTCCAACCGCCAGACAAATATCCACAATTTAAACCAAACACTCTCACATGGCCCTCATCTTCTTCCATATAGACACTCATCATATTCTCTGGCTGGAGGTTTCCATAAGGGACGCAGCCCATGACAGTGTCCAAAATAAGCTCCGTGCCCCTCATTTGCCTAAAGTCAGGGTGGCCTGGACTCTCTTCCTGTGAACCAGTAGTGATCAAATAGGCCTGCCTTTAATATTGCTTGGCTTCTCCAACTTGAGACCTTCTAGCTTTGGGGTTTAGATTCTTTAAGTGAATTGGAGTCATGAAAATCAAACACCTATGGCCTAGCCTCTGCAGGGCTTTGAAGAACTCATTTGACCCAAAGGATCCCTATTCTCACTTGATGGATATCAGGAACCTACCAGAGGAAGGCAAGAGAGTTCATCAACAATATCTGATCTTTTTGCCATTTTGGTTTTGGATGCATGCATGGGATCTATCTTTAGATCCATCAGGTGCTGAGAATCTAAGCCACAGCCTCACACAGGGCCAACAGGCTGATTCAGACATATCCCAATCCTAAGCAATTAAGCAAAGAGTCACAGGTGATTCCCATTCATTTCCATTTGAAAACTGTTTTCTTCAGGGTTCACAAAGTGGTGGCTTGAGGCAAAAAACTTCCTGACATTCAACAGAACAATAGGTAAGCAAAAGGAACAAAGAGGGGTTTCTCCACTGAGACTTTCCTGGTCAACAGATATTTGAGATTTCTGAGATGCTAGCCATTTCTTTCAGCTATCCAGTACATAGCCATGTCACAGATCTTGGAGGTACAAATCTTGGACACAAAACCACGATACTATTCTGGAGAGTGGCCAGAATTGAGAAAGAAAACAGGAAATTAGGAAGCTTGTAGGTGTTGCCCATCCATAAGGCAAGCCAGAGTCCACTCATGAATTGGGCAGGATGAATGCTGGGAAGCTTTCTACTAGACAGGACACATCCATTGATGCATTGTCTTTTCTAATGTCTACAACAATGGACTCAGTGGGATACACACACATAGAAACACTCGCCTTGTCAAAGGACTTAATAGAAATATTCCACTCCATACCAAACAAACCGCCTTTCCTACCTATTCTCAGAACATGAGACAAAACCACAAACTCACACCCACACCCAAAAAGGCACCTCCTTCCCCCTAGTAGGTCTGTGACTCCCTGGAGTGTCGTCTGACTGGTGGGCCATTCTATGTTCTTCCAAAATGACCTCTCCTGTCTCAGATCATGTCTGCTTGGCCAACTCTGTGAAGTTCTCAAGAGCCAGCGGTGAGACACTACCTGCTTTCTCAGGAAAAGCCCCTCTTCAGAGGTTTCCTGGCATTTGGCCATCCTCACATCTGTAGGTACCAAGAAAGACTGACTCTGTCCTTGGTAAATCCAAACATGTCAGACCACTGGGACTAGGACAGGGACTGTCTCTTGGTGCCTGGCTTCCTGGATTTCAAGTTCAGAGAGTTCCATCACCAAGGAAGTTAGGTGAGATCACTTCCTTCAGGATATGAATGATGTCACGGCCTTGGCAACCACTTTGTCCTAACAGTTGCTTCCAAAAGTATCATGAGGTGGAGGCTGTCCTGATTTTCATGGGACACTTTCTCTAGTTAGAATGTTATATCAACCATAAGCACCTGGGAACAGCTTCCACACAGGACTGGTTTGGTCCATGTTCTATACATTAAGAAGAGAGAGACTGATTCAGACACAACCCTCCATCCTGACCAGGATGATTGCCATGGAAGATGACTTTTGCTTTCTGAGGTACTTCATAGCTGCCTTCATCTTCACCAGGGATCATTTCTGCATGAACATTTGAGTTTCTCAGCAGGTGAAGATCCCCTAGATTCCTGTAGTTTAATACCCACACTGTTATTGCTCTCCTGCAAAGTGAGTGTATGGTTACGGTTAATAATATGTTCGATTTGGGTTAGGAATCATTCTGCAGGAAGAATAATGAGATTGGGAACCTGCGATATTTATAAGAATATATACGTGAAATATATGTATGAAAACGGGAATCTAAGAAAGATTTGAAGCCCAGAAGGGCATTGGGCCCTTTATTTGGATACTTAGTGTTGAATTATGTTCTGTACAGTTGTCTCAGTTAAATCGAAATACAGTGGCATAGGACCTTGTACCTTGGATGATTGAATGTAGAAGAGAACATCCAGTCAAAATGGATAGTCAGTAGGATTAGGAAGATAGTCAGTAGGTTTAGGAAGAAGAGTGAGTATATGATTTGGAATAAAAAGCTTCTTTAGCAATAGGGTTTCATTTAGAGAGTGAATGGAAATGTCAGCACATGTGAAGAGTCAGTCACAATGATGAACTGGGGAAAATATGTAGGAAAGCAGGTGTCAATAGAGACATTACGAAATCAGGCAAAGTATAAAGTGAGTGATAGGATTATACATTTTCAACAGGGTTGAGTTTGAATACATAATCATAGGAAAAAACAAATATCTCGTCACAAATGGGAATGACATTTGAGAGCATTAGGCAACCTGGACATGGATGTTATTAGTTATCCACGTTCACTTTTCTTTTAGGCTTTGGTACAATCATAAGTGTGACATTTTTATGGTTTTTTTTTTTTGTTCAGAATATTACTGTGATAAAATGTATATGTAGATCAGGTGGCATGAGTATTTCTTTCACCATTTCTGGGAGCAATATTTTGAAGACGTATACATTAGTATTAGGGGTACAAAGAGGTGTACCCTGTGTCTATTAATATAGAGATAATGCATGAATAGACCATACTATGAATAAATAACGTAACTGATTCCACTTTAAATAATGGATTGAATTGATATGTGAAAATATATAAGAAATCTTATATTGATATACAATCATTCATTCCAACCAGTTATATTTCTAATGGTAATATTAGGATTATGGTTTATGATGAATGGTGTTTGAGTTTTGCTTTACACGTGATGATGTTAAACAAAAATAATATGTTTGGAAAGAAGTCTCATGAAAAGACCAGTCAAGAAACATGGAGGAATACATGTGTTCTGAATCAGGAAGTGATTGATCGTGAAACAATTGCCTATAAATTTTCTAATTTGTGACTGAAATATATATCCCATCATGTGCATGAACTGAAGACATAGTAACGTACAAGTGTTGAATAAAAATGAAAGTCAAAATACACATCATGTCCCCTAGGAATCTACTTGCATTCATTTTAAACTGGCTAAGTAACTGTAGAAATATTAGGGTTTGTATGCACCATTCACTGAATTTAGTTTTCAGTACTAGGAAACAATATGTATTTCAGGTGGATGATTATTTCTGAAAATAATCTTGTTGAAAGTTGATTATAAATCCACAGATATGAATATGAATGTATTTAGGGGCGTGCATAATAAGACACATATATTTCATATTTTGAAAAATCTAAAGAGTATATATATATATATATATATATATATATATATATATATATATACACACACACACGCAAATGCACAGATATTAAAAAGTAGCAATACAGGAGATCCATTATGAAGGCGGGCATGGAGAATTCAAGTCTCTGATCTCTTCAGCTGCGCGGGCATAGGGAGTCGTAAACTGTCTAAATGCTGTTTGCTCAGAATCACTAGGCAATATTGACCTGTTGTGAATCTGGGGTGAACAGTCTGGGCCCCTCAGAACACACACAAAGCCCGGATTGGCTGCATTCAAGCTTAGATTCATCTGGTTTTTGTGACTCAGCACTAACATTCCCGCTGAAATAATTGGTCGGGCTTTCGGAATTGACAGAGTTAAAAGCCAACTGAGCCTTCATAGGCAGTGGCCACAGGATTGAAATGGGGCTTGGGAGAGATAGTCAGGACCCAGCTGTTGCATTGGTCACCCAGCAAAGGGAACGAACGGTCACCATTGTAATGGTATACCACCATGGCAGCGAACTGACGTCACAGTCGGAGGAGATAACTTCATTGAAACCAGTGCGACAAGTATGTTATCCCATTGCCATCTCTCTCAACACCGCAGGGAAACCTCAAGGGCCCTTCCCACCTCTGCCGTAATGGCCCCTCCCAGCTCTCCAAGGAGCGCAATACCCAGACCTAGGGAATCAGGATTGGCTCGGGACTCGAGGCGTGTAATTGCCGGCTACCGCTCCCACCAGTGCTGACAATTGAGGTCTCTTACACCACCTACCGGGGCCATGGCTCCCGAAGGGCAAGCAAATTCGCTGGGGTTTCTCAGCCCCAAGCTCTACAAACTTAGGGTCTGAGGGAGGCAATTAAGGAGAGTGTGCCCAGCCGTTCATGGAAACAGGGCTACCAGGAGCAGAGGCCTGGCTTGTAACCAGTATTGTGGTGAGCGTCACAGGTGAGTGGGGCCTGGCTTGAGGAAGCACAAGAGAAGGCCCTAGGCACTCAGGGTTGGAGACCCGCCCAGTCTGGGAGGAAGAGCTGCTGCACAGTGATTGGTTCCCACTTATTGAGAGGAGAAGCTTGGCCCAGTGCGCACAGCTCCACCTACTGGAAGAGAAGTTAATTGAACTCTAGGACTGCATGTATTATTACTATTTTTTTATTTGTATTTTTTTCTTTTTCTTTCATTTTCATTTTTGTTGTTGTTGTTCATTAACTTTTTTAAATGTTTTTATTTTTTTAATTTCTTTTATTTTATTATTATTATTATTATTAATATTATTATTTTAAATTTTAATTTTCAATTTTTTAATCATCATTATTACTTAAAATTTTCTTTCTTTATTTTCTATTTTTTTTGTCTTTTCATTTCATTTCAATTTTTTTATTCCCCCTTACTTGAATTCTACCTGCCTACTCTCATTCTCTTTAGTGACTTCTCCCTTCCCTTCTAATATCTTTCCTCTCAAGCATCAAATAAATTTATAAGAGTAAGCAGTAACTCAGTAGTCAAACAGAACGAGAAGTAACATGAGAAGCATAAAAAAGCAAGGAAGAAAAGGAGTACGAACAATGAAGGACAGCCTAAATATTCAAGAGCACCTAGAGTCATCAGAAAAATGGTGATATAAAGAACTCAAGGAATACCTTAGACAGATGGAATGGAACCTTAAAGAGGATACGAGACAGCAAAAACAAACAGTGATAGAACGCATTGAAAATAAATTACATAAACAGATAAAATAAGAAATTAAGCATCTTTATCAGGAGATAGAGATTATTAGAAAAATCAAACAATAATTCTAGAAATCAAGGAAATGATAAACCAAATTAAAAATTCAATTGAGAGTATCACTAACAGTGTAGAGCAAGTAGAAGACAGAATGAAGACAAAATATATCATCTTGAAAAAAGTCTAGCCAACAAAGAAATGCTGTAAAAAATTATGAGAAAACATTCAAGAGATATGGAATAACATAAAAAAAAACTAATGAGTCATATGGATAGAGGAAGGTACAGAGATTCAAACCAAGGGAATGAGAAATCTGCTGAATGAAATAATTACAGAAAACTTTCCAGAAATAAAAATGGAAAGGGATAAACAAATTGTAGATGCTTACAGGACATCGAGCACACAAAATCACAGTAGACCAATGCCAAGAAACATTGTTATGAAGATATCCAATATACAGAACAAAGAGAAAATATTAAAAGCTACCAGAGAAAGGAGGCAGATTAGAATCATTACAATCAGGGGTAAACCAAAAAGGTTAACAATGGATTTTTCATCACAGATGCTGGAAGTGAGAAGATCCTGGAACAACGTACTTCAAACACTGAAAGACAATGGATGCCAACCAAGAATTATGTATCCAGCAAAATTAAGCTTAAGGTAAGACAACGAGATAAAAATATTTCATGATAAACAAAACCTAAAAGAATTTGCAGCCAGATAACCAGCATTGCAAAGCATCTTGAGCAAAACACTACACGAGGAAGAAATGAAAATCAACAACGAAAACCATGAGTGAGAAGTGCCTCAGTAATGACAGAGGGCGGGGAAAAGCTAATCATGGAGAAACAAACTAATTTAAAAAAAAGATATAAGCAAACATGGGTGGCAGTACAAACCATATATCATTAGAAACTCTAAAAGTAAATGGCTTAAACTCTCGAATAAAGTGACATAGGCTTGTAACTTGAAATAAAAAAAAAATCCAACAATATATTGCCTCCAGGGGACACATCTGAATGGAAAAGACATACACAGGCTGAAGGTGAAAGATTGGGAAAATTTATACCATGCACACGGTCCTCGTAAGCAAGCAGGGGTGGCCATCCTCCTATCGAATAAAATCGACCTCAAGACTAATTTAATCAAAAGGGATAAAGAAGGACATTATATACTGCTAAAATGAACCATTCACCGACAAGACATAACAATTATCAATATTCACGCAGCAAATAATGGTGCTGCGATGTTCATAAAACAAATTCTCCTCAAGTTAAAGAATCAAATAGACCACAATACAATAATTATGGGTGACTTCAACTCACCTCTCTCACCATTGGACAGATCCTCCAAACAAAAGTTGAAAAAAGAAACTATAGAACTCAATCTCGCAATCAATACCCTAGACTTAACTGACATATATAGAATATATCAACCATCATCAAGTGGATATACTTTTTTCTCAGCAGCACATGGATCCTTCTCAAAAATAGACGATATGTTATGCCATAGGGCAACCCTCAGTAAATATAAAGGGGTGGAGATAATACCATGAATTTTTTGTGATCATAATGGAATGAAACTGGAAACCAATGATAAAAGAAGGAAGAAAAAATCATACATCACATCCAAAATGAAGAATATGTTACTGAATGATCAATGGGTTACAGAAGACATAAAGGAGGAAATCAAAAAATTCTTAGAGATAAATGAAAATACAGACACAACATATCAGATTCTATGGGGTACAATGAAAAGAAGTTTTAAGGGGTAAATTCATCGCCTAGAGGTCATTCCTCAAAATAGAAAAGAAAAACAAATAAATGAGCTCACACTTCATCTCAAAGCCTTAGAAAAGGAAGAGCAAAACAACAGCAAATGTAGCAGAAGGCAAGAAATAATTAAAATCATAGCGAAATTGAAACAAAAGAAACTATTGAAAAAATTAACAAAACTAAAAGGGGTTCTTCAAAAAGATAAATAAGATAGACAGACCCTTAGCCATGCTAACGAAGAGAAGAAGAGAGAGAAATCAAATTACTAACATACGGGATGAAAAAGGCAATATTACAACAGATGCTACATAAATACAGAAGAAAATTAGAAATTATTTTGAAAACCTGTATTCCAATAAAATAGAAAATAGTGAAGACATCGATAAATTTCTTAAGTCATATGATTTGCCCAGACTGAGTCAGGAGGAAACACACAATTTAAACAGACCAATATCAATGGATGAAGTAGAAGAAGCAATCAAAAGACTACCAACCAAGAAAAGCCCAGGACCGGATGGGTATACAGCAGAGTTTTACAAAACCTTTAAAGAAGAATTAATACCAATACTTCTCAAGTTATTCAGGAAATAGAAAAACTGGGAGCTCTGCCGAATTCATTCTATGAGGCCAACATGACCCTGATTCTGAAACCAGACAAAGACACCTCAAAGAAAGAAAACTACAGACCAATATCTCTGATGAACCTAGATGCAAAAATCCTCATTAAAATTCTGGCGAATTGGATAGAAAGGCACATCAAAAAAATCGTGCACCATGATCAACTTGGATTCATCCCTGGGATGCAAGGAGGGTTCAATATATGGAAATCAATAAATGTTATTCACAACATCAATAGACTTAAAGATAAGAACCATATGATCATCTCGATAGACGCAGAAAAACCATTCAACAAAGTAGAGCATTTCTTTATGTTCAAAACATTTTAAAAACTAGGGATAACAGGAACTTACCTCGACATTGTAAAAGCTATCTATGTTAATCCTCAGGCTAGCATCATTCTGAATGGAGAAAAATTGAAGGCATTCCCTCTAAAATCTGGAACAAGACAGGGATGTCCTCTATCACCACTTCAATTCAATATAGTTCTCGAAAAACTGGCCAGAGCAATTAGAGAGATGAAAGACATTAAAGGCATAAAAATAGGAAAAGGAGAACTTAAATTATCACTATTTGTAGATGACATGATTCTATACATAGAAGACCCAAAAGGGTCTACAGAAAAAACTACTAGAACTCATAAATGAATGCAGCAATGTGGCAGGATACAAAATCAACATGAATAAATCAAAGGCATTTCTGTATATCAGCGACAAAACTTCTGAAACAAAAATGAGTCAAAACACTGCATTCCCAATTTCCTCAAATAATTAAATACTTGGGAATAAACCTAACAAAAGAGGTGAAAGATTTATATAATGCAAACTACAGAACCCTAAAAAGAGAAATAGAATAAGATCTTAGAAGATGGAAAAATATACCGTGTTCATGGATAGGCAGAACTAACATCATCAAAATGGTGATATTACCAAAAGTTCTCTATAGGTTTAATGCAATGCCAATCAAAATCCCATAGAAACTTTTTGTAGAAATAGATAAAGCAATCATAAAATTCAAATGGAAAAATAAAAGACCCAGAATAGCAAAAGCAATTCTAAGCAGGAAGTGTGAATCAGGCAGTATAGCGATACCAGATTTCAAACTATATTACAGAGCAATCATAATAAAAACAGCATGGTACTGGTACCAAAACAGACGGGTGGACCAATGGTACAGAATGGAGGACACAGAAACTAATCCAAAAAGCTACAACTATCTTATATTTGATAAAGGAGCTAATGGCCTGCAATGGAGGAAGGATAGCATCTTCATCAAATGGTGTTGGGTAAACTGGAAATCCATATGCAACAAAATGAAACTGAATCCCCTCCTCTCGCCATGCACCAAAGTTAACTCAATGTGGATCAAGGAGCTAGATTCAAATCAGAGTCTCTGCGTCTGATAGAATAAAAAGTTGGCTCCAATCTACATATTGTGTGGTCAGGCTCCAAATTCCTTAATAGGACACCCATAGAACAAGAGTTAATAATAAGAATCAACAAATGGGACTTACTTAAACTGAATTATTTTTTCTCAGAAAGAGAAACAATAAGAGAGGTAAATATGGAGCTTACATCATGGGAACAAATTTTTAGTCCTCACTCTTCACATGGAGCCCTAATATCCAGAGTATACAAAGTATACAAAGAACTTAGAAAATTAGACAATAAGATAACCAATAACCCAATGGGCCAAGGACCTGAACAGAAACTTCTCAGAGGAGGACATAGAATCAATTAACAAGTACATGAAAAAAATGCTCTCCATTTCTAGCAGTAAGAGAAATGCAAATAAAAACCACCATAAAATACCATCTCAATCCAGTGAGATTGGCAGCCATTATGAAGTCAAACAACAACAAGTGCTGGCGAGGATGTGGGGAAAAGGGTACTCTTGTACATTGCTGGTGGGACTGAAACTGGTGTGGCCAATTTGGAAAGCAGTATGGAGATTCCTGGGAAAGCTGGGAATGGAAGCACCATTTGACCAAGCTATTGCCCTTCTCGGACTATTCCCTGAAGACCTTAAAAGAGCGTACTACAGGGATACTGCCACATGGATTTTCATAGCAGCACAATTCACAATTGCTACACTGTGGAACCAACCCAGATGCCCTTCAATAGATGAATGGATAAAAAAATGTGACTTTTATATACTATCGAGAATTACGCAGCACTAAAAAATGACAAAATCATGGAATTTGCAGGGAAATGCATGGCACTGAGCAGATTATGCTTAGTGAATCTAGCCAATCCCTAAAAAACAATTACCAAATGTCTTCTTTGATATAATGAGAGCAACTAAGAACAGAGCAGGGAGGAAGAGCATGAAGAAAATATTAACATTAAGCAGAAACATGATGTGGGAGGGAAAGGGAGAGAAGAGGGAAATTGCATGGTAATGGAGAGAGACACTTATTGTTACACAAAATTACATATAAGAGGTTGTGGGAAAATAAACAAGGAGAGAAATGAATTACAGTAGGTATGGTAGAGAGAGAAGATGGGAAGAGAGGGGAGTGGGGATAGTAGAGTATAGGAAAGGTAGCAGAATACAACAGTAACTAATAGGGCATTATGTAAAAATATGGATGTGTAACTAATGTGGTTCTGCAATCTGTATTTGGAGTAAAAATGGGAGTTCATAACCCACTTGAATCTAATGTATGAAATATGATATTCAAGAGTTTTGTAATGTTTTGAGCAACCAATAAAAGAAAAAAAAAGTAGCAACATATATGCCAATAGAAATTCATCATGAAAAGTATATAATCCACAGATCGAAAAATGTTCATTTTACTGAACATGGATTCATGTATAATGTTTTTCAACTAGGAAGCTCACCCATAGGTTGAATTTTCAGTTCCAACAGTGTTTAGGAGGAGTGAACTCTTCTCTCAATTTGCATCTGCAATTCAGCCACCTCACAAGTGTATACGAGTGATATCAGGTAGAATTCTATATGTGCATATAAAAATACATGTACTGAATAGGCTACAGAGAAAGGGAGACAGGGATTCACATATTTGCTAATTTTAAAAACACATGTAGAACTATTTCAACAAAAAAATTGACTAGACTTATAACTCCTACATTATATAATGCAAAAGGCAATTCCAACAATACACAATGCGTCCTCTAAACTGCTTGTGTTTCTTCTCTTTTTGGCTTATTTTTCACCATCATATTAGGATTATTAGTCAGAGACTAGTAGGGTATGGGTTAGTGTCAGGGATTCAGTATTTCAAATGAAAAATTGAAAAATGAATCCAATGTGTATGTAAATATGTGCTACACAAAAATCTTCCCACTCACATCCAGAACAATGCCTTGACATTACCTACGCCCCAAGTAAAACACAATTAGAGTAGAAAAGTGTGAAAATCTATGAATACATATATGGAATGGAATATGCTCGGGAGTTCACAACCTTGGAGGTGGTAGAGGAGTTTCCAAAAGTAAAGGACAGGGTAAACACTCCACAAAAAGGAGCTCTGCTGGCCTAAGAATTCTTGGGAAACGGCTTCTGAGGTTGGGCACTTGAAATATATGTTGTTGTCATGAGCTTTAGCTTCCTTTGTAGTGAGACCATCATAGCTGGGTCTGCATCTATGTAACCGAAAGACATGGTTTCTTATATTTCAATGAACATGAGGCAGCAGTGCTCAATTCTCTCTTTGTAGCTAAACTGTGTCCATTGGAAGCTAAGTGTCTCCCAGTGGGGACTGTGAAGACATTTGGTCATCCTCCACTTTTCGTGGTATTTCTTGCTGCTGCACTGGGAATTTGGTATTTGCTTCACAAAACATAAAAAGTTCATCTGAGATACAGTGCTGGAGGGAGTTCTGTCACGTGTGGTGGGTCAGGGTCTGCAGGAGAATGCACCAACCAGGCTTGTATCCCACATAGCTTGCCCCAATAACCATAGCAACCTGATTCTGAATATTGCCCTGAAAACTCTCCATTTAACAAGATGCCTTTACATATAAGGGTCTGATGTCTGCACTATATCAGTCACAAAAAATTTGGAAGCCAATGGCAGATTCACATGGCCCCAACATGATGTTTTATCACACACCTGCCCACCACTGCTCTAGCCCCCCTACTCAGCAGGCTCCAAATTACTGGCTTCTCTTGTTCTACACCATTTTAATGAAACCCAGTCAAAAACAAGGCACTGTCTGGTATACACATGATCAGCAACAGGACATCAAAAGTTTCTGCAGTGCCACCTGGTCATGGGAATTTCAAAAATTTCATGGTATTTATCTTGAAATTTTTCAAGGATGAAGTTAGAGGCACTGTGGGTTTCAATTCATTCAGGAACCATTAAGTGTTGAGAAAGTTCATTACAATGAACGCTCTGGAGAACTCTCACAGTCAATGCTTCTCAAACAGTTGCCAAAAGGTCTCCTAAAGCCAGGCCAACTGACATCTACAATGTGAGGTCCATGTGTGTTTTGACTCTCAAATATGGGTGCTAAGTCTTTCAGAATAAAATCATGTGATATCCTGGCTGAGATTCTCAGGCCTCTGTGGAAACCACCCTGGGCCTAGATCTCAGTTTCCAAGAGTGAGTCTCATGCGTGGCCTCCTAAAATCCCAACACAATTCATGGCAATACTTCTCTGAGGTCAGTTTCAGAACTCAGTCTCTAAGGGGAATCACACCAGAGTTCAAGCCCAGGTGGACCCAGTCATCCCTTCCATCCGCCAAAAAATGACCACAATTAAAATCAAAACACTCCCACAGGGCCATCATCTTCTTCCATGTAGACACTCATCATAACCTCCAGCTGGAGGTTTCTATGAGCCCAAATAAGCTCACTTGCCCCTCATTTGCCTAAAATCATGATGGCCTGGACACTCTTCCTGTGAACCAGGAATGATCAAATATTCCTGCTGTTAAAGTGTTCCACTTCTCCAATTTGAGGCCTACTGGCTGTAGGGTATAGATTCTTTATGTGATTTGGAGTCATGAGAAAACCCAAGCAAATATGGGCTAGCCTCTGCAGGGATTTCAAGAAATCATTTGACCCAAAGGATCCCTATTCTCACTTTATGGAGGTCAGGAACCTAAAACAAGAAGGCAAAAATATTCATCAACAATGACTGCTCTTTTGGCCATTTTAGTTTTGGAAGCACATGGGATCTTTCTTTAGATCCATCAGGTGCTGAGAATCAAAGCCACAACCTCATACAAGGACAAGAGGCTGATTCAGACACATCTCATTCCAAATCAATTAAGCAAAGAGCCACAGGTGATGTCCATACATTTCCATATGAAAACAGTTTTCTTCAGGCTACACAAAGGGGTGGCCTGAGGCAAAGACCTTCCTGACATTCAGGGTAATAGAAATAGAAGTAAGCAAATGGCCCAAAGAAGGGTTTCTCCACTGAGACTTTACTGGTCACACTGAAATCTGAGTTTTCTTAGATGCTCCCATTCCCTTCAGCAATCCAGCACATGGCCATATCACAGAATCTTGTGGTGTTACATATTTGGGAAACAAAACCATGAGCCTATTCTGGAGAGTGGCCAGAATTCACGAAGAAAACAGGAACTTTAGAAGATAGTAGATGTTGCCCATCCATAAGGCAAGCTGCAGTCCATTCATTAATTGGGCAGTATGAATGCGGGGAAGCTTTCAACTAGAGACAACACATCCATTGATGCATTCTCTTTTCTAATGTCTACAACCACGGATACAGTGGGATACACAGACCTAGAAACACTCACCATGTCAAACGACTTACTAGAAACAGTCCACTCCAAACCAAACAAACCACTTTTCCTACCTATTCTCAGAACATGAGAAAAAACCACAAACTCACACCTACAACGGCAAAGGCACTTACTTCCCCCAAATAGGTCTGTGACTATCCGGAGTGTCTTCTGACTGGTGGGCCATATTATGTTCCCACAAAATGGCCTGTCCTGTTTCAGATCTGGTCTCCTTGTCCAACTCTGTGAAGTTGTCAGGAGCCAAAGGTGAGCCACTACCTGCTTTCTCAGGAAAGGCCCCTCATCAGAGCTCTGCTGGCATTTTTCCATCCTCACATCAGTAGGTACCAAGAAAGACTGACTATGTCTTTGGGAAAAGCAAACAAGTTAGCCCACTGGAACTGGGATTGGGACTGGCTCTGGGTGCCTTCCTTCCTGGATCCCAGGTTCAGAGAATTCCATCACCAAGGAAGTGAAGTGAGGTCACTTCTTTCAGGAACTGAATATGGTCACTACCTTGGTAACCACTTTGTGCTAACAGTTGCATCCAGGGTTCCCATGAGATGGAGGCTGCCCCAACATCCTGTGACACATTCAGAAGTTAGAATGGTATATCAACCATAGGCACCAGGGAACAGCTCTCCACAGAGGCCTGGTTCACTCCATCTTCTCTTCATTAAGAAGAGAGAGGCTGATTCAGACTATCAATTAATCCTGACCAGGTTGTTTGCCATGGAAGATGACTATTGCTCTCTCAGGTCCTACATAGCTGCCTATATCTTCTGCAAGGATCATTTCTCCATGGATCTTTGATGTTCTCAGCAGGTGGAAGATCATCTACATTCCTATATTGTAAGACCCACACTGTCCCTGCTCTTAAGTAAGTTATACTGAGGGAACAGTGTATGGTTAGGGTTAATAACATGTTCAATTTGGGTTACAAATCATTCTGCGGGATGAATAATGGTATTGGCAAAATGCGATATTTACAAGAGTATATATGTGAAACATAAGTATGAAAGCAGAAATCTAGGTAAGATTTGAATCCCAGAAGGGCATTGGGGACTTGAGTGGGATACTTAGCTTTGAGTAATGTGCAGCACAGATGTCTCAGATAAATCAATATACACTGGCATCGTACCTTGTACCTTGGATATTGAATGTTGAAGAGAACATCCAGTCAAAAACTGATAGTCGGTAGGATTAGGAAGGTAGTTGGTAGGTTTAGAAAGAAGAGTGAGTATAGGATTTGGACCAAAAGTTCTTTCGCAATAAGATTTCGGGTAGAGAGTGTATGTAAATGTAAGCACATGTGAAGAGTCAGTCACAATGATGAACTGGGGAAAAATATAGGAAAGCAGATATCAATAGAGACATTAGGAAATCAAGCAAAGTACAAATTGTGTGATAGGGTTAGACATTGTCAACAGGTTTGAAGTTGAATATATAATCTTAAGAAGAAACAAATATGTAGTCAAAAATAGAATTGATATTTGAGAGCATTAGGCAACCTGGACATGGATGTTTTTAGTAATCCATGCTCACTTTCCATTTACGCTTTGGTACAATTGTAAGTGTGACCTTTGCTTTTTGTGTCCAGAATATTTCTGTAATAAAATGTGTATGTAGATCAGGTGAAAAGAGTATTTCTTCCACCAATTCTGCGAGCAATATTTTGAAGACTTACAAATTAGTATGGGGGTACAAATAGGTGTACCCTGTTTCAATGAATATAGACATAATGCATGAATAGACCATACTATGAATAAATAATATAACTGGATCCACTTTAAATAATGGATTGAATAAATATCTGAAAATTTATAAGAAATTTTATATTGATATGCAATCATTCATTCCAACCAGTTATATATCTAACGATAATCTTAGGATTATGGTTTATCATGAAGGGTGTGTGAGTTTTGGTTCAAAATTGATTATGGAAATCGAAAATTATATATTTGGAAAAAAGTCTCATGAATAGACCAGTCAAGAAACACAGAGGAATACATGTGTTCTGGAGCAGGAAGTGATTGAAAGTGAAACAAATGCCTATAAATTTGCTAACTAGTGAATAAAATATATATACTGAGATTTGCATAAACTGAAGAAATAGTAATGTACCAGTGTGGAATAAAAATTAATGTCAAAATACACATCATGTCCCATAGGAACCTACATGCATTGATGTTAAACTGGGTCAGTTAAAGTAGACATATTAGGATTTGTATGCACCTTTTACTGAAGTTAGTTTTCAGTACTAGGAAACAAATATGTATTTCGGGTGGATGAATATTTCTAAGAATAATCTTGTGAAAAGTTGATTATTAATCCACATACATGAACATGAATGAATTTAGGGAGTGTATATAAGACACACATATTTCATATTTTTAAAAATATGGAGAGTATATATATATATATATATATATATATATATATATATATATATACACACACACACACACAAACACAGACATTAAAAAGTAGCAATATATATGCCAATCAAAATTCATCATGAAATATATATCATAAAGATGCAAAAACATTCATTTTAGTGAACATGGGTTTATGTATAATGTTGTTCCACTGGGAAGCTCACCCATAGGTTGAATTTTCAGTTCCAACAGCGTTTAGGAGGAGTGATCACTTCTCACACTTTGTATCTGCTAAGTCATATACCTCACAAGGATGTACGTGTGATACCTTGTAGGATTCTATTTGTGCATATAAAAATACATGTGCTGAATAAGCTCCAGAGAATGGGAGACAGTAATTCACATATTTGTTAACTTTAAAAACACATGGAGAACTATTTCAATTAAATATTGAATAGATTTATAACACCTACCCTTTATCATGCAAAAGGCAAGTCCAACTCTGAACTGCAAGTATTTATGTACTGTTTGGGTTATTTTCTTCCATCATATTTGGATTAGTAGTCAGAGTCTAGTAGAATATGGGTTAGTGTCAGGGATTCAGAATTTCAAATGGAAAATAGAAAAATTAATCTTCTGACTCTCATCCAGAACAATGCCTTGTCATTAATTTCGCCCCAAGGGAGACACAATTAGAGTAGAAGAGTTACAAAATCTGTGATTACATTTCTGGAATAGAAAATGCTCAGGAGTGCACAAACTTGGAGGTGGAATAGGAGTTTCCAAAAGTAAGGACAGGGTACACACTCCACAAACATGAAGCTCTGCTTGCCTAAAACTTCTTGAGAAACTGCCAGTGAAATTGGGCACTGAAATATAGGTTGTTGTCAGGAGTTAAGCTTCCTTTGTAGTGAGACCCTCAAAGCTGTGTCTGCATCTATGAGACCTGGAGGACAACATTTCTCATTTTCCAATGAACACGAGGCAGCAGTGCTGAATTCTCTCTTTGTAGGTAAACTGTGGGCACTGGGGGCTTATTGTCTCCCCGTGTGGACTGTGAAACCATTTGGTCATCCTCCACTTTTCGTGGTGTTCTTGCTGCTGCACTTGGAGTTTGGTTCATGCTTCACGAAATACAAGGAGTTCAACTGGGAAACAGTGCTTGAGGTAGTTCTGTCACGTGTGGTGGGTCAGGGTCTGCAAGAAAATTCACCAAACAGGCTTCTATCTCTCAAAGATTGCCCGCTTGTCCATAGCAACCTGATTCTGAACATTGCCCTGAAACTACGCCATATAACAAGATGCCTTTACATATAAGGGTCTGATGTCTGCACTCTGTCAGTTACAAGCCATTTGGAAGCCAATGGCAGATACAAATGGCCCCACCATGATGTTTTATCACACACCTCTCCACCACTGCTCTAGGCCCACTACTCAGCAGGCTCCAAAATACTGGCTTCTCTGTTCTAAACAAATTTCATGAAACCCTGTCAATCAAGGCACTGTCTGGTACACTCATGGTAAGCAACAGGACATCGAAAGTTTCTACAGTTCCACCTGGTCATGGAAATTTCAAAAATTTCGTGTTATTTATCTAGCCATTTTTCAAGGACGACGTTGGATGCACTGTGGATTTCAATTATTCAGGAACCATTAAATATTGAGAAAGTTCATTTCAAAAAAATTCTAGAGAACTCTCACAGGCAAGGCTTTCCAAAGAGTGGACAAAGGTCACTTGAAGCCAGGACCATTGAGGTCTACAATGTGAGGTCCTATGTCTTTTGACTCTCAACTATGGCTGCCAAGTCTTTCAGAATAAAATCATGTGATATCCAGGCTGAGATTCCCAGTTCTTTGTGGAAAGCCACCCTGGTCCTAGATCTCAGGTTCCAAGGGCGACTCTCATGCGTGGCCTCCTAAAATCCCAACACAATTCATGGCAATACTTCTCTGAGATCAGTTTCAAAACTCAGTCTCTACGTGGAAACACACCAGAGTTCAAGACCAGTTGACCCAGTCATCTCTTCCAACCGCCACACCAATGACCAGAATTAAAACCAAAACACTCCCACATGGCCCTCATTTTCTTCCATATAGTCACTCTTCATAACCTTGGCTGGAAGTTTTTATGAGGCACACAGCCCAAGACAATGTCAAAATAAGCTCCCTTGCCCTTCATTTGTCTAAAGTCAGTGTTTCCTGGACAACGTTCCTGTGAACCAGGACTGATCAAAGAGGCATGCCATTAATACTGTTCCGCTTTTCCAATTTGAGGCATACTGACTGTCGGGTATAGTTTCTTTATGTGATTTGCAGTCATAAGAAAACCCAAGCACCTATGGGCTAGCCTCTGCAGGGCTTGAAGAACTCAGTTGACCCAAAGATCCCTGTTATCACTTGATGGAGATCAGGAACCTTACAGAGGAAGGCAAGAGACTTCATCACAATGACTTCTCTTTTGGCCATTTTGGATTTGGATGCACACATGGGATCTTTCTTTAGGTCCATCAGGTGCTGAGAATCTAAGCGATAATCTCAAACTGCACTGAGAGGCTGATTCAGACATATCCCTTTGCAAAGCAATTAAGCCAGGAGCCACAGGTGATGCCCATTTATTTCCATTTGAAAACTGTTTTTTTCAGGCATTGGAAATGTGGGGCCTTAGGCAAAGACCTTCCTTACATTCAGGGCAACAGAACAATAGGTAAGCAAAATCCCAAAGCAGATTTTCTCCACTGAGACTTTCCTGGTCACACTGATATCTGAGTTTTCTGAGATATTCACCATTCTCTTCAGCTATCCAGTACATGGCCATCTCCCAGATTGTGGAGGAGATACATATCTTGAACACAAAACCATGAGCCTATGGGAGAGTGGCCAGAATTCAGGAAGAAATCACGAATGTAGGAATGTAGTAGGTGTTGCCCATCCATATGGTAACCTGCAGTCCATTCATAAATTGGACAGGATGAATTCTGCGAAGAATTCTACTAGACAGGACACATCTATTTATGCATTCTCTTTTATATTGTCTACAACCACGGACACAGTGGGATATGCAGACATAGAAACACTCGCCTTCTCAAAGGACTTACTAGAAACAGTCCACTCCAAACCAAACAAACCGACTTTCCTACATATTCTCAAAACATGAGACAAAATCAAAAACACACACACACACACACCCACAAAGGCACCTTCTTTCCCCAAATAGGTCTGTGACTATCCAGAGCGTCCTCTGACTGGTGGGCGATACTATGTTCCCCCGAGACGGGCTGTGCTATGTCAGATCTGGTCTCCTTGGCCAAAACTGTGATGTTATCAGGAGCCAGCGGTGAGCCACTGCCTGTTTTCTCAGGTAAAGCCCCTCTTCAGAGCTTTCCTGGCATTTGTCCATCTTCAATTTAGTTGCCAAGAAAGACTGACTCTGTCCTTCTTAAATCCAAACATTTGAGACCACTGGGACTTGGACTGGGACTGCCTCAGGGTGCCTGGCTTCCTGGATCCCAAGTTCAGAGTGTTCTATCAACAAGAAAGTGACATAGGTCACTTCATCTAGAACTGAATGAGGTCACTGCCTTGGCAACCACTTTGTCTTAACAGTTGCTTCCAAGGGTCCCTGAGATGGATCCTGCCCCTACTTCCTATGACAGTTTCACAAGCTAGAATGGAATATCAACCACAGGCACCCGGGAACAGCTCTCCACACAAGCCTGGTTTGGTCTATCTTCTCTACATTAAGAAGAGAGAGACTGCTTCAGACACATCCCTTCATCCTGACCTGTTTTTTTTTTTTTTGTCATGAAAGATGACTTTCGCACTCTCAGGTCCTTCATAGCTGCCTACATCTTCTTTAGGGATCATTTCTGCATGGACCTTTGAGGTTCTCTGCAGGTTGAAGATCTCCTACATTCCTGTATTGTAAGACCAACTCTGTCCCTGCTATTCTGTAAAGTTAGATTGAGGGAACAGTGTATGGTTACGGTTAATAACATGTTTGATTTGGGTTAGGATCATTCTGCTGGATGAATAATGGTATTGGGAACCTGCGATATATATAAGATTATATAGGTGAAATATATGAATGAAAACAGAAATCTCGGTAACATTTGAAGCCCAGAAGGGCATTAGGTCCTTGATTGGGATACTTAGCATTTAATTATGTTCTGCACAGATGTCTCAGATAAATCTATACACAATGGCATAGGACCTGATACCTTGGATGATTGAATGATGAGGAGAACAACCATTCAAAGAGGGAGAGTCGGTAGGATTAGGAAGATAGTTGATAGGATTAGAAAAAAGTGTGAGTATAGCATTTGGACAAATAGTTCTTTAGCAATAGGTTTTCAGGTAGACAGAAAATGTAAATGTCAGCACATGTGAAGAGTCAGTCACAGTGATGAAATGGGGAAAATATGTAGGAAAGCAGATATCAATAGCGACATTAGGAAATCAGGCAAAGTATAAAGTGAGTGATAGCAATAGACACTTTCAACAGGCTTGAGATTGAATATATAATCTTAGGAAGTAACAAATATGTAGTCACCAATAGGATTGACATTTGAGAGCATTAGGCAACGTGGACATGGGTGATTTTCATAACCCATACTCACATTCCATTTAGGCTTTGGTACAATCGTAAGTGTGACTTTGCATTTTGTGGCCAGAATATTACTGTGATAAAACGTATATGTAGATCAGGTGACATGAGTCTTTCTTGCACCATTTCTTGGAGCAATATTTTGAATGGGTATAAATTAGTATTGGAGGTACATATAGGTGTACCATGTATGTATGAATATAGAGATAATGCATGAATAGACCATACTGCGAATAAATAATATAACTTGTTCCAACTTTAAATAATGGATTGAATTGATATCTGAAAATACACAGGAATCATATATTGATATATATACATTCATTCCAACCAGTAATACATCTAATGGTAATATTACGGTTGTGGTTTATCATAAAGAGTGTGTGAATTTTGCTTCAAAATTGATTATGGAAATCGAAAATAATGTGTTTGGAAAGAAGTCTCATGAAATGACCAGTCAAAAACAAGGAGGAATACATATGTTATGAAGCAGGAAGTTATTGAATGTGTTACAAATTTCTTTAAATTTGTGAACTTGTGGATGAAATGTATATTCTATGATGTACAAAAACTGCAGAAATAGTAATGTACCAGTGTTTAATAAAAATGAACGTCAAAATACACATCATGTCCCATAGGAATCTACTTGCATTGATGTTAAAGTGGGTCAGCTACTGTAAAAATAAAAGGATTTGTTTGCACCATTCACTGAAGTAACTTTTTAGTACTAGAAAACAAATATGTATTTCAGGTGGATGAATATTTTTAAAATAATCTTATGAAAAGTTTAATATAAAACCACATACATGAACAAGAATGAATTTAGGGAGTGTATAATAGGACACATATATTTTATATTTTGAAAAATCTAGAGAGTATATATATATATATATATATATATATATATATATATATATATATACACACACACACACACACACACACACAAAACACACACAGAGACATTGAAAAGTAGCTATATATATGCCAATTAAAATTCATTGTGAAATATATATCATCCACAGATCCAAAAATATTAATTTTACTGAACATGGATTTATGTATAATGTTCTTGAACTAAGAAGCTCACTCATAGTCTGAATTTTCAGTTCCAAATGTATTAATGAGGAGTGATCTCTTCTCACACTTTGTATCTGCCAAGTTAGCCACCTCTCAAGAATATACGTGTGATACCAGGTAGGATTCTATATGTGCGTATAAAAATACATGTGCTGAATAGGCTACAGAAAAATGGAGACAGGAATTCACAGATGTGTTAACTTTAAAAACACATGCAGAACTATTTCAACAAAAAATTGACAAGATTTATAACTCCTACCCTATATCATACAAAAGGTAAGACCAACTATACACCATGCCTCTTCTGAAGTGCTAGTATTTCTATTCTGTTTCGGTTATTTTTCTCCATCATATTAGAATTAAGAGTCAGAGTCTAGTAGGGTATGGGTTAGTGTCAAGGATTCAGTATTTCGAATGGAAAATTGAACAATGAATCCAATGTGTATGTAAATATGTGCTACACAAAATTATTCCCACTCTCAACCAGAACAATGCCTTGACAATCCCTTCACCCCAAGTAAGACACAATTAGAGGAGAAGATTTAGAAAATCTGTGAATAAATTTGTGGAATGCAATATGCTCAGGAGCTCACAACCTTGGAAGTGGTAGAGTAGTTTCCAAAAGTATGGGACAGGGTAAAAACTCCACAAACATGGAGGTCTGCTGGCCTAGAGACTTCTTGAGAAACTGCCTGTGAGGTTGGGCACTTGAAAAATATGTTGTTGTCAAGAGCTTTAGCTTCCTTTCTAGGGAGACCATAAAAGCTTGGTCTGCATCTATGAGACCTGGAGGACATGGTTTCTTATTTCCCAATGTACATGAGGCAGCAGTGCTGAATTCTCTTTTTAGATAAACTGTGGCCACTGGGGGCTAAATGTGTGCCGGTGTGCACTGTGAAGGCATATGGTCATCTTCCATTTTCGTGGTGTTTCTTCCTGCTGCACTGAGAGTTTGGTATTTGCTTCACAAAATACAAGGAGTTCAACTGGGTCACAATGCAAGAGGAAGTTCTGTCATGTATGGTGGGTCAGGTTTTGCAGGAGGATACAAGAACCAGGATCCTATCCCACATATCTTGCCCCCTTGACCATAGCAACCTGATTCTGAACAATGTCCTGAAACCTCTCCATATAACAACTTGCCTTTACATGGAAGGTTCTGCTGGCTGCACCATGTCAGTCACAAGCCATTTGGAAGCCAATGGAAGATTCACATGGCCCCACCACAGATGTTTATCACATACCTGCCCACCACTGCTCTAACCTACTACTCAACAAAGTCCAACTTACTGGCATCTCTGTTCTACACCATTTACATGAAACCCAGTCAATCAAGGCACTGTCTGGTATATTCATGATCAGCAACAGGACATCAAAAGGTTTTTCAGTGCCACCTGGTGATGGGAAATTCAAAAATTTCATGGTATTTATCTAGCCATTTTTTAAGGATGAAGTTGGAGGCACTGTGAGTTTCAATTTTTTCAGGAACCATTAAATGTTTAGGAAGCTCATTTCAATGAAATCTCTGGAGAACACTCACAGGTAAGGCTTCCCAAAGAGTGGCCAGAAGATCATATGATGCTATGCCCATTTAGGCCTACAATGTGAGGTCCATATGAGTTTTGACTCTCAACTATGGGTGTCAAGTTTTTCAGAATAAAATTTGTGGTATCCTGGCTGAGAGGCTCAGTGCTCTGTGGAAAGCCACCCTGGGCCTAGAACTCAGTTTCCAAGGGCGATGCTCATGCCTGGCTTCCAAAAATTTCAACACTATTCATGGCAATACTTCTCTGAGGTCAGTTGAAGAACTCAGACTCTAAGGGAATCACACCAGAGTTCAAGAACATGTGGACCAAGTCATCTCTTCCAACCGCCACCCAAATGACCACAATTTAAACCAAAACACTCCAACGTGGCGCCCATCTTCTTCCATATAGACACTCACAATAAACTCCACTATGGCTGGAGTTTTCCATGAGGGGCATAGCCCAAGACCGTGTCCAAAATAAGCTCTTTTGCACCTAATTTGCCTAAATTCAGGGTGGCCTGGACACCCTTCTTGTGAACCAGAAGAGATTAAATAGGCCACCCGTTAATACTGCTCTGCTTCTTCAATTTGAGGCCAAATGACTGTGGGGTTTGGATTCTTTATGTGAATTGGAGTCTTGAGAAAACCCAAGCAACTATGGGCTAGACTCTGCAAGGCTTTGAAGAACTCATTTGACCCAAAGGATCCCTAATCTGACTTGATGGAGGTCAGGAAAGTTACAGAGGAAGACGAGAGACTTCATCCACAAGGACTGCTCTTTTGGCCATTTTGCTTTTGGATGTACACATGGGATCTTTCTTTAGATCCATCAGGACCTGAGAATCTAAGCCACAGCCTCACACAGGGTAAGTAAGCTGATTCAGATACATCCTTTCCAAAGCAATTAAGCAAAGAGCCACAGGTAATGCCCATTCATTTCCATTTGAAAACTGTTTTCTTCAGGCTTCACAAAGTGGTGGACTGAGGAAAATACCTTCCTGACATTCAGGGCAACAGAAGAGTAGGTAAACAAAAGGCCCCAAGCAGGGTTTCTCCACTAAGACTTTCCTGGTCACACTGATATCTGAGTTTTCTGAGATGCTCACCATTCCCTTCAGCTATACAGGACATGGTCATGTCACAGAGCTTCGAGGTTGTACATATCTTAAACAGAAAACCATGAACCTATTCTGGAGAGTGGCCAGAATTCAGGAATAAAACAGAAACTAAGGAAGATAGCAGGTGTTGCACATCAATAAGGCAAGCTGCAGTCCATTCATAAATAGGGCAGGATGAATGCTGTGAAGCTTTCTACTAGACAGGACATATTAATTGATGCATTCTGTTTTCTAATGTCTACAACCACGGACACAGTGGGATACACAGACATAGAAATTCTCGCCTTGTCAAACGACTTACTAGAAACAGTTCACTCCAAACAAAACAAACCGCCTTTCATACCTATTCTCAGAACATGAGACAAAACCACAAACCCACACCCACACCACAAAGGCACCTCCTTCCCCCAAGTAGGTCTGTGACTATCCGGAGTGTCCTCTGTCTGGTGGGCCTTATTATGTTCCCTGGAAATAGCCTGTTCTGTCTCAAATCTGGTCTTTTGGCCAACTCTGTGAAGTTGTCAGGAGCCAGCGGTGAGCCACTGCGTGCTTTCTCAGGAAAGGCCCCTCTTCATAGCTTTCCTTGCATTTGGCCATCCTTACATCAGTAGGTCCCAAGAAAGACTGAGTCTGTCCTTGGTAAATCAAAATAAGTTTGACCACTGGGACTGGGACTGAGACTGGCTCTGGGTGCCTGGCTTCCTGGATTCCAAGTTCAGAGAGTTCCATCACCAAGGAAGTTAGGTGAAGTCACTTAATTTTGGAACTGAATGAGGTCACTGCCTTGGCAACAACTTTGTCCTAACAGTTGCTTCCAAGGTTCCCATGAGAGGGAGGCTGCTCCTACTTCCTGTGACACTTTCACAGGTCAGAGAGGTATGTCAACCATAGGCATGCAGGAGCAGCTCTCAACACATGCCTGCTTTGGTCCATCTTCTCTACATTAAGAAGAGAGTGGCTGATTCAGACACATCCCTTCATCCTGAGCAGGTTGTTTGCCATGGAAGACTTTTGCTCTCTCAGGTCCTTCATACTTGCCTACATCTTCTCCAGGGATCATTTCTACGTGGACCTTTGAGGTTTTCAGCAGGTGGAAGATCCTCTATTTTCCTGTATTTTAATACCAATTCTGTCCCTGCTCTTCTGTAAAATTAGATTGAGAGAACAGTGTATGGTTAGGATTAATAACAGGTTCAATTTGGTTTAGAAAGAAAACTACACGGTTGAGCAAACAGGGTCCTACAGTTAGCAATAATATGAGGAATTTTAATGGACCGGCCATGGCAGATAAAAGCGCAGTTAATCAGGTCACTATGTGAACCAAGACTCAAACCTCCCTTTTGGGGCCTCTGTCTCTCTTTGACGCTCTTCAAGTCGTTTTCTTAATTTATTCATAGATTCTTTTACAACTCCAGTATTGTCGGCACAAAAACAACATTCTTCCCTCAATGCAAGCAAAAAGGCACCTTTCTCTCATGAAGAGGAGGTCCAATACTCGCCTGCTTTGTAAAACAACTTCAGAAAGAGAGAGGTTAAAATTCCTGTAAAGCTGTGATGTCGGTTTTTAATGTCTTTAAGGTTTGGCCTATTTCTGCTTCTAATTGTGTCTTTGTTGTGTCTCATGGACTAGCCCACGAGTTAAGCAACTATTATTTCTAATAGGATGGCTAAAGTGAGGGATACAGGTTCCCGCTGGAACCGGGTTGTATGCCCCCCTATTTGATCTTTAAATGAACCTACGTCATGATAGAGAACTCTGGAAAACATCTGCATCATTACATAATTAATCACATATATTGACCATTTTATGAAAACATAAATAATGTTAAAGTGTATAGAATTATACTGTTGTAGGGATGGACAAGGAAAGGGACCTAAGATAGCACCAAACACAGGAAAACAGCCTTATTTGGATGCATCCGGATTTAGAGGGCATTGCTTCTGTTGTAATCAATTAATCCCCTGAACCCCAAGTTTTGGTAGTTTTAGAATTTGTACCCAATATGTAAGGGAAGTGGATCAGAAGTTCACAGTCTGTAGAAATTCACAAAAATCAGTTTTTGTTTCTGTTTTTGTTCCTCTGTTCTGGGCAAGTTAACTTTTCAAGGACACCTTGGAAAGGGAGAGCTTTTTTGTCTCTTTTTTTTCTCCCTGCCAGCTGTCACCATGAAGCCCAGTTGGTAACTTTTTTATCTTAGAAATGTAGTCATCTCTGTGAAGCCCCAGCTCAAGGCCAGAGGCTTTGTTTACATATTTTGTGAAAACCTAGTAAGGCGGTGTCAAGCTTAGGGGTGGTGATTTTTCCAGCCAGTGGCCAAGTAGAACAGGGCAACACGAAAAGTGGAAGTTTATCTACATTGAACTCTTTCAGAGGGACTCTTTTGCTGAAAGACCTAATGTAAGCCTCGGTGAAGACTTCTGGAGAAGGTTATTTAAGACATATCTATGGACCTGGTACAGAGGGGGAAGACTGGGAAGGCGAGGCTGAGAGCAGCTCCGTGGATCTGAGAATGAGGAAGATGAGATGTAAAAGAATAATGGAAAAGGGGTTTGGGATTTTCCTAGAACAAAACTTGAGCAGTAGAACAGGTAGAGAAGAGGTGAAGATGGGAGTGAGTATTCCAAAAACCCCTGAGGGACTTTAAATTTTTAGAAACCTGTTTTCAGTGATGACAAAGCAACTTTAAAGGCCATTTTTATTACATCTTGGATAGGGGTCTGAGGGCTCTTCTCAGCTGGTTTGAGCTTTGGTTTAGCTTCTTAGAGGACTTGGTGGGACCTAGTGCACGCACAGACAGAAAAAGAGAGGAGTGAGTGAGTGGAGGGGTACCTCGGTACCTGCTACCTCAGCAAGGGGGCAATGGTCTGAGAACTGGCAGAGGTTTGGGTTTTTGATCTAGTAATTGGAGGTGAGAAATCACGTTGCTGAGGTGGGAGTGACAGCAGAGACTCTAGAGCAGAAGACTGAGGGTGAGGAACTATTGGAGAAGCATAGTACAGGATGTGAGTGAAGGAGGGAAAAGGATTCCACATAGGGGAATTTTCCCCTTTTGAGCACTTGCCGAAGTTAAAAATGTCATGCAGAATTTGAGGATCTAGAGAACCCTCTGGGGGCCATAGCTTTTGGTTGTCTAATTGGTAATATGGCCAATGCTGTGTACTGAATGTGATGAGGAGTTTGGGTTCCACCAGGCAGCCCCGGTATGCTCACATCCCCATGAGTTACACAAGAAGTTGGCTTTTCCCCCACACAGCCATGGCTGTTTGTGGCTTTGATAGTCCGCCGGGCATACATCATAATCTAGGCTAGCCAACCTGAATCTGGCTCGCGTTTCTGTGCATCCATAATGTTTGTTTCAATTATCTATGGAACGGAAGGGATTTAATGAAACTTTAGTGGGATCCTCTTCATCAGGGTTATCTCAATAGGAAAGACGTATACCAAGCTGAAAAATGTCTGGGTGGAGAGATAGCCACCAGGTCCCTAAGGGCGCTGTATGCGAGATATACCATACTTCTTGTCTAGTAGGATTTGAGATCAGCCTTCACTGCTGAACAGGCTGATGAGGGTTAGGAGTACTGGTGGCCAAGTTGAGAGTCTACAGTCTTGTCCACATAGCGAATACGAAATTTGAAATGGTTACCAGTCTTTTCCAGTTTCCAACCAGAGTCTGGACACAGCGAAGGCTTTAGATGAGAGGCATGGATCCAAAAAGTGATTCTGTCTACTTTTACCGCTGTAGGTGTTATAAGTAGCACCTGGTATGTTCCTTTCCAGCGGGGTTTCTAGGAATGACACCTGATGTTGTCTTATGTAGACGAAGTCTCTTACTTGATATTGATGTGGAATCCCCTCGTCCCCAGGTTGGTAGGCAGTGGCCAGCTGTTTCCACAGTTATCACTGAGTTCTTTCAATGGCTTTAAGTCTGTCAAGCAAGGGGTGTGGAAGGAATTGTTAGGCCTTAGAGTTGGGGATTAGGTCCCTTACTGGATGATGGGCATCATAGAGAATTTCATAGGGGGTGAGGTTACACAGAGAAACTGAGGGAGTATTTCTCGCATGAAACAGTGCATAAGGCAGGAGCATAGTCCAATCTTTTATGCCAGTCTCTAAGCTTAATTTTGTTAAGGTCTCTTTAATGGTTCTATTTATTTTTTCTACCTCTCCTGAGCTCTGGGGTATATAAGCATAATGTAACTTACAATTAATCCACACGTGACTTACCTGGGCCATGAACACAAGTCCATTATCAGACCCTATTACCTTAAACAGACCATATCTTGGAAAAATATCTTCCAGGATCTTCTTGAGAACCATTTGGGCCGTTGTTTTTTTTTTTTCCTGTGTGTGTGTGTGTGTGTGTGTGTGTGTAAGGCTTCAATCCATCCTGAAAATGTATCGACAAAGACTAGGAGATATTTAAGTCCATACCTTGCTGGCTTAATTTCAGTAATGTCCACTTCCCAGAATTTTCCTGGTCTGGTTCCTCATAGGTGCTTTCCTCTAAGAAACTTGGAAGGGTAAGCATTAAACAATTGACTGACCCAACAGGCTTTTGTTACCGGTTCAGTTTTTTTCTTTCGCTGTGTGTTGGTTAGTGGAAAACTCTGTTCTTAATCCTACAGGAGTGCCTGCAGTTTCTTTGAACCAAGGTGAGTGAGTTGACGTACATTTTTAACTTAGTGTAGGGCTTTCTGTAATTGCAGGCTGAGCTCAGTAAAGTTGAGGCGTTCAGTGTCAGTGTCCTTAGATGTTATCTAAAACTTCCTGTTACTCAGGGGTCCATTGGAATTGGGCATCTCCCTTTAACAGCGGGTATAAAGGAGCAGCTAAGGACGCGAACCCATTTATCCATAACCTGCAAAACCCAGCAATCCCAAGAAACTCTCTTAGTTGTCTGCTGTAAGATGGGGTTGGTATCTGCTCAACGGTTTGTTTTCTGGGCTCAGTGAGCCATCGTTTACCGCCCCTGAGGAAATAGTCATGGAAGGTTACTTCTTGCTGGCAAATTGGGCAATTTTGGCAGATGCTCTATACCCGAGTTGAGCAAGCTCCGATAATAGTGCTTGGGTCCCAGTTCAGTTTTCCTTGGTGTTGGATGCCAGTAGCAGGTGATCCACGTATTGAAGCTGGGTGACTTCGGGGTGTGTAGTTCTGAAATTGTTGAGATCTCTGTGGAGGGCTTCATCAAAGAGAGTGGGGGAGTTTTTGAACCCCTCTGGGAGTCTAGTCCAAGTTAGTTGACTATACTTTCCGGTTTCTGGGTCTACCCACCCAAAAGCAAACAGCAACTGACTATCTTTATGCAGAGGCAAGCAAAAGAAAGCTTGTTTTAAGTCCAGAACAGTATACCATTTCTGCTCAGGGTTCAGAGTGCTAAGCAGTTGGAACAGATTAGGTACTGTGGGGTGAATGTCCTGCACTCTGTTGTTGATCTCTCTTTGGTCTTTAACAGGTTGATAGTCCCCGGTTTCTGGCTTTTTCTTCTAATAACAGGGGAGTGTTCCAGGCCAATTGACAGGGCCTTAGGACCCCTAAGGCCAGATATTTATGAATATAGGGCCTTATCCCATCTTTAGCTTTTTATGCTTAGAAGATATTATTTGACATTAATTGGGGAGGCTGAGGTTTTTAACTCCACTGTTATTGGAGGTTGTTTCACGGCCAGGCCTAACACAGCAGTTTTTGCCCAGGCATCTGGGTTATCTGTTATTCATTTCTGCGGTAGCTTGCCTGTTTGATCAGTCTTGGGGGGTGTGAAGAGTGGATGTTTATCTTCTACTAATATAGTTACAGCCGTGACTATAGGAGTTTTTACTGAAGGATTTAGAAATTTCTTTTGGAGGCTTTCAGGGTTAAAACTTATTTTGGCCCAGAGCTTGGTGAGCAGATCTCTGCCCATCAATGGGTGCGGGCATTCTGGGATTACTAGGAAGGAGTGATGGATTTTTCCTTTCCCCAGGTCCATGGTCCTCTTAGTAGTCTAAGCCCGATATTTACTGCCATTAGGCCTTTGAACTACAGACCTTTTATTTGATAGACGGCCCAATGGGGCCCTAAGGGCTGAGTATACTGCTCCTGTATTCATTTCAAAGTTTACTGGGGTCCCCTACTCTTCAAAAGTTACCCTGAGCTAGGGGAAGGAATCTGAGCCCCAACTTTCTTAGTCATCCTCCAGAGTCAGAATGGCTGGCTGGCGTGTCTGTCTCTTTATAGGGCACTCTTTGGCCCAGTGTCCTTTTTTTTTACGGTAGGCACATTGATCTGAGGCCAGGGGTGGCCTCTGGCACGGGCCCAGGTATCCCTTCCTGTCACCTTATGTCTTAATTTCTGGCCTCTTTCTTGTTGTGACCAGGATCTAAGTCAATGCCTTAGTCTTTCTTTTGCTTCTCTCATCATCCCTTTGCTCCCTTTCTTTTTCCCTGTTTCTCTTTTATAGTATATTTTTTTGGCTTCTCTGACTAAATCTCTCTTTTAACTTTTTTTTTTTTAATATCCATGGCAGCTTCCCCAATTAAGGCCATCATGACAGATGCCTTTTGATCTGCTGCCTGAGGATCGAAAGGAGTATATCTCTTATATGCCTCCATAATTCTCTCTAGAAACATAGAGGTAGATTCATCAGGCCTTTTAATAATTTCTCTTACCATGGCCAAATTAGTTGGTCACCTAGCGGCCCCTTGGATACCCGCTATTAGAGCCTGGCAATAATTGGACATATGCTCCCTATCTTCAAAGGTGTTGGGGTCTCAGTTGGGTTGGTTTAAGGGGAAGCCGGCTTTGATTATGTTGGGAAGTTGTGTTGGTCGCCCATCAAGTCCGAGGATATTTTTTTCTAGCTTCCAGGAGGTTTTTCCTCTCATTCCTCTGTCGTGAAGAGAGTCCCTAGGAGTTGTTGGCAGTCATCCCAAGTAGGCAGGTGTGAAAACGTTGGCGAGTTCTCTGAGTTTTTTTAGCCGGGCCAGCTTCCTCTAGGGAAGGAGGGGCTGTGTGAGCCATTCGACAGTCATCTGGAGGGTGCTGGGCCATCCTGGCTTCCTCGAATGGTGGAGAGGCTGAGTAAGCAGCAGGGGAATTACTTACAGGGTTTTGGGGGTTGGGGGACAAGGGCAGAGGATAAGGACGAGTAGAGTCTTGAGACTCAGGGAGAACAGAGGGTGGAGGTTGAGGAGCAGAGAGTTTGAGAGATAGAATCGTAGGGGAAGGAGTAGGAGTGGGTGCAGGGACAAGGAAAGGCTTCACCCATGGAGGAGGAGATTTGCAGAGGTCCTGACAAGTTAAGATATATGGCTATTGATCTGGATGGCTATGTGGCCCCGGCTGAAAGACAATATCTCAGACTTTTCAAATTAGTGCGAAGTAGAAACATCTTTCTAGGGGCCATCCGACTACAAAGGTGGGTTATTCTGAGACACAGAATCTGCCAGGTCTGGTGTTTTAATGAAAAAGAAAGAATCTGAGCCCTTAAGCAGACTTTGGTCCAGTGATTAAGGGTCAGGGACAGAGGCATTGAAGTGCTCTGTCCCATAATGAAATATACACAGACAGTGAAAGCAAAGACACACGACACAGACAAGACAAGACAATAAAGACAGACAATGGACGTCCAATACTGAGACCAGGACTGAGTAGCGGGCAAATCCTGATGGGCTGCCAATTCCAAATCTGAAAGAAAATATCACTGAGTCGAGGAGACTATGGTTCTTCGATTTCCCGAGTCCATCCCACAGGAACATGGCCTGTGGCTCTGTGACATGTGTGTCAGCCACCGTGGGAGAGAGCTCACGATCTTTACCAATAGCCATTTTGTCAAACCCTAACCTGAATCCTGAAACCAGAAAGAGGGGCCTTATTTACACCCAGAGGAGCCCATTGGGGGTCTTTCATCTGCAGCTGCCGGATCTCGCTGGGGCCACCAGAAGTAAAGGTCGGGTGAGCGTCGCTGGAAGAGACCACCAAGAGACTGTCTAATGCAACTTCAAAGGGTTTATTGGGAGTCCGGCATGCAAGGGCTCAGAGATCAGTTGAATAGAGCAGAGAGCCCTGAGAACAGCTTAAGAAGTGCTTATATATTTTCCTTGGAGAGGGCAGGGAGGGAAGTTTATTGATGGTTAAGGGCGAGTGGGCGGTTTGCGTGTAAATGGTTGATGGAGTACATTCTGCAGTTTGGCAGTTGGGGGCAGCACATTCTGGGAACAAGAAGAGCAAACAGTTCTCAAGATTTCAACAGTGTTTTATTAAGCATACAGAAAAACAGGACGTGACAAGTACCTATTTTATTAACCTTTCAATATAAGTATGAAAACAGAAATCTAGGTAAGATTTGAAGCCCAGAAGTTCATTTGGTCCTTGATTGGTATACTTAGCTTTGAATTACATTCCGTGGAGATGTCCTAGAATTATGGATATACAATGACACAGGACCTTGTACCTTCTCAGAGGTAAGTTCCAAAACACAGTCTCTAAGGGGAATCACACCAAAATTCAAGACAAGGTGGACCCAATTATCTCTATCAACCGCCACACAAATGCCCACAATTAAAACCAAAACACTCCGAAATGGCACTCATCTTCTTCCAAATAGACACTCATCATAACTTCTGTCAGGAGGATTCCATGAGAGGCGCAGCACAAGACAGTGTCCCAAATAATCTCCCTTTCCCCTCATTTGCCAAAAGTCAGAGTGGCCTGGACACCCTTCCTGTGAACCAGGAGTGATCAAATATGCCTGCCATTAATACAGCTCTGTTCTTCAATTTGAGGCCTACTGTCTGTGGGGTTTAGAGTCTTTATTTGAATTGGATTCATAAGAAAACCCAAGAACCTATGGGCTAGCATCTGCAGGGCTTTGAAGAACTCAATTGACCCAATGGATCCCTTTTCTCACTTGATGGAGGTCAGGAACCTTACAGAGGAATGCGAGAGACTTCATCAACAATGACTGATTTTTTGGCCTTTTTGATTATGGATCCACACATGGGATCTTTCTTTAGACCCATCAGGTGCTGATAATCTAAGCCACAGGCTCACACAGGGCCAAGAGGCTGATTCAGACACATCCCTTTACAACGCACTTAAGCAAAGAGCCACAGGTGATGCCCATTCATTTCCATTTGAAAACTGTTTTCTTCAGGCTTCACAAAAGCGTGGCCTGAGGCAAAGAACTTCCTGACATTCAGGGCAACAGAACAATAGGTAATCAAAAGGCCCTTTGCAGGGTTTCTCTACTGAGACTTTCCGGGTCACACTGATATCTGACTTTTCTGAGATGCTTGCCATTCTCTTCAGCTATCCAGTACATGTCCATGTCACAGTGGTTGGAGGTGGTACATATCCTGGATGCAAATGCATGAACCTATTCTGGAGAGTGGCTAGATTTCAGGAAGAAAACAGGAACTTAGGAAAATAGCAGGTGTTGCCCATCGATAAGGCAAGCCCTAGTGCATTCATAAATTGGGCAGGATGAATGCTGGGAAGCTTTCTACTTGACAGGAAACATCCATTGATGCATTCTCTTTTCTAATGTCTACAACCACGGACACTTGGGATACACAGACATAGAAACACTCGCCTTGTGAAACAACTTACTAGAAACAGTTCACTCCAAACCAAACAAACCGACTTTCCTGCCTATTCTCAGAACATGAGACAAAACCACAAACACACATCTACACCCACAAAGGCACCTCCTTCCCCAAGTAGGTCTCTCACTCTCCAGAGTATCCTCTGACTGCTGGGCCATACTATGTTCCCCCAATATGGCGTGTCCTGTCTCAGATCTGGTCTCCTTGTCCAACTTTGTGAAGTGTTCAGGAGCCAGCTGTTGAGCCACTACCTGCTTTTCAGGAAAGGCCCCTCTTCAGAGAACTCCTGGCATTTGGCCATCCTCACATCAGTAGGTACCAAGAAAGACTGACTCTGTCCTTGCTAAATTGAAGCAAGTGAGACACTGGGACTGGGACTGAGACTGACTTTGTGTGCCTGGCTTCCTGGATCCCAAGTTCAGAGAGTTCCATTACCAAGGGATTGAGGTGAGGTCTCATCCTTCAGGAAGTGAATTAGGTCTCTGCCTTGGCAACCACTTTATCCAAACAGTTGCTTTCAAGCGTACCATGAGAAGGAGGCTTACCCTATTTTCTGTGGCACTTTCACAAATTAGAATGGTATATCAACCATAGGCACCAAGGAACCGCTCTCCACGAAGGCCTGATTTGGTCCATCTTCTTTATATTTGGAAAAGAGCCTTTAGTCCAGGGAGCACTACAGTGAACCTCTGCACTAAAACTATTAGCAAGCACCTGATGGAGGAGGCCTCCATAGGTAAGTGGCTCCTTTATAACATCTGATATCCAGTTAAGGGAGATCTCTTCTGATGACAGAGATGTGGCACGGGGAGGCTCACATATACTTCTGTGCAGAACAGTAACGAGAATCATTCTGTCCTCTGTTCTGTTCTGTAGGGAATTCCTCTGGAACTGTAGAGAGGTGGCGATGAGCACGCACGCGCTTCTACCCTGGAGCTTTAGCAAGATGTTGCACTGTTCCCCTGTTTCTGTGTTTAGCCACCGGGTTTCTGTTTATTTGTGTTCTGTGTTCTATTTTTTGTTTTTTTGTTTGTTTGTTTTTGTTCGTTTTGTTGTGTGATTTTGGTGGTAAAAACTTAAGTATATTGGACATGAAAATCAGAAATAAAGAGAGTAAGCCTGACACCCCTTTGGACTGTGTTTTAAGGAACTGCAATGAACTTTATCCCCCTTTGCAAAGCAGGATGATAGAAGCCCCTAGCTGGCTGCCTGGAGCACACCCATTGCAGAGGGAAATGCCTGCTGGGGACCTAAGAACAGAGTATCTCCAAGGTTAACAAGTGAAACTCCTTTAAAACCCCTTGTCCCTCCAGATAAAGAGAGTCACAACTTTGGCAGAGTCCCCTGTGTTTCTCCTTTGTTAGCCAAGCAATAAACCTCCTTTTTTCTTTTTCTCAAAACCCAGTCCTCATTATTAAATTGGTATTAATTGGCTTCAAGGTCAGGAACCAAACTTTAAGTTACAAATCTTGTACCCCCCCTCCGCCCCGGAACTTTGTGAGACCTATCTACTGAAATGTTAGGAGATAGAGCATGCTTGGTGTGAAACTGAATCAGAGGAGCTAATCCTGTATGTAAAAGGAGAAACTGAGGGACTCCCAGCAGCTGCCAAAGCCCTGTTGATTCAGGGAATTACCTCCTTCCTTCCCTGCACTGTAAGGATTATGCCACCTCTGTCTTGTTAAAAAAAGAGAAAAAGAAAAAGGTGACACTAAATGCAGTAAAATCACCATGGAGACACTTTATTTTACATTTCAGGTTGCCCCTCTGTGAAAACATCTGGTCCCCTTGTGGGGACAGCTATGGTCCCACTGGTGTATGAGATTTTTCTCTTATCTGCTCTGGTTTAAAGGGTTCTCTCTGACAGCCATAGTCTGGACCTCCTTTTGGTCTGTATTGTGTCTTTCTTTCTGGCCCTTTTAGGCATGTGCAATAATGTGTTGATATTATAAATTGTTTTTTCGGAATGATCTTAGCTGAATGTGTGTCGAAATGATGATGTTTTATTTTAACAATCTGGTATCTGAATGGGTTTTTGAAGCATTGCACAATCTTGCAGTTAAAAGTCGGGTTTAGGTAATTGTTTAGTTTATGATTTCAGATAATTCATGCCAGAGAACTTAAATACTTACAATGGATAACTGAAGAACTCTACTTCCAAGTTGGCAAGAAACTTCCCAATCATACAGTCTTTTTTTTTCACCAATTTTGAATTGAGTAGCCTGGGAAAATGTCACTGTGTGTACCAGTGCATTAATTTGGACATGGATAGTAAATCATAGTATGGTGTCTGTTGACCAAACAAGATGTAAAGATAAAAAATTTTGTGAATTGTATCTTAAACTTGTATCATAATTTTCAACATCCGAACCTGAAAATTATGGTTAAAATGCCTTAGTCCTGAGATGTCTGTTCAGAATAGCAGTTTTTTTCCTGCTCCTTCCAGACCTCAGCCATGACTTATGTTGAAATGCAAATGAAAGAAGCCTGCAAGCTTTGTAGGAGACTGATTTGAGATCTAAGGGAAAAAAATGTAAATTGTATGGTATTTTCTAATTACTGGCAAGTCATTTTTTCTAGGACTCTTATTTTTTTCTGAGATACTTTATGTTTTTTGACCTCATGATTTTGAGCATACAGACCTAGGTTAATGTTTTTCTGATCAGTTCTATCTTTGACCAACTGTGGACTTCTTGAAACATTGCAATAAAGATTTCACCTGCGAAATGCTACGAGGCCTTTACTATTATTATGTGTGCACAATTTTGTTATGTGTTGTATGTCTATATATACATATGTCCATATATCATATATATGATACATAAATTAACATATATAAGGAGTGCTCATAAAATAAAGCGCTCATAAAAACAAATTTTAAAAAGTGGATCCAAAGATCTTTAATTCACGTGATTTAAATGTTTCAATTTAAATTGGATAAAGAGATAAAAACAAATGTCTTTAAATTTAAGCTTACAAAGTTTTCTAGGTGTTCAAACATCTAACAAAATATTAACATCTACAAAATGTCTAATATGCCTTGGCTCTAGTACCTTTCCTTCAACATAAAAATGGTTTACACTGTTCAATACGTTTCTCTAACTTTTTGATAAATAAGTAAAGTAAATTTGATATGGGATTACTCATTCATGAGTACTTTAGTTAGATATCTGATTGATTTACTAAGATCTGTATTTTTTTTAGTAAACTCTGTATAAGATTGTAAAAATCAGTCATGTGTTAATGAGGCAAAAATTTCTTAAAACATAAGTTTACCCATAACATTGAGTTTATTAAGATTTATGTTTTCTAGAGCAAGCAACCATAAAAATTAAACAACTGATTAAATAAGAACTGTTATTTTAGAGCACTGTACTGCCATTTCTTTAAAAGCCAAACTTGATTAATGTAGAAACATAAATGTAATTGTTATGCTATTAATGTTTTCATATCTTACAGGTATGCAAGTCTGTAAGGTAGAAACCTTAAAAGAGCATTATATCAAGCTGGTGCTCTGAAGTTGTGTGGTAAAAAATATATTGTGGATTTATTTACCTGTTATCAATAAGATATGTAAATTTTTATGTTACTTTTTACATTGGGGAACAATTTAAATGTATTTTTAAGTTAATTAGAGCCTAATCTTTGTAAAGGTTAAAAACTTTCAGCATTTCTTTAATTCATGTTTTAAATGTGATATCATATGGTGTTAGCTAATGTTCATGTGACCTCAAACAATTTATGTAAACTTTGTCAAAAGATATTTAAAAATAAAGATCAGCTTTAGAATTAAAATACTTAAGATTTATAAAGAGCCCTGCCTTACCTGAGATAAGGCTGTGTGTCCCATCTTACTACATGTGAGAATGACTATGAAACATGTAGGTCAGATAATATTTCTTTAAAGTTATGTTAAAAAGTTTTTTTTTTATTGTCAATATTCCTAGGATCTCAAACAGGGGATATAATGTATAACTCAGCCAAAAAATTCAGGGAAGATATTACACGAACTAAGTATTTTTACTTTTGTTAATTTTAGTTTGAAATTTTCTTATAAGTGATCTAAAGATTCCCTGTTAGTGTTTTACAAATGCGTTGCTATAAGAACACAACATGGGTTTATTCAAGATAATAAGTCATCAACTACAATACAGACAGAATAATACAGATCCCAGTTAATAAAAAGGTAATTATAAAGTTATAGACATTAAAGCCCAGTACTCTTAATATAAGGCTGTTAAAATTTATTTGCTGGATGTTTAAGATTAGGATTTAAAATTAATGTTAAATGAAAAGGGCCAAGAAAACCAATATTTGGCTCTTGCCCTCTGAGTCAGTCTGAATCCAGAGAACAGGGGACTTCTCTAAAGAGCTTTGCAACTCTGAGCCACATAACCTCCTGATCAGGGAGATTAATGAGACCACTGGAGAACAGAAAGCCAATCAGTGCATTTGTTACAAAGAGGAGAGTCATCATAGAAAGGAGACATCCATGATGCTTCTGAGGGAAGCCAAATGGTCAAGCAAGACCTGGACCCACCTAGCGCAAATGGCACTAGCAGAACTGAGAATCTCTTCTCAAATTTCCCCAGAATTGACTCCCATAAAAGGTCAGCTGACTGTTAACAATAGATGGAAACAAAAGTCAGTTTGACTGCTTCATCTTAAACACTTAGCAAAGACAGTTAAGACCAAAATACAGCCACTACTGGGCATATTAAATAATAATAATAATAATAATAATAATAATAATAATAAAATTTTAAGGCATGCACTTTATCTTATCCTCCCAAAACAAGTAAGACTGGAGGCTACAAAGAAGGATTCTCACACAGGAATGCCTAATACTTATAAAAAGAGACTATCAAGAAGAGCTGCCACAGGCAGAAGTTTTCAGTTTAAGACCTACAGATATTCCTAACCTACAAAGTTAGGCTTGGTGTTTGCTAGTACGATTATCCAGCCCTGAGTAACAGAATTAAAGGTTTCTCTATTTGACGCAGAGGTCATACTAGTAAAAGGATTTTACAAGATCAGATGACATTAAATTATTAAACTGTGTCTTATTGGGAGGGCCAACTGTAACACTTAAAGTTAAATATTAAGTTGACAGTCCTGATAACTGGGGATATTAAAGACTGGTGAGGGAATGTCTATACAGTGACATGTTCTAGCTGCTGCAACATTTATCCAGTACTCATGGTTTTTGTTTCACTCATAGAAGAACCCATTCACAGATGACTTTACAACCTGTTCTTCCCCAACCTGACTTCAAACCGAACTGACTTCTAAAAGGCAACTCATGTCTCTCAACTGACTTCTAATAGGCAACTCATGTCCCTCACGCCGAGCCCACTTACGTCACCCTGTCTCAGGACAGAAGAAGAAAAAATTAGTGATGCCACTCTTCTTACAATAATGGAGAGAAAGATAAATAGACTATCAATATAAGTAATTAAGAAGGGTAAAATCAGCGAGATCAGTTTTGGGTGAGTTCTAAAAATTTGGAGACTCTTACCTGAGGGATTAAAATTTCCTCAGTGCTCTTCCCATAATCTCTCAAAGATTTGAAAGGGACACAGAGAAAAGGGGGGAATTGTAGACCCAACCTGATCTTTTATTAAAATTGGGAGCCATCATGCCACAAAGCCATGAAAAGATAATTTTGGCTTTACCATTAATTACTTCAAATTCTGAACCTGCGTGGAATGCCTGCCCGCGCCTTGAACTCACACATGCCTGGCTCTCTGACCAGATAGCAGCCCTCTCTGAAACTTTAGTGACACATCATAAATATTTGCCTTCTCTGGCAAGACAACAACCCTCTCTGAGGCTCTAATGGTCCTCATGAATTCTCATGTAGGGACAGCAAAAAAATTGTAAACTACCTTTAGTGTGATGTTTATCAGAGTTCTGTTATCTGTAACCCCCCTTTTGTGTAACTTTCTGGGCTATAAAGCTGGGCTGTAGGAAAGCTGGGGTTGCTGTCTTGTTCCCTTCGTTTTGGGAGGGAGAGGCAGCATGGCCGGTGGAAATAATAAGCTTAATTTTATTTGATTTTAATTTGAGTCAGTGGTCTTTTCTAGCGTCCTGGTCTAACAGGTAAACACTCCAAAAACATGGAGCTCTGCCGGCCTAAAGACTTCTTGAGAAACTTCCTTTGAGTTTGGGCACTTGAAATATATGTTGTTGCAAGGAGATTTAGCTTCCTTTCTAGTGACACCATAAAAGCTGCGTCTGCATCTACGTGACCTGGAGGACATGGTTTCTTGTATTCTAATGAACATGAGGCAGCAGTGCTGAATATTCTATTTGTAGGTAAACTGTGGCCACTTGGTGCTAAGTGTCTCCCCGTGTGAACTGTGAAGCCATTTGGTAATCCTCCACTTTTCGTGGTGTTTCTTGCTGCTGCACTGGTAGTTTGGTATTTGCTTCATGAAATACAATGAGTTCCACTGGGACCCAGTATTAGAGGGAGTTCTGTCACTTGTGGTGGGTCAGGGTCGGCAGGAGAATGCAACAACCAGGCTTCTATCTCACAAAGCTTGCCCCTTTGACCATAGAAATCTGACTCTGAACTTTGCCCGGAAACCTCTCCATATAACAAGAAGGGTCTGCTGGCTGCACCATATCAGTCACAAGCCATTTTGAAGGCAATGGAAAATCCTCCTGGCCACACCACAGCTGTATTATCACACACCTGCCCACCACTGCAAAAGGCCCACTACTCAGCAGGGTCCAACTTACTGGCATCTTTGTTCTACACAATTTTCATGAAATACCGTCAATCATGGCATTCTCTTGTACACTCATGACCAGGAAAAAGACATCCAAAGGTTCTCCAGTGCCACCTGGTTAAGGGAATTTAAAAAATTTTATTGTATTTATCTAGCCATTTTTCATGGATGAAGTTGGAGGCACTGTGGGTTTCAGTTCAGTAGTGAGACACTACCTGCTTTCTCAGGAAAGACCCCTCTTCAGAGCTCTCCTGGAATTTGGCCATCCTCACATCAGTAGTTACCAAGAAAGACCGATTCTGTCCTTGGTAAATCCAAACATGTGTGGCCACTGGGACTGTGACTGGGGATGCCTCTGGGTGCCTGGCATCCTGGATCCCAAGTTCAGAGAGTTCCATCACCAAGAAAATGATATAGGTCACTTCCTTCAGGAACTGAATGAGGTCACTGCCTTGGCAACCTCTTTGTCCAAACAGTTGCTTCCAAGTGTCCCAATAGATGGAGGCTGCCCCTACTTCCTGTGACACTTTCACAAGTAAGAATGGTATATCAAACATAGGCACCCGTGAACAGCTCTCCACACAGGCCTGGTTTGGTCCATCTTCTCTACATTAAGAAGAGATAGACTGCTTCAGACACACCCCTTCATCCTGACCTGTTTTTTTTTTTTTTTTTTTTGTCATGAAAGATGACTTTTGCTCTCTCAGGTCCTTCATAGCTTTCTATATCTTCCCCAGGGTTCACTTCTGCATGGACCTTTGAGGTTCTCAGCAGGTGGAAGATCTCTTACATTTCTATATAAGACCAACTCTGTCCTTGCTTTTCTGTAAAGTTAGATTGAGGAAACAAAGTATGGTTAGGGTTAATAACATGTTTGATTTGGGTTAGGAATCATTCTGCTGCATGAATAATGGTATTGGGAACCTGCAATATTTATAAGTATATATAGAGGTGAAATATATGTATGAAAACACAAATCTAGGTAAGATTTGAAGCCCAAAAGGGCATTGGATCCTTGATTGGGATACTTCACTCGGAATTATGTTGTGCACATGTGTCTCAGATAAATCTATACATTATGGCATAGGACCTTGTACCTTGGATAATTGAATGTCGAAGAGAACATCCAGTCAAAAAAGGATAGTTGGTAGGATTAGGAAGATAGTTGGTAGGATAAGAAAAAAAGAGTGAGTATAGGATTTGGACAAAAAGTTCTTTAGCAATAGGGTTTCAGGTAGACAGAAAATGTAAATGTCAGCACATGTGAAGAGTCAGTCACAATGATGAACTGGGGAAAATATGTAGGAAAGCAGATATCATTAGAGACATTAGGAAATCAGGCAAATGATGAAGTGATTGATAGGATTAGACATTTTCAACAGGCTTGAGGTTGAATACATAATCTTAGGAAGAAACAAATATGTAGTCACCAATAGGATTGACATTTGAGAGCATTAGGCAACCTGGACATGGGTGATTTTCATAATCCATACTCACATTCCATTTAGGCTTTGGTACAATTGTAAGTGTGACTTTGCATTTTGTTGACAGAATATATATGTAGATCAGGTGACATGAGTCTTTCTTGCACCATTTCTGGGAGCAATATTTAGAAGAGATATAAATTAGTATTGGGGGCACAAATAGGTGTACCATGTGTGAATATATAATATAACTGATTCCAACTTTAGAAATTGGAATAAATTGATATCTGAAAATACACAGGAAATGTCATATTGACATACATACATTCATTCCAACCAGTTATACATCTAATGGTAATATTAGGGTTGTGGTTTATCATAAAGTGTGTGTGAGTTTTGCTTCAAAATTGATTATGGAAATCGAAAATAATGTGTTTGGAAAGAAGTCTCAATAAATAACCAGTCAAAAGCAAGGAGGAATACATGTGTACTGAAGCAGGAAGTGATTGAATGTGTTTCAAATGTCTTTAAATTTGTGAACTTGTCGATGAAATGTATATACTATGATGTACAAAAACTGAAGAAATAGTAATGTACCAGTGTTAAATAAAAATGAACGTCAAAATACACATCATGCCCCTTTGGAATCTACTTGCATTGATGTTAAATTGGGTCAGTTACAGTAGAAATATAAGGATTTGTTTGCACCATTGAGTGAAGTGAGTTTTCAGTACTAGAAAACAAATATGTATTTCAGGTGGATGAATATTTCTGAAAATAATCGTATGAAAATTTGATTATAAAACCACATACATGAGCATGAGTGAATTATTTAGGGAGTGTATAATAGGACACATATATTTTATATTTGGAAAAATCTAGACAATATATATATATATATATATATATATATATATATATATATATATATATCTCACAGAGAAACATTAGAAAGTAGCAATATATATGCCAATCAAAATTCATCGTGAAATATATATCATCCACCGATCCAAAAATATTAATTTTACTGAACATGGATTTATGTATAATGTTGTTCAACTAAAAATCTCACTCATAGTTTGAATTTTCAGTTCCAAAAGCGTTTAGGAGGGGTGATCTCTTCTCATACTTTGTTTCTGCCAAGTTATCCACCTCACAAAAATGTACGTGTGATACCAGGTAGGATTTTTTATGTGCATATAAAAATACATGTGCTGAATTGGCTACAGAAAAAAGGAGACAGAAATTCACATATGTGTTAACTTTAAAAACACATGGAGTACTATTTCAACAAACAATTGACAAGATTTATAACTCCTACACTATATCATGCAAAAGGCAAGACCAACTATACACCATGCCTCCTCTGAACTGCTTGTATTAATATTATTTTTGGGTTATTTGTCTCCATCATATTAGGATTAGTAGTCAGAGTCTATTAGGGTATGGGTTACTGACAGGGATTCAGTATTTCGAATGGAAAATTGGAAAATGAATCCAATGTGTATGTAAATATGTGCTACACAAAAATCTTCCCACTCTCATCCAGAACAATACCTTGACAACACCTTCACCCCATGTAAGACACAATTAGAGGAGAAGAGTTAGAAAATCCATGAATACATATCTGGAATGGAATGCGATCAGGAGTTCACAACCTTGGAAGTGTTAGAGGAGTTTCCAAAAGTAAGGGACAGGGTAAACACTTCAAAAACATGGAGGTCTGTTGTCCTAGAGACTTCTTGAGATACTGCCTGTGAGGTTGGGCACTTGAAATATATGTTGTTGTCACGTGCTTTAGCTTCCTTTCTAGTGAAACCATAAACCTGGGCATCTATGTGACCTGGAGGACATGGTTTCTTATTTTCCAATGAACATGAGACACCAGTGCTGAATTCTCCCTTTGAAGGTAAACTGTGGCCCCCTGGGGCTAAATGTCTCTAGTGTGGACTATGAAGCCATATGGTCATCCTCTATTTTCGTGGTGTTTCTTGGTGCTGCACTGGAAGTTTGGTATTTGCTTCATGAAATACAAGGAGTTCAACGGGGACACAGTGTGTGAGGGATTTCTGTCACATGTGGTGGGTCAGGGTCTGTAGGAGAATAAAAGAACCAGGCTTCTATTCCACATAGCTTGCCCTCTTGAACATAGCAACCTGATTCTGAACAATGTCCTGAATCCTCTCCATGTAACAAGATGCCTTTACATATAAGGGTCTGCTGGCTTCACCATGTCAGTCACAAGCCATTTGGAAGCCAATGGCATATCCACATGGTCCCACCACTGATGTTTTATCACACACATGCCCACCTTTGCTCTTGGCCCACTAATCAGCAGGATCCAACTTTCTGGCATCTCTGTTAAACACCATTTTCATAAAAACCAGTCAATCAAGGCACTGTCTGGTATACTCATTGTTGGGAAAAGTATAAACGGCAGCCATACCCCAGAAAAAAAAAACCAACATGGCGCCTAAGCACTTCTTCTTCCTACATTCTTCTTTTCTGCAGTGGTGCGAAATGTTCCCGCCCGTGTGAACTCTTCTGCTGGCGCCAATTTCAAACCTTGCTGGCCGGGGATCTTAGCCCCAATAAGAACTAATTCCTAGGCTCCGGAGCTGATATCTGAAAGAACTTGCCAATAAACGGATTGCCTGCCATTTATCTAAGCCCTCCAATCTCCTCCTTAGTTCTATATAAGCACACAGCTTTTTGCAATAAAATTGGAATTCTCCCGGTGAAGTGCCTTTGCGTGGGGAGTTCTTTCATTCTGGTGCCCCGTGTGAGGATATGGGTGAGCTCTTTCCAACAAGAGCCCCGTCCACTGCTCCACCGTGGCACTCTGCCCTGGTCTGCTCTTTTCAGATGCAGGCTTCCTGCACTCACCACTGATTTGTTGTATGTAAGCCTCCCCTGACCCCGGCTCGCCAACTCCCTTCGGGCTACCGCTGGCTTTGTGACCATGATCGTCTGTCACACTGTAGACGCCTGGTAGGGGGGAGGGAATTCCTCCCACTAAGACCTTTACTGCTTGCAGTGGACCCTCTGGTGATCCGTTTCCCTTTGGGGTGTGAGGCTTCTGAGTTTACATGAGAGGCTCTGTGGTTTTTCCTCCTCTGCTGCTGCTGCCGCTGCTGGCTAGAGTTGCTGTTTCCTGCGGGCCTGCTGTGTCTGGCTGAAGCTGCCTCTCTGCTCGGGGAAAACTGAACTCCCATCCTGGAACTGCATTCTGCTGGAGCCGGAGTTCTGTTTTCATTACTTACTTCTTCTGCTGCGTTCGAAAACTTTCCTGATGTCAGGTTGCCCGTGGCTCCGAACCCATTGGGTCTCACAGATCGCACTTCACTGGTGACGATCAGGTAGTGCCCTCTGTATTTCCTCATGATGGCTGGTCATTTTGGGGATGCCCACCTGACCCCCATTCGCCCTGAGCGCTTCCTGGAGTCCGTTCCAGGCCGGGTTTTCTCTTTGTCTCTCTTGCTTACACTTATTCTCTCTCTCTCTCTCTCTCTCTCTCTCTCTCTCTTCCATCTCTCCCTGTGACTGTGGACACCTCTTTATCTGTACCTGAAACCTCACCTCTCTAAAGTTTAATAAAAAATCTGGCCACACTCTCCCTCACACCAGACATCAAGCCCAAACTTCTAATCAAATTCTGTACCCAAGATTGGCCTACATATCCACTGGATAATGGCAATCATTGGCCTCCAGAAGGCTCCTTAGATCCAAACCTCCTCTTGGACCTTTTTAATTACTGCCAGCATCTGAAAAAGTGGAGTGAGATTCCCTGTATTGAATGTTTTAGCCTTCTCGCACAGCACCCTGTCTCTCCTCCTCCTGCCCTCCCTCTCAGGTCCTTCTTGCTTGCAAACCCCTCTCTTCCCCTTGTTCTACTCCTGACTTCGCAGATTCTTCCTCATTCGACCCAGCAGATCAACCCCCACCTTATCCCCCAGCCCCAACTGACCCTTCTCTCCCGCAAAATCCTCCTCTTCCTCTGCCTGATTCCACGGATCCTCAACCTTCCATTTCATCCCCCTCCCTTCCCCACTCTTCTGCCTGCTCCACCTCCTCCTCTTCCACAGAGACATTCCCTTCCCCTCCCTCTCCTTCCTGTCCACCGCCTGCCTCTTTCAGTCCTCCTGTTATCAGGTCTAAGGGACTCCTTCCCACGCCCAAGACAATCACACCCCTTCGTGAGGTAGCTGGTCCCAAGGGTGTCATCAGAGTCCACGTGCCCTTCTCCATGTCGGACATTACTCAGCTAGAGAGAAAGTTAGGCTCTTTCACCACTGACCCCACCACTTACATTCGGGAGTTTCAATGGGTACTGCAAGCATATAGCCTCACTCATCATGACATCTACATGCTCTTGGCCAATAAACTTCTCCCCAAGGAAAGGCAATGGTTCTGGGAGCTAGCCCAAGCCCATGCTGATGAAAATCATAGGACCAATCATAACCACCCACAGGCCCTCATGCTGTCCCAGAGCAGGATCCCCTATGGGCTTACAGTCTAGTGACCTTTTTACATCCTGCCTCTTGGCGGGACTGAAAAAGTCCACCCGCAAGGCTGTTAACTTTCAAAAGATGCAGGAGGTCATTCAAAGGAAGGAGGAAACACCTTCAGAATTCCTGGATAGACTAACCAAGTCCCTTCAGCAGTACACAAACCTCGACCCAGAAACCCCTGATGGCCGTCATGTCTTAATGACATATATTCTGGCCCAAAGCTACCCTTACATTAAAGCCAAGCTTAAAAAGTTTGAACAGGGCCCTGCTACTCCTCAGACCAAAATCCTCGCTGTCACTTTCAAGGTTTTTCATGGTAGAGAGGATGAAAGTGAATTCCGTAGGCAGAGGGCTGAAAATGCCAAATTCCAAATGTTGGCCCAGCTCATTCAGAGAAGGCCATCACCATGCCGTCCCAATATGACCCCCCCTGGAGCTTGCTTCAAATGAGGTAAGGAGGGACATTGGACCAGGAATTGTTCTTCGCCGAGGACACCCTACAACCCCTGCGCAAAATGCCATCAAAGTGGACACTGGGGGGCAGACTGCCCAACAACCCAGAAGGAAGGTTGGTCTGCTGCCCAGCAACCCCAGCCTCACCTGGGCTTGGCAGAGGAGGATTGATGGAGTCCTGGGCCTTCCCTCCAGACTATTACCATCAAGAATCAAGAGCCTAGGGTCACCTTCCTGGTGGATGGACGCTTCATTAACTTCCTCTTGGATACTGGTGCCGCTTTTTCGATTTTGAGGGAGTATTAGGGTCCTACCACACCCTCAAAAACTCCTATTGTCAGGGTAGGAGGTAAAAAGATTTTTCCTCAAACCCCCCCCAATCATGTTATATGCAGCGATCCCTTTTGTCCTTCACTCACTCCTTTCTTGTTATGAGCCATTGCCCCATTCCCTTTCTGGGAAGGGACATACTCTCACTATTAAAAGTCACCATTCACTTATCAACCCACACCTCTCCTACCTCTCATTTCCTCATGATATTCCTAGGGGCAGATACACCTCCTTCATGCACTCTCCCACGACTATCTAAACCATTTAACCCTGAGGTTTGGGACACAATTACACCCTTTATGGCTAAATGCAGTTCTATTCATATTGTCTTACGGGACCCTTCAAGATATGTTAGTCAACCACAATATCCACTCACAACCACATTTCTCCTTGGATTAGAACCCATCATCCAGGATTTATTATGAAAGGGGTATCTTAGGCCTACACACTCTCCTTTCAACACAACCATTCTGGCAGTTAAGAAACCTAACGTGTCCTACAGGCTGGTTCAAGAACTTCGCCTTGTCAACTCCTCTGTGGACCCCATCCACCCGCTAGTGCCCAACCCTTACACCCTCCTCTCTCAGATCCATGCCACTACTACTCACTTCTCAGTCCTAGATTTAAAAGATGCATTCTTTTCTATTCCCCTGTTCTCAGAATCTCAGGATATCTTTGCTTTTTCATGGACTGACTCTCACACCCGCCATTCTCATCAGCTTACCTGGACTGTCCTCCCACAGGGATTCAGGGATAGCCCCCATCTCTTTGGCCAATTTCTTGCCCAGGACCTCACATCCTTTCAATTGACCTGTCCTGACTCTACTCTACTTCAATATGTCTATGACCTTCTTCTATGTAGTCTTTCTGGAACACTCTCAATCCCACACCGCTCAGCTTCATAAATTCCTAGAAGACAAGGGATATAGGGACTCTCCCCACAAGGCCCAGGTTTCCCAGTCTTCGGTCACCTATCTTGGTTTTTGCCTTACACCCGGGAAAAAGGAAATAACACTGGATAGGAGGCAACTCCTCTGTGATCTTTCAGTGCCCTATACGAAAGCCAAAATACTATCATTCCTAGGATTAGCAGGTTATTTTAGGGCCTGGATCCCAAATTATTCTCTTCTCTCCAAACCCCTGTATGACCTAGCAAAGGGACCCCCTAGTGAATCTCTTGCCTCCTTTCTCATCTACCACTTCCGCAGGCTTCAGCAACTCCTCTTAAAGGCACCTGCCCTTCACCTTCCAGATCTTTCAAGAACATTTCATCTATATGTCCATGAAAAAGGGGGGCAAGCACTTGGGGTCTTAGGTCAAAACTATGGGCGTACATTTGCACCTGTGTCATATTTGTCCAAGCAACTAGACCCTACCATCCGTGGGTGGGCCCCTTGCTTAAGAGCTCTGGCTACTGGACAAATTTTACACAAAGAAGCCTCTAATCTGACTTTTGGGGCCCCTTGAACTATCCACTCCCCACATCACTTGAAGGATCTTTTAGCTTAAAAGGGCCTTCAAACTCTCCCTACATCCAGATTTCTGTCGCCCCTCACTTCCTTTCTGGAAAACCCTAATATTATTTTCCTCCCCTGCTCTGCACTGAACCCTGCCTCACTGCTCCCAATGACTCCCATGTCTCACATACCAACTCATAATTGCTTGGAAACCTTAGATGATTTCCTCCCCTGTCATTCTTCCATTTCTGAGAGACCACTCAGCAAGCCTGACCTTATCTGGTTTACTGACAGCAGTTCCTTTAGGGAGAACGGAACTCATTACTCTGGATACGCTGTATTTTCAGCCACTGAGATTATAGAGGCCAAAGTTTTGCCTTCAGGAACTACAGACAAGTAGGCTGAACTTATAGCATCCACTCGTGCCTGCCTTCTAGCACAAGGCAAATCCCTCACCCTCTAAACTGATTCAAAATATGTCTTCCATATCTTATTATCCCATGCTGATATTTGAAAGTAGCGAGGCCTACTTACCACCAAAGGTAATGCGATCACTAATTCAGCTTTTATAACCAATCTAATAGAGGCCACTTACCCACCCAGTTGGGAGTTGTCCATTGTAGGTCCCATCAGAAGGACGGCTTTCTTATCACTGAGGGCAATGCCAAAGCTGACCAGGCGGCACGAATGGCTGCTACCACTTTCAATTATGGCCTCCATGGGGGACATATAATGGCCACTTTAGACAGCTCATCTGAAGCCCCTACGTCTTTCAGTAAGAACAAGAATCTTTTCAAGTTCCTTCATACTCTATTCCTTTCCAATTCTCAGTCTTTGACCCTCTTTTTACAGAGTTTCTTTTCCCTCACCCCCTCTGACAAGCCATGCTACAGAATATAGCCTCTAATTGTCAGATCTGTCAGCGGACCAACCCTCATACTCCTTTAAGGCCCAAACCTTTCCCTTTCCACCAAGCCCGGGGACACATTCCTGCTGCTGACTGGCAGGTAGACTTCACCAACATGCCCACAGTATGGCGCACTAAATACCTCCTTGTCTTTGTGGACACTTTCTCTGGTTGGGTTGAGGCATTTCCCACTTCCAATAAAAAGGCTTCCACTGTAGCTTCAATCTTACTGACAGACATCATCCCCAGGTTTGGTATGCCCACTTCCCTACAATATGACAATGGCCCTGAGTTTACTTCTAGGATCACACAAAAGGTCTCTCAAGCCCTCTCCTTCAAGTGGCATTTCAACTGTCCATATTTCCCCCAGGCTTCAGGGAAAGTGGAAAGGGTAAATCGTACTCTAAAGGAAGTCCTTACCAAATTGACAATGGAATTAAACATAGACTGTTTCAAACTCCTTCCCTTGGCTTTGCTTCGAATCAGAGCTCTCCCTAAGAAACCATCTTTACTGTCTCCTTTTGAGATAATGTATGGAAGACCTCTTATAACCCCTGGGTTGGTCATTTCACAAGGACCTCTCACCCGAGATTTGTCTTTGCCTCTCTTGCTCCATCTCCTCTCGGAACTCTGGAAATATCAGGACTGGCTTCTTCCGGACCCAGTCTCCTCTCCAAACACTCCTCCCTTAACACCTGTTAGTCTAGTCTATTATAATACCCCAGAGGAGAAAGGGACTCTTGCCGCAAAATGGGAAGGCCCCTATCCTGTCATTCTCTTTACCCTTACCGCCGCCAAACTCTCCTTACCAGACAACTGTCTCACTCCCTGGATTCACATGTCTAGGTTGAAGCCACATCACCAGGAGGCCCCACCTGCTGAAGACAGGGCCACCCCAGAGGAACTCCAAGAATCACCTACTGAACCTCCCCTTTACTCCTGCTCTCCACACCCATCTCACCCATTTTAGTTGTGGCTCACACGGTTTTCCTTGCAGCCCAATTCCTCTTAAAGAAGGCACAATGAGCTCTCCCAACACCCTAGTCTTCTCTAACTGCTTGTTTTTTGTGCTCTGCTTATTTTCTGTGCTCTGTCAGGACTGGTCTTTACCCTCCTCACCTACCATGCATTTATTCACTTTTCGGGAACGATACTCAGAACATGGCATGCAGAAGGTCTGCGCAGTGGATGCAACTACTTGCTTCATCCACAACTGCACCTCTATTTCCCTAAAATTGTCACCTTCAAGGACCTTCGTCCCTGGTAGCTGGAACTGGCCTTTCATTTGCTTCCTTTTTGATCAAACAAAAGACTATTGTCATTGGTGGCCTGAGATATATAATGGGTGCCCCTATTGGTCATGCATGTTCCATGATGAACGTGGTAGCTATTCTTACCACTCATTTGGTTACCCTGAAGGGTGGACTTCTAGTTACATAAAGTGGCATAAAGGCTCTTCATCCAGTAACAATGGATGGTATACTTTAGATAAACCTGACCCCAAGGCCAAACGATGGGGCTATGTTGAGTTTGCTGTCTATGCTCGGACAACCTCAGTCAGACCCACAGGGTGGATGACTATTGGTCTCACCCTGATTACGCAACCTAAGGCAAACATCCAGGTAGTCGAACACATTAAGGACTCAGAATCAAAACTTCGAGATCATATCCATAGCTCATCCAAAAAGGATTCAGAGCCTTCAAGCCTCTCAGGTCCCCCTCCCACATGGCTCAATTTGCTACACCAAACTTTTTGATTATGAAACTCCACCCCTCTTTCTGTGCCTACTTCTCAGTGCTTTCTCTGTGCTTCACTTAGTCGTCCACTTCTAGCAGCAGTCCCATTAGCGGCAGGAAATATTCCAGCAAAACCCTACAATTTCTCTAAAAAGGACAACCCCTACATGTGACACGTATCCCACTGTGGGAAAGTTATTCCACCAATACATTATTTCCTTTCATCTGTTTCCACCTGCCAATAATGAATCCTTTACCCATTTGTTCCTTGAGCTACAGCACTCCATAGAGCCCTGTGTTTATGCAACCTGGACATTTCCTCTGGTGTAATGGTTCTTTAAGTACCTCAACCATCAATGTCTCTGGCGCCTGTTTCTTGGTTACTGTAGTTCCTCAGCTATCTTTGTATACTCCCACCGAATTCTGACAGTTGGCCCTACCTTCCCGCACCCGTAGGGTAGTCTTTCTGCCGGTTCTGGTAGGCCTCATTTTAACAACCTCAGTGACGGGTCTCAGACTCTCTGGTGGAGCTATAGGTCATGCTCTATGGGATCCAATGACCTTCAACAAAAACTGCAGGAAACACTCAATACCATGGCTGAGTCTCTGGGTTCCTTGCAGCGGCAGGTTACTTCATTGGCACAAGTGGCTTTACAGAACCAAAGGGCAATTGATCTTCTCACTGCAGAAAAAGGGGTTACATGCCTATTCCTCAGAGAGGAATTTTGCTATTATGTTAATGAATCTGGGCTAATAAAATAAATGTTGTTAAATTGCAGGAATTATCGACCCAATTGCTCAAACCTACCTCCTCCAATCCCATAACAGGGTTCTTCCAATCCTATCTTGCCATGTACTTACTACATATCTTGGGTCCCCTTATTTGGATGCTCCTTTTTTGTGCTCTCTTGCCCTGCATAATGAAGTGCCTTCAAACCCAACTGCATAAAATTCCTAATCAAACTTTCAACCAGCTTTTGCTTAGTCACTACCAGCCTCTGATGACCGATGAATCCCCAACATCTCCAAGAGAACAGTTCACTCAGTGATGAAGCTCACTACCAGGCACGATGGAATGCAACGGGTATTAGACAGCGGGAGACAACGAGCTCGGAGAACCTCTTAATCTGCCATCCTGGATTCATAGTCTTTACCACCTTCTAAGCTTTCTCATGGCCCTTGGCCTCTTCTATGTCAGTCCCCCCACATGGAACTTCTGCCAAAAATTGACAATTGCTTTAATTTTTATCTTCATTCTGTTTTTATTCGCTCTGATCTTCTTCAGGTGCTGGCGACAGCATGTCCAGGCAACGCTTCCAGTATTTCCTTGAGTCTCTGTTACAGGACCAGTGGCTGATACCAACAATCTCTTCCATCCAGGACTGGTTCCATGCCATCGACATCTTTGGCTTCAGGGAACATTCATTGACTTCACCCCTATGAAAATAGCTGTCTATAGCCACTGGGTTTTATTTCTGGCTGCCATGATATCCCCATACCTGCCCCCTGAGCATTCCTCCACTTCTCTTTCTAGGCCACACACCAGCCCCACACAGCAGGAAGCAGCCAGATCTGACAAACGACGCCCCACTTCCTAAGAAAACAAAAAGGGTGGAATGTTGGGACAGGAATAAATGGCAGCCATACCGCAGAGAAAAACCCCAACATGGCGCCTAAGGACTTCTTCTTCCTACCTTCTTCATTTCTGCAGTGGTGCAAAAAGTTCCCGCCCTTGTGAACTCTCCCGCCAGCGCCAATTTCAAATCTCGCTTGTGGGGAACCTTAGCCCCAATTAGAACTAATTCCTGGGCTCTGGAGCTGATATTTGAAAGAACTTGTCAATAAACGGGTTGCTGCCATTTATCTAAGCCATACCATCTCCCCCTTAGTTCTATATAAGCACACAGCTTTTAGCAATAAAATTGGAATTCTCCCGGTGAAGTGTCATTGCGTGGGGAATTATTTCACTCATGTTCAGCAAGAGGATATCCAAAGGTTCTCCAGTGCCACCTGGTAATGGGAATTTCAGAAATTTGATAGTATTTATTTAGCCATTTTTGAAGGATGAAGTTGGAGTCACTGTGCGTTTCAATTAATGCAGGAACCATTATGTGGTGAGGAAGCTCATTTAAATGAAATCTCTGGAGAAATCTCACAGGCAAGGCTTCCCAAAAAGTGGCCAAAAGGTCACATGAAGCCAGGATCATTGAGGTCTACAATATGAGTTCCATTTGTGTTTAGACTCTCAATTATGGCTGCCAAGTCTTTCAAAATAAAATCATGTGATATCCTGGCTGAGATTCTCACTGCACTGTGGAAAGACACCCTGGCCCTCGATCTCAGTTTTCAAGGGCGCATCTCATGCGTGGCCTCCTAAAATCCCAACACATTTCATGGCAATACTTCTTTGAGGTAAATTCCAGAACTCAGTCTCTAAGAGGAATCATGCCAGAATTCAAGCCCAGGTGGATCCAGTTATCTCTTCCAACCGCCAAACAAATGACCACAATTAAAACCAAACACTCACACATGGCCCTCATCTTCTTCCATATAGACACTTATCATAACCTCTGGCTGGAGTTTTTCATGAGGGGTGCAGCCCAAGACAGTGTCAAAAATAAGCTCCCTTGCCCCTCATTTGCCTAAAGTCAAGGTGGCCTGGACACCCATCCGGTGAACCAGGAGTGATCAGATAGGCCAGCTGTTAATACTGCTCTGCATCTCCAATTTGAGGCCTACTGACTGTCAGGTATAGATTCTTTATATGATTTGGAGCCATGAGAAAACCCAAAAACCTATGGGTTAGCCTCTGCAGGGTTGTGCATAACTCATTTGAACCAAAGGATCCGTATTCTCACTTGATGGTGGTCAGGAACCTTACAAATGAATGTGAGAGACTTCATTCACAATAATTGCTCTTTTGGCCATTTTGTTTTGGATGCACACATGGGATCTCTCTTTACATCCATCAGGTGCTGAGAATCTAAGCCACAACCTCACACAGGGTCAAGAGGCTGATTCAGACACATCCCTTTCCAAAGCAATTAAGCAAAGAGCCACAGGTGATGCCCATTCATTTCCATTTGAAAACTGTTTTCTTCAGGCTTCACAAAGGGGTGGCCTGAGGCAAAGACCTTCCTGACATTCAGGGAAACAGAACAATTGATAAGCAAAAGGCCGAAAGCATGGTTTCTGCACTGAGACTTTCTAGGTCACACTGATATCTGAGTTTTCTGAGATGCTCGCCATTCCCTTCAGCTATCCAGGACATGGCAATGTCACAAAGCTTGGAGGTGGTACATATTTTGGACACAAAACCATGAGACTATTCTGGAGAGTGGTGAGAATTCTGGAAGAAACAGGAACTTAGGAAGGTAGCAGGTGTTGCCCATGGATAAGGCAAGCTGCAGTCCATTCATAAATTGGGCAGGATGAATGCCGGGAATCTTTCTACTATACAGGACATATCAATTGTTGCATTCTATTTTCTAATGTCTACAACCACGGACACAGTGGGATACACAGAAATAGAAACACTTGCCTTGTCCAACGACTTACTAGAAGAAGACCACTCCAAATCAAACAAACCGTCTTTCCTACCTATTATCAGATCATGAGACAAAACCACAAAATCACACCCACCCCACAAAGACACCTCCTTCCCCCATGTAACTCTGTGACTATCCGGAGTTTCCTCTGAGTGGTGGGCCATACTATGTTCCCCCAAAATGCCCTGTCCTATCTCAGATCTGGTCTCCTTGGCCAACTCTGTGAAGTTGTCAGGAGCCTGCGGTGAACCACTACCTACTTTCTCAGGAAAGGCCCCTATTCAGAGCTCTCCTGGTATTTGGCCATCCTCACATATGTAGGTACTAAGAAAGACTGACACTCTCCTTGGTAAATTCAAACAAGTGAGCCTACTGGGTCTGGGAATGGACTGGCTCCGGGTGCCTGGCTTCCTGGATCCCAAGTTAAGAGAGTTCCATCACCAAGGAAGTGAGGTAGATCACTTCTTCAGGAACTGAATGAGGTCATTGCCTTGACAACCACTTTGTCCTAACAGTTGCTTTCAAGAGTCCCATGAGATGGAGGCTGCCCCTACTTCCTGTGACACTTTCACAAGTTAGAATGGTATATAAAACATGGGCACCCGGGAACAGCTCTCCACCTAGGACTGTTTTGGTCCATCTTCTCTACATTAAGAAGAGAGAGGCTGATTCATACACATCCATTCATGCTGACAAGGTTGTTTCCCATTGAAGATGACTTTTCTCTCTCAGGTCTTTCGTAGCTGCCCACATCTTCTCAAGGGATCATTTCTGCATGGACCTTTGATGTTCTCAACAGGTGGAACATGCCCTACATTCCTGTATTTTAAGAGCAACCCTGTCCCTGCTGTTCTGTAAAGTTCGATTGAGAGAACAGTGTATGGTTTGGGTTAGTAACATGTTCAATTTGGGGTTAGGAATCCTTCTGCATGACGAATAATGGTATTGGGAAACTATGATACTTACAAGAATATATAGGTGAAATATAAGTATAAAAACAGAAATCAAGGGAAGATATGAAGTCCAGAAGGGCATTGGGCCCTTAATTGGCACACTTAGCTTTGAATTATATTCTGCAAAAATGTCTCAGATAAATCTATATACAATGGCATAGGAGCTTGTACCTTGGATGATTGAATGTCGAATAGAACACCCACTCAAAAAGGGATTGTCGGTAGGATTAGAAAGATAGTCAGTAGGTTTACAAAGAAGAGTGAGAATAGGATTTAGACCAAAAGTTCTTAAGCAATAGGGTTTCAGGTAGACAGTGAATGTAAATGTCAGCACAAGTGAAGAGTCAGTCACAATGATGAACAGGGGAAAATATGTAGGAAAATAGATATAAATAGAGACATTACTAAATCAGGCAAAGTATAAAGTGAGTGATAGGATTAGACATTTTCAACAGGCTTGAGGTTGAATATATAATCTTAGAAAGAAACAAAAATGTAGTCACCAATAAGATTGACATTTGAGAGCATTAGGCCACCTGGACATGGAAGGTTTTAGTAATCCATGCTCACTTTCCATTTAGGCTCTGGTACAACCTTAAGGGTGACCTTTGATTTTTTTGTCCAGAATATTACTGTGATAAAATGTATATATAGATCAGGTGACATGAGTAATTCTTCCACCATTTTTTGAGGAATATTTTGAAAACGTATAAATTAGTATTGAGGGTAAAAATAGGTGTACCCTGTGTCTATGAATATAGAGATAATGCATGAATAGACCATACAGTTAATAAATAATATAACTGGTTCCACTTTAAATAATGTATTGAATTGATATCTGAAAATACATAAGAAATCATATATTGATATATAATCATTCATAACAACTAGTTATACGTCTAATTGTAATCCTAGGGTTATGGTTTATCATGAAGAGTGAGTGAGTTTTGCTTCAAAAGTGATTATGGAAATCAAAAATAATGTGTTTGGAAAGAAGTCTCAAGAAAAGACCAGTTTGAAACATGGCGGAACACGTGTTTTCTGAAGCAGAAAGTGATTGAAAGTGAAATAAATGCCTATAAATTTGTTAACTTGTGGATGAAATATATATCCAATAATGTGCATAAACTGAAGAAATAGTAATGTACTAGTTTTCAATAAAAATGAACTTCAAAATACTTATCATGTCCCATAGGAATCTACTTGCATTGATGTGAAAATGGATCAGTTACTGTAGAAATATTAGGATTTATATACACCATTCACTGAAGTTAGTTTTCAATACTAGGAAAAAAATACGTATATCAGGTGAATGAATATTTCTGAGAATAATCTTGTGAAAAGTTGATTATAAATCCACATACATAATCATGAATGAATTTAGGGAGTGTATAATAAGACACATATATTAAATATTTTGAAATATCTGGAGAGAATATATATATATATATATATATATATATATATATATATACACACACAGATTTTAAAAATTAGCAATATATATGCCAATCGAATTACACCGTGAAATATGAATCATCCACAGATCCAAAAATATTCATTTTACTGGATATGGATTTATGTATAACTTTTTTCAACTAGGAAGCTCACCCATAGGTTGAATTTTCAGGTCAAACAGCGTTTAAGAGGAGTGATCTCTTCTCACACTTTGTATCTGCCAAGTCATGTAACTCACAAGAATGTACGTGTGATACCAGGTAGGATTCTATATGTGCATATAAAAATACATGTGCTGAATAGAATACAGAGAAAGGGAGACAGGAATTCACATATTTGTTAACTTTAAAAGCACATGGAAAACTATTTCAACAAAAAATTGACTAGATTTATAACTCCTACCCTATATAATGCAAAAGGCAAGTCCAAGTATACAACATGCCTCCTCTGAACTGCTTGTATTTCTATTCTGTTTCCGTAATTTTTCTCCATTATATTAGGATTAGTATTCAGAATCTAGCAGGGCATGTGTTAGTGTCAGGATTCAGTATTTCAAATGTAAAATAGAAAAATGAATCCAATGTGTATGCAAATATGTGCTAAACAAAATCTTCCCACTCTCATCCAGAACAATTCCTTGACATTTTTTTCGCCCAAAGTAAGACACAATTAGAGGAGAAGAGTAATAAAATCTGTGAATAATATGCTCAGGAGTTTACAACCTTGGAAGTGGTAGAGGAGTTTCCCTAGTATGGGACAGGGTAAACACTCCATAAACATGGAGCTCTGCTGGCCTAAATACTTCTTGAGAAACTGCCTCTGAGTTTGGGCACTTGAAATATATGTTGTTGTCAGGAGCTTTAGCTTCTTTTTAGTGAGACTATCAAAGCTGTGTCTGCATCTATGTGACCTGGAGGACATGGTTTCTTATTTTCCAATGAACATGAGGCAGCAGTGCTGAATTCTCTCTTTGTAAGTAAACTGTGGCCACTGGGGGCTAAGGGTATTCCCATGTGGACTGGGAAGCGATTTGGTCATCCTCCACTTTTCGTGGTGTTTCTTGCTGCTGCACTGGGACTTTGGCATTTGCTTCATGAAATAAAAGAAGTTCAACTGGGACACAGTTCTGGAGGCAATTCTTTCATGTGTGGTTGGTCAGGGTCTGCAGGAGAATGCACCAACCAGGCTTCTATCCCACATAGCTTGGCCCCATGTCCATAGTAACCTGATTCTAAACATTGCCCGGAAACATCTCCATATAACCAGAAGCCTTTACATGGAAGGGTTTGCTGGCTGCACCATGTAAGTCACAAGCCATTTGGGATCCAATGGCAGATCCACATGGCCCCACCACAAATTTTTTATCACACACCTGCCTCCCACTGCTCTAGGCCCACTACTCAGGAGGTTCCAACATACTGGCATCTCTGTTCTACACCATTTTCATGAAACCCACTCAATCAAGGCACTGTCTTGCATATTTACAATCAGCAACAGGACATCCAAAGTTTCTCCAGTGCCACCTGGTCATGGGAATTTCAAAAATTTCATGGTATTTATCTAGGCATTTTTCAAGGATGACGTTGCAGGCACTGTGGGTTTCAATTCATTCAGGAACCTTTAAATGGTGAGGAAGCTCATTTCAATGAATGCTCTGTAGAACTCTCACAGGCAAGGCTTCCCAAAGAGTGGCCAAAATGTCACATGAAGCCAGGCCTATTGAGGTCTACAATGTGACGTCCATGGGTGTTGTGACTCTCAACAATGGCTGGCAAGTCTTTCAGAATTAAATCATGTGATCTTCTGGCTGAGATACCCAGGGCTCTGTGGAAAGCCACCCTGGGCCTAGATCTCAGTTTCCAAGGGTGATTCTCATGGGTGGACTCCTAAAATCCCAACAAAATTCATGGCAATACTTCTCTGAATTCAGTCTCTAAGGGGAATCACACCAGAGTTCAAGCCCAGGTGGTCCCAGTCATGTCTTCCAACCGGACACAAATGACCAAAATTAAAACCAAAACCCTCCCATATGGCCCTCATCTTCTTCCATATAGACACTAATCACAACCTCTGGCTGAAGGTTTCCATGAGTGGCGGAGTCCAAGAGAGTGTCCAAAATAACTCCCTTGCCCCTCATTGGCGTAAATTCAGGGTGGTCTGGACACCCTTCATGTGAAACAGGAGTGATCAAATATGCTAGACGTTAATACTTCTATGCTTCTCCAATTTGTGGAAAACTGAGTGTCAGGTATATATTTTTATGTGATTTGCAGTCATGAGAAAACACAAGCTCCTCTGCAGGTCTTTGAAGAACCCATTTGACCCAAAGGATCCCTATTCTCACTTGATGGAGTTCAAGAACTTTAAAGAGGAAGGCGACAGACTTCATCCACAAGGACTGCTTTTTGGCCATTTTGGTTTTGGATGCACACATGGGATCTTTCTTTACATCCACCACGTGCTGAGTATCTAAGCCACAACCTCACACAGGGCCAAGAGGCTGATTCAGACACATCCCTTTTCAAAGCAATTAAGCAAAGAGCCACAGGTGATCCATATTCATTTCCATTTGAAAACTGTTTTCTTCAGGCTTCACAAAGGGGTGGCATGAGGCAAAGACCTTCCTGACATTCAGGGCAACAGAACATTAGGTTAGCAAACGGCCCAAAGCAGTGTTTCTCCACTGAGACTTTCCTGGTCACACTGATATCTGAATTTTCTGAGACGCTCGCCATTCCCTTCAGCTATCCAGTACATGGCCATGTCACAGAGCTTGGAGGTGGTACATAACTTGGTCACAAAATCATGAGCCTATTCTGGAGAGTGGCCAGAATTCAGGAAGAAAACAGGAACTTAGGAAGATAGCAGGTGTTACCCATCCATAAGGCAAGCCGCATTCCTTTCATACATTGGGCAGAAAGAATTCTGGTAAGCTTTCTACTAGCCTGGACACATCCTTTGATGCATTCTCTTTTCTAATGTCTACAACCATGGACACAGTGGGATACACAGACATAAAAACACTCGCCTTGTCAAATCACTTGTTAGAAATCGTCCACTCCAAAAGAAACAAACTGCCTTTCCTACCTATTCTCAGAACATGAGACAAAATCACAAACACACACTCACACCCACAAATTCACCTCCTTTCCCAAAGTAGGTCTCTGACTATCGGGTGTGACCTCTGACTGGTGGGCCATACTATGTTCCCATCAAATGGCCTGTTCTGTCTCAGATCTGGTTTCCTTGGCCAACTCTGTGAAGTTGTCAGGAGACAACGGTGAGCCACTTCCTGCTTACTCAGGAAAGGCCACTCTTCAGAGCTTTCCTGGCATTTGGCCATCCTCACATCAGTAGATACCAAGAAAGACTGACTCTGTCTTTGGTAAATCAAAAGAAGTGAGACCACTGGGACTGGGCCTGGGACTAGATTTGTGTGCCTGGATGCCTGGATCCCACGTTCAGAGAGTTCCATCACCAAGAATGTGAGGTGAGGTCACTTCCATCAGGAACTGAATGAGGTCAATGCCTTGGCAAGCACGTTGTCCTAACATTTGCTTCCAAAGGTCCCATGAAATGGAGGCTGTCCCTAATTCCTTTGACACTTTCACAAGTTAGAATGGTATATCAAACATTGGTAACCGGGGACAGCTCTCCACAGAGGCCTCGTTTGGTCCTTCTTCTCTACATAAAGAAGAGAGAGGCTGATTCAGACACATCCCTTCATGCTGACCAGGTTGTTTGCAATGAAAGATGACTTTTGCTCTCTCAGTTCCTTCATAGGTGCCTACAACTTCTCTAGGGATCATTTGCGCATAGACCTTTGAGTTTCTCAGCAGTTGGAAGATCCCCTAAATTCCTGTATTTTAAGACCAACTCTGTCCTTGCTCTTCTCTAAAGTTAGATTGAGGGAACAGTGTATGGTTAGGGTTAATAACAGGTTTGATTTGGAATAGAAATCATTCTGCTGGATGAATAATGGTATTGGGAACCTGCGATATTTTCAAGAATATATAGGTAAAATATATGAATCTGAAAACAAAAATCTAGGTAAGATTTGAAGCCCAGAAGGGCATTGGGCCCTTGATTGGGTATTAAGCATAGGACCTTGTAACTTGGATGATTGATTTTCAAAGAGAACTTCCAGTCAAAATGGATAGTCAGTAGTATTAGGAAGATAGTCGGTATGTTTATAAAGGAGAGTGAGTATAGGATTTGGACCAAAAGTTCTTTAGCTATAGGGTTTCGGGTATTGAGTGAATGTAAATGTCAGCACATGTGAAGAATTAATCACAATGATGAACTGGGGAAAATATGTAGGAATGCAGATATCAATAGAGACTTTAGGAAATCTGGCAAAGTATATTTGGTAGTGAAATGTTAATAAAATAGATTCTTGTCACTTCCTGTTTTTCTGTATGCTTAATAAAACACTGTTGAAATCTTGAGAAGGGATTTCTAATCTTTTTCCCAGAATGTGCTGTCCCCAACTGCCAAACTTCAGAATGTACTCCCTCACCCAGTTGCACGCAAACTGCTCACCCGCCCAGGCCCATCAATAAACTTTCCTCCCTGCCCTCTTCAAGGAAAGTATATAAGCTCTGCTTAAGCTGTTCTCAGGGTTCTCTGCTCTATTCAAATGAGCTCTGAGCCCCAGCATGCTGGACCCCCAATAAACCCTTTGTTTTTGCATGAGAGAGTCTCTTGGTGGTCTCTTCCTCCAATGCTCTTCCGATATTTATATATGGAGGTTCCACCGAAATCCAGCAGTGGTGAACGAGAGACCCCAATGGGCTACTCTCAGGGTAAGTAAGGCACCTCTTTCTGGTTTCAGGTTTCAGGTTAGGGCTTGGCAAAATGGCTGTCGATGAAGTGTGTGAGCTCTCTTTGATGGTGGCTGGCAGACGTGTCACAGAGCCACAAGCCAAGTCCCTGGGGGACGCCACAGAGGACTCCGGAATCGAGGAATAATAGTCTCCTCGACTCAGTGATACTTTGTTTCAGATTCGGTATTGCCAGCCCATCGGGTTTTGCCACCTGCTCAGTCTTGGTCTCAGTGTTGGACGTCCATTGCCTGTCTTTATTGTTTTCTCTTGTCTGTGTGCTGTGTCGTTGCTTTTACTGTTTGTGTATCTTTCATTATGGGACAGATCACTTCAATGCCTCTGTCCCTGACCCTTGATCTATGGACCAAAGTCCGCTTAAGGGCTCAGAATGTTTCTTTTTCAGTAAAACGCTGTACCTGGCAGACTCTGTGTGCCACAGAATGGCCCACCTTTGGATTCGGATGGCCCCTAGAAGGATCTTTCTACTTCCCACTAATTTAAAAAGACAGAGATATTGTCTTACAGCCAGGGCCACATAGCCATACTGATAAACAGGAATATACCTTAACTTGGCAGGACCTCTGCAAATCTCCTCCTCCGTGGGTGAAGCCTTTCCTTGCTGTGTCCCCATTCCTACTCCTTCCCCCACGATCTCTCAACCCCTCTGCTCCTCCTCCTCCTCCACCCTCTGTTCTCCCTGAGTCACAAGATTTGACTCTACTGGACTCTCGTTCCCCTCCTTATCTTCTACCCTTGTCCCACAACCCCCAACACCCTCTAAGTGATTCTCCAGCTGCTGACTCAGCCTCTCCGCAATTGGAGGAAGCTAAGCCAGCCCAGGGCCCTCCAGATAACTCCCCTGCGTCACACACAGCCCCTCCTCCCCTGGAGGAAGCTGGAGTTGCTAAAGGAACTCGCTGGTGGCAAATGATTGAAAACCCTGGAACTCCCGTGTTGCTTCCCTCCATCCCTAAGGACCAATGATTGACGATGGCCATAGGGAAAAAATGCAAGCCTACCAGTATTGGCCTTCTCCTCTTCAGACCTATATAAATGGAAAAATAACAATCCCCCTTTTACCGAGGACCCAACCTGGCTCTCAGGTCTGGTGAAGTCATTGATGTTTTCACACCAACCTACTTGAGATGACTGCCAACAACTCCTAGGGACTCTCTTCATGACAGAGGAACAAAAGAGAATCCTTCTGGATGCTAGAAAAAAGTATCCTCGGACCAAATGCGTGACCGACAAAACTTCCCAATATATTCAAAGCCGGCTTTCTCTTGAAACGACCCAACTGGGACCCCAACACCTTTGAAGGTAGGGAGCATCTGTCCACTTATCGCCGGGCTCTAATAGTGGGTATCTTAGTGGCCGCTAGGTGACCAACTAATTTGGCCAAGGGAAGAGAGATTATTTAAGGGCCTGATGAATCTCCCTCTATGTTCCTAGAGATAATTATGTAGGTATATAAGAGACATACTCCTTTCGATCCTCAGGCAGAGGATCAAAAGGCATCTGTCACAATGGCCTTTATTGGGAAAGCTGCCCTGGATATTAAAAGAAAGTTACAATGCTTAGATGGATTACAAGATATGACTTTGAGGGATTTAGTCAGAGAACCCGAGAAGGTATACTTTAAGAAAGAAACTGAGGAAGAGAAGGGAGCTGAGTGAGGATAAAAGAAACAAAAGACAGACTAAGGCATTGACTAAGGTCCTGGTCACAACAACAAATAGGCCAGAAACTAAGAAACAGAGAGACAGGAAGGGATACCTGGGCACACACTAGAGGCCACCCCTGGCCTCAGATCAATGTGCCTACTCTAAAGAAAAAGGACACTGGGCCAAAGAGTGCCCTAGAAAGAGACAGCCATGCCAGCCAGATATTCTGACTCTGGAGTAATACTAAGAAAGTCCGGGCTCAGATCCTCTCCCTGACCTCAAGGTAACTTTTGAAGTGGAGGGGAACACAATAAACTTTGAAGTAGATGCAGGGGGAATATACTCAGCCCGTAAGGCCCATTGGGCCCTCTACTGAATAAAAGGTCTCTAATTCAAGAGTCTAACAGAAGTAAATATCGGGCTTTGACAACTACGAGGACCATGGACCAGGGAAAAGGAAAAATCCATCACTCCTTCCTAGTAATCCCTGGCCACATTGATAGGCAGAGTTCTGCTCACCAAGCTCTGGGCCAAAATAACTTTTAACCCTGAAGGCCCCCAAGTGGAATTTTTTAATCCTTCAGTAACTACTCCTATAATCATGGCTCTAACTATGTCAGTAGCAAATGTTCATCAACTCACTCACCTTTGTTCAAAGAAACTGCATTCATTCGTGAAGGATCAAGAACACAGTTTTCCACTAACCTACTCACAGCAAAAGGAAATAACTGAATGGGTAACAAAAGCCTGTCAGGTCCATTAATTAGTTAAAGCTTACACTTCCAAGCTTCCTGCAGGAAAGCACCTATGAGGAACCAGACGAGGACATTTCTGGGAAGTGGACTTTACTGAAATTAAGCCAGTAAGGTATGGACTTAAATAACTCCTAGTCTTTGAACATACATTTTCAGGATGTATTGAAGCCTTCCCCACACACATAAAAAAAAAAAGAAATAAAAAAGAAGAAAAAAGAAACATTGCAAATGGTTGTAAAGAAGATCCTGGAAGATATTTATTCTCCACTTGACGACCAGTAGTCTTAACCCTCATCAGCCCCTTAAGCTGCGATGGCTGATCACAAATCCTACTGGACACGAAGTATGGCCTATCTCGAATACAGCCAGCTTACGAACCTGGTGGCCATCTCTCCACCCAGTCATTTGTCAGCTGGCTATAGGTCTTTCCTATTGGGATATCCCTGATTAACAGGATCCCACTAAAATTCCATTAAATCCTTTCCGTACCATAGATAATGGAAACAAACATTATAGATGTAGGGACACGTGAGCCAGATGCAGGTTGGCTAGCCTAGATTACTATGTTTGCCCGGCAGACTATCAAAGCCACAAACAGTCACGGCTGTGGGGGGGGAGAGCAGACTTCTATTGTAAGTCATGGGGATGTGAGCATACAGGGACTGTCAGATGGAACCCAAACTCCTCATCAAATTCTGTACACAGCATTGGGCATATTACGAATTAGATAACCAAAACCGATGGCCCCCAGAGGGGTCTCTAGATCCTCAAATTCTGTGTGACCTTTTTAACTTCTGCAAGTGCTCAAAAGGGTAAAAGGAGATTCCGCTATGTGGAGGCCTTCTCTCTCCTTTGCTCACATCCTGAACTATGCTTCTCCAATAGATGCTCACCCTCAGCCTTGTGCTCTAGACTCTCTGCTGTCACTCCCACCTCAGCAACTTGATTTCTCCCCTCCAATATCTAGATCAAAAACCCAAATCTCGACTGGTTCTCAGACCATTGCTCCCTTGCTGAGGTTGCAGGTACTGAGGTACCACTCCATTCACTCACTCCTCTCCTCTCCTGTCAGTGCCCGCACCGGGTCCCACCCAGTCCTCTTACCACCTAATGCAAAGCTCAAACCCGCTGAGAAGAATCCTCAGACCCTAATACAAGATGTAATGAAAATGGCCTTTAATGTTGCTTTGTCATCACTAAAAACAGGTTACTAAGAATTTAAAGTCCCTCACAGGCTTTTTGGAATCTCACTCCCGTCTCCCCCTCTGTTCTATCTGTTCTACTGCTCAAGTTTTTGTTGCTATTAAGATCCCAAAGCCCTCTCCCAATATTCTTTTACATCTCTCCTTCCTCATTCTCAGATCCACAGAGCTGCTCTTATCCCTGCCTTCCAAATTTTCCCCCTCTGTACCAGGCCCACAGAAAAGTCTTAACTGACCTTCTCCAGAAGTCTTCACCATGGCTGATTTAGGACTTTCAGCAAAAGAGTCCCTATAAAAGAGTTCACTGTAGATAAACTTCCTATTTTTGTGTTGCCCTGGTCTCCTTGGCAACTGGCTAAAAAATTCAGCACTCCTGATCTAGACACACCCTTACTAGTTTTTCACAAAATATTTGGAAAAAAGTCCTCTGGCCTTGAGCTGGGGCTTCACAGAGATGGCTACATTTCTAAGATAAAGAAGTTACAAACTGGGCTGTATGGAAACAGCTGGAAGGGGGAAAAAAAGAAAGGGAAGACACCTCCACCCAGGTGTCCTTGAAAAGTTAACTTGCCCAAACTGAGGAAAAAACAGAAACAAAAACTGCTTTTTGTGAACTTCTGCAGACTGTGAACTTCTGAGCCCCTTCCCTTACGTGTTGGGTACAAAATTCTGAAACTACGTAACTTGGGTTTCAGGGGATTAATTGATTACAACAGAAGCAATGCCCTCTGAATCTGGTTGAAACCAAAAAAGACTGTTTCCGTGTCTTTGGTGCTATCTTAGGTGCCTTGCCTTGTCCGTCCCTACAACAGTATAATTCTATATACTTAAACATTGTTTATGTTTTCATGAAATGGTCAACAGATGTGATTAATTGTGAAATGGTGCAGATGTTTCCCAGAGTGCTCTATCATGACGCAGGTTCATCTGAAGATCAAAGAGGGGGACATACAACCCGGTTCCACTGGGAACATATGTCCCTCACCTTAGCCATTCTATTACGAATAGGAGTTGCTGCAGGGTTGGGCACAAGAACCACTGCTCTGGTCCATGGGACACAACAAGTGACCCAATTAGAAGCAGCAATAGATCAAAACTTAAAGATTTTAGAAACCTCCATCACAGCTTTGCAGGAATCTTTAACCTCTCTCTCTGAAGTTGTTTTACAGAACAGTCGAGGGTTGGACCTCCTTTTCATGACAGAGGGGGCCTTTGTGCTTCTTTGAGGGAAGAATGTTGTTTTTATGTCGACAATACTGGAGTTGTAAAAAAATCTATGAGTAAATTAAAAAGATGCCTTGAAGAGCAACAACGAGAGAGAGAGGCACAAAAAGGGTAGTTTGAGTCTTTTTTTACACAGTCCCCCTGGTTAATTACGTTTTTATCAACCCTGGCCGGTCCAATAATAATCCTCATAGTATTACTAACTATAAAACCCTGTTTCCTCAACCATGTAATTTCTTTTCTCCAAGCTCAAATTGGACAAATTAAAATTATGGTAATACCCCACTAGCAGACATAGAATGTGACACCCCACAAAGATCACTTTTATGATTAAAAGTAGCCAGAAAAAGAAGTGGGGAATGAAAGGTTAATAAAATATGTACTTGTCACTTCCTGTTTTTCTGTACACTTAACGAAACACTGTTGAAATCTTGAGAACTCTTTGCTAATCTTGTTGCCAGAATGTGCTGTCCCCAATTGCCAAACTGCAGAATCTACTCCCTCACCCGGTTGAATAGAAACCTGAACTGTACTTGGATCATTGAATGTAGAAGAGAACATCCATTCAAAAAGTTATAGTCAGTTGGATTAGAAAGATAGTCAGTAAGTTTAGGAAGAAAAGTGAGTATAGGATTTGGAACAAAAGTTCTTTAGCAATAGGGTTTTGGTTAGAGAGTCAATGTAAACGTCAACACAAGTGAAGAGTCAGTCACAATGATGCACAGGGCAAAATATGTAGGAAAGCAGATATCAATAGAGACATTAGGAAATCAGGAAAAGAATAAAGTGAGTGATGGGATTAGATATTTTCAACAGGGTTGAGGATGAATATATGAGCTTAGGATAAAACAAATATGAAGTCAACAATAGGATTGACATTTGATAGCATTAGCGTAGCCCAAGACAGTGTCCAAAATAAGCTCTGTTGCCCCTCATTTGCCTAAATTCCCAGTGGCCTGTACACCCTTCCTGTGTACCAGGAGTGATCAAATAGGCCTGCCCTTAATACTGCTCTGCTTCTCCAATTTGAGTCCTACTGAGTGTCGGGTACAGATTCTTTATGTGAATTGGAAAGATGAGAAAACTCAAGCACCTATTGGATAGCCTCTGAATACATTTGAAGAACTCATTTGACCCAAAAGATCCCTATTCTCACTTGATGGAATTCAGGAACCTTACAGAGGAAGGCAAAATACTTCATCAACAATGACTGCTCTTTTTGCCATTTTGGATTTTATGCACCCATGGGATCTTTCTTTAGATCCATCAGGTACTGAGAATCTAAGTCAAAGAATCACACTGGGCCAAGAGGCTGACTCACACACATCTCTTTCCAAATCAATTAAGGAAAGAGCCAAAGGTAAAGCATATTCATTTCCATTTGAAAAATCTTTCCTTCAGGATTCACAAAGGGTTGGCCTGAGACAAAGACCTTCCTGACTCTCAGGGCAACAGAACAATAGGTAAGCAAATGGCCCAAAGCAGGGATTCTCCACTGAGACTTTACTGGTCACACTGATATCTGAGTTTTCTGAGATGCTCGCCATTCCATTCAGCTATCCAGTACATGGCCATGTCACAGAGCTTGGAGGTAGTACATATCTTGGACACAAAACCATGAGCCTATTCTGGAGATTGGCCATAATTCAGGAAGAAAACAGCAACTTAGGAAGGTAGCAGGTATCGCCCATCAATAAGGCAAGCCGCATTCAATTCATAAATTGTGCTGGATGAATACTGGGAAGCTTTCTATGAGACAGGACACATCCATTGATGCATTCTCTTTTCTAATGTCTACAAGCACGGACACAGTGGGATACACAGACATAGAAACACTTGCATTGTCAAACGACTTACTAGAAACAGTTCACTCCAAACCAAACAAACCGCCTTTTCTAACTATTCTCAGAACATGAGACAAAACCACAAACCCACACCCGCAATGGCACCTCCTTCTCCCAAATAGGTCTGTGACTCTCCGGAGTGTGCTCTGACTGATGGGCCATACTATGATCCTCCGAAATGGCCTGACCTGTCTCAGATCTGGTCTTCTTGGCCAACAATGTGAAGTTGTTAGAAGCCAGGAGTGAGCCACTATCTGCTTTCTCAGGAAGAGCCCCTCTTCCGAGCTTTCCTGACATTTGGCCATCCTCACATCAGTAGGTATCAAGAAAGACTGACTCTGTCCTTTGTAAATCCAAAAAAGTGAGACCACTGGGAATAGAACTGAGACTGGCTCTGGGTGCCTGGCTTTCTGTATCCCAAGTTCAGAGAGTTCCATCACCATGGAAGTGAGATGAGATCACGTCCTTCAGGAACTGAATGAGATCACTGCCTTGGCAACCACTTTGTCATAACAATTGCTTCCAACGGTCCCATGAGATGAGGGCTGCCCCTACTTCCTGTGACACTTTCACAAGTTAGAATGGTATATCACCCGTAGGCAAAAGGGAACAGCTCTCCACACAGGCCGGGTTTGGTCCATCTTCTCTACATTAAGAAGAGATAGGCTCATTCTGACTCAACCCTTAATCCTGACCAGGTTGTTTGCCATGGAAGATGATTTTTGCTCTCTCAGGTCTTACATAGCTGCCTACATCTTCTCCAGAGATCATTTCTGCATGGAGCTTTGAGGTTCTCAACAGATGGAAGATCCACTGCATTCCTGTATTGTAAGACCAACACTGTCCCTGCTCTTCTGTAAACATAGATGTGAATTGGAGTCATGAGAAAACCCACGAACCTATGGGATAGCCTCTGCAGAACTTTAAAGAATTCACTTGACCCAAATGATCCCTATTCTCACTTAATGGAGGTCAGGAACCTTACAGAGGAAGGCGAGAGACTCTATCCACCATGACAGTTCTTTTGTCCATTTTGGTTTTGGATGCACACATGGGATTTTTCTTTAGACCCATCATGTGCTGTGAATCTAAGCCACAGCCTCACATAGGGCCAAGAGGCTGATTCAGACACATCCATTTCCAAAGCAATTAACCGAAGAGGCACAGGTAATGACCATTCAATTCCATTTGAAAACTATTTTCTTCAGGCTTCACAAAGTGTGGCCTGAGGCAAAGACCTTCCTGACATTCAGGGCAACAGAATAGGTAAGCAAAAGGCCCAAAGCAGGGTTTCTCCACTGAGACTTTCTTGGGCATACTAATATCTGAGTTTTCTGAGATACTCACCATTCCCATCAGCTATCCAGTACATGGCCATGTCACAGAGATTGAGGTGGTACATATCTTGGACACAAAATCATGAGCGTATTCTGGAGAGTGTCCAGAATTCAGGAAGAAAACAGGAATTTAGAAAGATGGCAGGAGTTGCCCATCCATACGGCAAGCTGCAGTCCATTCATAAATTGCTCAGGATGAATGCTTTGAAGCTTTCTCGTAGACAGGACACATCCATTGATGCATTCTCTTTTCTACTGTCTACAATCACGGACACAGTATGATATATAGACACAGAAACACTCACGTTGTCAAAGGACTTACTAGAAACAGTCCACTCCAAAACAAACAAACCAGCTTTCCTAACTATTCTCAGAACATGAGACAAAACCACAAACTCACACTCACACCCAAAAAGGCACCTCTTTCCCCCAAGTAGGTCTGTGTCTATCCGGAGTGTCCTCTGACTTGTGGGCCATACTATGTTCCCCAAAAGTGGCGTGTCCTGTCTCCGATCTGGTCTCTTTAGCAAACTCTGTGAAGTTGTCAGGAGCCCGTGGTGAGAAACTACCTGCTTTCTCTGGAAAGGCCAGTCTTCATAGTTTCCAGGCATTTGGCTGTCCTCACATCAGTAGGTACCAAGAAAGAGTGACTCTGTCTTGTTAAATCCAAACAAGTGAGCCCACTGGGACATGGAGTGGGTTTGACTCTGTGTGCCTGGTTTCCTGGATCCCAAGATCACAGACTTTCATCACCAATAATGTAAGGTGAGGTCACTTCCTTCAAGAACTGAATGAAGTCACTGCCTTGGAAACCACTTTGTTTTAACAGTTTCTTCCAAGGTTCCCAAAAGATGGAGTCTGCCTCTACTTGCTGTGACTCCTTCATAAGTTAGGATGGTATATCAACCATAGGCACCGGGGAACAGCTCTCCACACAGCCATGGTTTGGTCCATCTTCTCTACATTAGGATGAGAGAGGCTAATTCAGACACATCCCTTCAACCTGACCAGGTTGTTTGCCATGGAAGATGACTTTTGCTCTCTCAGATCCTTCATACCTGCCTAAACCGACTCAAGGGATTATTTCTGCAGGGACTTTTGAGTTCTCAGCTGGTGGATGATACCCTACCTTCCTGGATTTTAAGACCAACTCTGTCCCTGCTCTTCTGTAAAGTGAGATTGAGGGAACAGTGTATGGTTAGTGTTAATAGCATGTTCGATTTGGGTTAGGAGTCATTCTGCTGGATGAATTATGGTATTGGGAACCTGTGATATTTATAAGAATATAAATGTGAAATATATGTATGATATCAGAGATCTAGGAAAGATTTGAAGCCCAGAAAGGCATTGGGCCCTTGATTGGTATACTTAGATTGAATTATGTTCTGCACCGAGGTCTCAGATAAATCGATATACAATGGCATAGGACCCTATACCTCAGATGATTGAAAGTAGAAGAGAACATCCAGTCAAAAAGGGATAGTCTGTAGGATTAGGAAGATAGTCAGTAGGTTTAGGAAGAAGAGTGAGTCTCGGAGTTGGACCAAAAGTTCTTTAGCAATTGGTTTTCAGTTAGAGGGTGAATGTAAATATCAGCACATGTGAAGAGACAGTCACAATGATGAACTGGGAAAAATATGTAGGAAAGCAGATATCAATAGGGGCATTAGGAAATCAGGAAAAGTATAAAGTGAGTGATAGGATTAGATATTTTCAACAGGCTTGAGGTTAAATATATAATCTTAGGAAGAAACAAATATGTAGTAACCAATAGGATTGACATTTGAGAGCAGTAGGCACCCTGGACATAGATGCTTTTAGTAATCTATGGTCACTTTCTATTTAGGCTTTGGTACAATCATATGTGTGACCTTTGCATTTTGTGTCCAGAATACTACTGTGGTAAAATGTATATGTAGATCAGGTGACATAAGTATTTCTTCCACCATAAAGGGGAGTAATATTCTGGAAACTTATAAATTAGTACTGGGGATACAAATAGGTGTACCTTGTGTTGATGATTATTGAGATGATGCAGGAATAGACCATATTGTGAATAAAGTATGTAACTGGATCCAACAAAATAATGGATTGAGTTTGCATCTGAAAATATATTGGAAATCTTATATTGATATATATACCATCATTCCAACGAGTTATATATGCAATGGTATTATTAGGGTTACGGTTTATCGTGAAGAGTGAGTTTTGCTTCAAAAATGATTATGGAATCGAAAATAATGTGTTTAGAAAGAAGTCTAGTGAAAAGACCAGTAAAGAAACATGGAGGAATACATGTGTTCTGAAGTAGTAAGTAATTGAAAGTGAACCAAATGCCAAAAAAATTTGTGAAGTTGTGGATGAAAAAATACATCCTATGATGTCCATAAACTGAAGAAATAGTAATGTACCAGTGTTGAGTAAAAATGAACTTCAAATTACACATCATGTCCCATAGCAATCTACTTGCATTGATGTTAAACTGGGTCAGTTACTGTAGAAATATTAGGATTTCTAAGCACCATCCACTGAACTTAGTTTTCAGTAGTAGGAAACCAAAATATATTTCAGGTGTATGAATATTACTGAGAATAATCTTGTGAAAATTTGAATTTAAATGAACATAAATGAATATGAATGAATTTAGGGAGTGTATAATAAGACACATATTTTTCATATTTTTTTAAAATCCGTAGAATATACACACACACACACGCCCACACACACACACACATGCACACACACACACACATTAATATTTAGCAATATATATGCCAATCGATATTCATCATGAAATATAATTCATTCACAAATCCAAAAATATTCATTTTACTGAACATGGATTTATGTATAGTGTTTTTCACTAGGAAGCTCACCCATAGGTGGAATTTTCAGTTCCATCATTATTTAGGGAGAGTCATCTCTTCTCACAATTTTTATATTCCAAAGTCAGTGATCTTACAAGAATGTACGTGTGATACCAGGTAGGATATTGTATATGCATAAAAAAATTACATGTGCTGAATAGGATACAGAGAAAGGGAGACAGGAATTTACATATGTGATAACTTTAAAAAATCATGGAGAAATATTAAAATGAAAAGTTTACTAAATTTAAAACACATATTCTTGATAAAGAGGAAGACAAATACAAATATACACCATGCTTCCTATAAAAGGACTGTACTTCTATTCAGTTAGGTTTTTTTTTCTCCATGATATTAGGATTAGTAGTCAGAGTCTAGTAGGGTATGGGTTAGTGTCAGGGATTCAGTATTTCAAATGGAAAATAGGAAAATGAATCTAATGTGTATGCAAACATGTGATACACAAAAATCTTCCCTCTCTTATCCAGAACAATACCTTGACATAACCATCGCTAAAAGTAAGACACAATTAGAGGAGAGGAGTTAGAAAACCTGTGAATACATATGTGGAATGAAAAATGCTCAGGAGTTCACAACACTGGAGGTGGTAAAACAGTTTACAAAAGTATGGGAGAGGGTAAACACTCCAGAAACATGGAGCTGTGCTGACCTAAAGACTTATTGAGAAACTTCCTCTGAGGTTAGGCACAAGAAATATATGTATGGCAATATGTAAATCAATGGTTCTGCAACTGATGTGATTCTGCAATCTGTATATGGAGTAAAAATGGGAGCTCATATCCCACTTGAATCAAAGTGTGAAATTTGATATATCAAGAAGTATGTACTGTTTTGAACAACCTACAATAAAAATCAATTAAAAAAAGAAAAAGAAATATATGTAATTGTCAGGAGATTTAGCTTCAATTGTAGTGACACCAAAAATCTGGGTCTGCATCTATGTGACCTGGAGGACATTGTTCTTTATTTTGTAAAGAACATGAGGCAGCAGGTCTGAAATCTCCCTTTGTAGGTAAACTGTTGCTACTGGGAGCTAAGTGTCTTCCCGTGTGGTCTGTGAAGCCATTTGGTCATCCTCCACTTTTCAGGGTGTTTCTTACTGCTGCACTGGGAATTTGGTATTTGCTTCATGAAATACAATATGTTAAACTGGGACACAATGCTGGAGGGAGTTCTGTCATGTGTGGTTGGTCAGGGTCGGCAAGAGAATGTACGAACCAGGCTTCTATCCCACATAGCTTTCCCCTTGACTATAGCAACCTGATTCTGAACATTGCCCTGAAACCTCTACATATAACAAGATGCCTTTACATATAAAGGTCTGCTGCCTGCACCATGTCAGTCGCAAGATTTGGAAGCCAATGGAAGATCCAGGTGGTCCTACCAAAAATATTTATTTACACACCTATAGTCCACTGCTCTACGCCCACTACCCAGCAGGCTCCAACTTACTGGCATCTCTGTTCTACACCATTTTCACGAAACTCAGTCAATCAAGGCACTGTTTGTTATACTCATGATCAGCAACAGGATATCTTAAGGTTATCCAGTGCCACCTGGTCATGGGGATTTCAAAAATTTCATGGTATTAATCTAGTCATTTTTCAAGGATGAAGTTGGAGGCACTGTGGGTTTCATTTAATTCAGGAACCATTAAATGGTGGGGAAGCTCATTTCAATGAAAGCTCTGGAGAACACTCACAGGCAAGCCTTCCCAAAGAGTGGCCAAAAGGACACATGAATCCAGGCCCATTGAGGTATACAATGTGAGGTCCATGTGTGTTTGGACTCTCAACAATGGCTACCAAGTCTTTAAGAATTAAATCATGTGATATCCTGGCTCAGAATCCCTGAGCTCTGTGGAAAGCCATCCTGGGCCTAGATCTCAGTTTCCAAAACCGATTCTCATGCGTGGTCTCCTAAAATCCCAACACTATTCATGGCAATACTTCTCTGAGGTCAGTTCCAGAACTCAGTCTCTAAGGAGAATCACACCAGAGTTCAAGCCCTGGTGGACCCAGTCATCTCTTCCAACTACCACACAAATTACCACAATTAAAACAAGAACCCTCCCATATGGCCCTCATCTTCTTTCATATAGACACTCATCATAATCTGGCTGGAGGTTTCCATGAGGGGTGCAGACCAAGACAGTGTCCCAAATAAGCTCCTTTGCCCCTCATTTGCCTAAAGTCAAGGTGGCCTGGACACCCATCCTGTGAACCAAAAGTGATCAAATAGGCCTGCCGTTAATAACTCTCCAATTTGAGGACTACTGTCTGTGGGGTTTAGATTCTTTATGTGAATTTTAGTCATGAGAAAACCCAAGCACAATGGGCTAGCCTCTGCAGGTTTTGTAGAACTCTTTTGACCCAAAGGATCCCATTCTCACTTGATGGAAGTCAGGAACCTTACAGAGGAAGTCGAGAGACTTCATCCCAATAATTGCTCTTTTGGCGAATTTTCTTTTGGATGCACACATGGTAACTTTCTTTAGATCCATCAGGTGCTGAGAATCTAAGCCACAGCCACACACAGGGCCAAGGGCCTGATTCAGACACATCCCTTTCCAAAGCAATTAAGGAAAGTGCCACAGGTATGCCCATTCATTTCCATTTGAAAACTGTTTTCTTCAGGCTTCACAAAGGGGTGGCCTGAGGCAAAGACCTTCCTGACATTCAGGGCAACAGAACAATAGGTAAGCAAAAGGCCAAAAGCAGGGTTTCTCCTCTGAGACTTTTCTGGTCACACTGATATCTGAGTTTTCTGAGATGCTCGCCATCCCCTACAGCTATCCAGTACATGGCCATGTCACAGAGCTTGTAGGTGGTACATATCTTGGACACAAAACCATGGGCCTATTCTTGAGATTGGCCGGAATTCAGGACGAAAATAGAAACTTAGGAAGGTAGCAGGTGTTGCTCATCGATAAGGCAAGCTACAGTCCATTCATAAACGGGGCAATATGAATGCTGAGAAGATTTCTACTAGACACGACACATCCATTGATGGATTCTCTTTTCTAATGTCTACAACCACGGAAACAGTGGAATACACAGACATAGAAACACTCGCCCTGTGAAAAGACTTACTAGAAACAGTCCACTTCAAATGAAACAAACCGACTGTCCTACCTATTCTCAGAAAATGAGACAAAACCACAAACCCACAACCACACCCACAAAGGCACCTCCTTCCCCTAAGTAGGTCTGTGACTATCCAGAGTGTCCTCTGACTTGTGGGCCATAATATGTTCTCCCAAAATGGCCTTTCCTGTCTCAGATCTTGTCTCCTTGGCCAACTCTGTGAACTTCTTAGGAGCCAAAGGTGAGCTACTACCTGCTTTCTCATGAAAAGCCCTGCATCCGAGCTTTCCTGGCATTTGGCCTTCCTCACATCTGTAGGTACCAAAAAATACTGACCCTGTCCTTGGTAAATCCAAACAAGTGAGACCACTGGGACTGGGACTGGGACTGGCTCTGTGTGCCTGGCTTCCTGGATCCCACGTTCAGAGAGTTCCATCACCAAGAAAGTGAGGTGAGGTCACTTCCTTCCTGAACTGAATGAGGGCACTGTCTTGGCAGCCACTTTGTCCTAACTGTTGCTCCCAAGGGTCCCAAGAGATTGAGGCCGCCCCTACTTCCTGTGACATTTTCACAAGTTAGAATGGTATATCAACCAAAGGCACCCAGGAATAGATCTCCACACAGGCCTGGTTTGGTCCATGATCTCTACATTAAAAAAAAATCTGATTCAGACACAACCTTTTATCCTGACCGGGTTATTTGCCATGGAAGATGACTTTTGGTCTCTCAGGTCCTTTATTGCTTCCTACATCTTCTCCAGGGATCATTTCTGCATGGACCTTTGAGGTTCTCAGCAGGTGGAAGTTTTTCTACATTTCTGTATTGTAATATCAACTCCTGCCCTGCTCTTCTGTAAAGTTAGATTGAGGGAACAGTGTCCGGTTATGGTTAAAAACATGCTCGATTTTGTTAGAAATCATTTTGCTGGATGAATGATCGTATTGGGAACTTGCTATGTGTAGAAGAATATATAGGTGAAATATATGTATGAAAAAAGAAATTTAAGTCTGATTTGAAGCAAAGAAGGGCATTGGGCCCTTGATAGTGATACGTGGTGTTGAATTACGTTCTGCAGAGTTGTCTCAGATAAATCGATATACAATGGCATAGCACCTTGTACGTTGCATGAATTAATGTAGAAGGAACATCAAGTCAAAAAGGCATAGTCGGTAGTGAAAGGTTAATAAAATTAATAAAATAGGTACTTGTCACTTCCTGTTTTTCTGTATGCTTAACAAAACACTGTTGAAATATTGAGAAATGTTTGCTAATCTTGTTCTAGAATGTACTGTTCCCAACAGCCGAACTGCAGAATGTACTCCCTCACTCGGTGTCATGCAAACCGCCCACTCGCCCTTACCCATCACTGAACTTCCCTCTCTTCCCTCTCCAAGGAAAGTATATAAGCTCTGCTTAAGCTGTTCTCAGAGGTCTCTGCTCTATTTAATTTAGCTCTGAGCTCCAGCATGCTGGACCACAAATAAACCCTTTGCTGTTGCATGAGACAGTCTCTTGGTAGTATCTTCCTCTGACACTCGCCTGACCTTTACATATTGAGGTTCCACTGAGTTCCAGCAGTGGCGGATGAGAGACCCCAACGGGCTCCTCTCGGAGCAAGTAAGGCGCCTCTTTCTGGTTTCAGGTTTCTTGTTAGGGCTTGGCAAAATTGCTGGCGATGAAGAGCCTGGGCTCTCTCCGACAGTGGCTGAGAGACATGTCACAGAGACAAAGGGCACCTCTCTGGAGGACCCCGCAGAGAACTCGGGAAATCAAGGAACAATAGTCTTCTCGACTCAGTGATATTTTCTTTTAGATTCGTTATTGCCATACCATTGGGTTTTGCCGGCTACTCATTCCTGGTCTCAGTGTTGGACGTTCATTGCCTGTCTTTATGGTCTTGTCTTATCTGTGTTGTGTGTCCTTGCTTTTACTGTTTGTGGAACTTTCATTATGGAACAGAGCACGTCAATGCCTCTGTCCCTGACCCTTGATCACTGGACCAAAGTCCGCTTAAGGGCTCAGAATCTTTCTTTTTTTAGTAAAACGCTGGACCTGGCAGAATCTCTGTGCCTCAGAATGGCCCATCTTTGGAGTCGTATGGCCCCTAGACGGATCTTTCTACTTCCCACTAATTTAAAAAGTCAGAGGTATTGTCTTTCAGCCAGCGCCACATAGCCATCCGGATCAACAGCCATATATCTTAACTTGGCAGGACCTCTGCAAATCTCCTCCTCCATGGGTGAAGCCTTTCCTTGCCCCTACCTCTGCTCCTACTCCTTCCCCCATGATCTCTCAAACCCTCTCAACCTCCTCCTCCTCCACCCTCTGTTCTCCCTGAGTCACAGATTTGACTCTACTGGACTCTTCTCCCCCTCCTTATCCCCTGCCCTCGTCCCCTAACACACAACACACTCTAAGTGATTCCGCTGCTGCTGACTAAGCCTCTCTACCATTGGAGGAAGCTAAGCCGGTAATAGGATCTGACAATGGACCGATGTTCATGACCCAGGTAAGTCAGGGGTTAGCCAGGAACCTGGGGATTAATTGGAAGTTAAATTGTGCTTATAGACCACAGAGTTCAAGACAAGTAGAAAGAATGAATAGAACCATTAAAGAGACCTTAATGAAATTAAGCTTAGAGACCAGCATAAGATTGGACTATGCTCCTGCCTTATGCAATGTTTCATGCAAGATAAAATCCCTTTGTTTCTTTGAGTAACCTTACCACATGTGAAATTCTTTATGGTGGCCCTCCTCCAGTAGGGGACCTAAGCCCAACTGTAAGACCTAAAGATCCTTTCCACACCCCCTTGCTTGACAGACTTAAAGATCTTGAAAGAACTCAGTAATACCTGTGAAAACAGCTGGCCACTGCCTACCCAACTGGGAACCAGGGGATTCCACATCCATATCAAGTAAGAGATTTCATCTATGTAAGATGATATCAGGTGTCATCCCTGGTACCCCGCTGAAAAGGACCATACCAGGTGCTATTATAACACCTACAGTGGTAAACGTAAACAGAATCACTTCCTGGATCCATACCTCTCATCTCAAGACTTCTGCCTATACAGAATCTTTCTGGAAACTGAAAAAGACTGGTAACAGTTTCAAATTGTGTATTCGCAATGTGAATAAGGTTATATACTCTCCCCTTGGCTACAAGTAGTCCTAACCCTCATCAGCCCATTAAGCAGTGATGGCTGATCACAAATCCTACTGGAAAAGAAGTATGGTCTATCTCGTATACAGCCCCCTTAGGGACCTGGTGGCCATCTCTCCACCCAGACATTTGTTAGCTGGCTATAGGTATTTCCTATTGTGATATCCCTGATGAAGAGGATCCCACTAAAATACCATTAAATCCCTTCTGTACCATAGATAATGGAAACAAACATTATGGATGTAGGGACACGCGAGCCAGATGCAGATTGGCTAGTCTAGATTACTAAGTTTGCCTGGCAGACTATCAAAGCCACAAAGAGTAATGGCTGTGTGGGGGAAAAGCCGACTTTTTCTGTATGTCATGGAAATGTGTGCATACAGGGGCTGCCTGAAGAAACCCCAATTCTTCATCAAATTCAGTACACAGCATTGGCCACATTACCAATTAGACAACCAAAAACTATGGCACCCAGATGGGTCTCTAGATCCTCAAATTTTGCGTGACCTTTTTAACTTCTGCAAGTGCTTAAAAGAGTGAAAGGAAATTCCCCTATGTGGAAGCCTTTTCCCTCCCTCACTCACATCCTGAACTATGCTTCTCCAATAGATCATTATCCTCAGCCTTCTGCTCCAGACCCTCTGATGTCACTCCCATCTCAGCAACTTGATTTCTCCCCTCCAATTACTAGATCAGAAACCCAAAGCTCCACCAGTTCTCAGACCATCGGCCCCTTGCTGAGGTAGCAGGTACATAGGTACCGCTCCACCGACTCATTCCTCTCATCTCCTGTCAGTGCCCTCACCGGGTCCCACCAGGTCCTCTTACCAGCTAACCCAATGCTCAAACGAGCTGAGGAGAGCCCTGAGACCCTTATCCAAGATGTAATATAATTGGCCTTTAAAGTTGCTTTGTCATCACTGAAAACAGGTTACTAAAATTTAAAGTCCCTCACAGGATTTTGGGATCCTCACTCCCGTCTTTCACTCTGCTCTACCTGATCTACTGCTCAAGTTTGCTGCTAGGAAATTCCCAATACCCTTTCGCATTATTCTTTTACATCTCTCTTTTCCCTCATTCGCAGATCCTCGGAGGTGCTCTCAGCCCCACCTTCCCCGTCTTTCCCCCTCTGTACCAGGCCCACAGAAAAGTCTTAAATGACCTTCTTCAGAAGTCTTCACCATGGCTGAGTTTTGAACTTTCAGCAAAACAGTCCCAATAAAGACTTTAATGTAGATAAACTTTCTCTTTCGTATTGCCCTGTTCTACTTGGCCACTGGCTAAAAATCTCAGTACTTCTAAGCTAGACAACCCCTAACTAGTTTTTCACAAAATATGTGAACAAGTCCTCTGGCCTTCAGCTGGGGCTTCACAGAGATGGCTACATTTCTAAGATAAAGAAATTACCAACCGGGCTCCATGGTAACAGCTGGCAGGGGGAAAATAAGAAATGGAAGAAAAAGCTCTCCTCCTCCCAGGTGTCCTTGAAAAGTTAACTTGCCCAGAACAGAAGGAAAAACAGAAACAAATACTGCTTTTTTAAACTTCTGAAGACTGTGAACTTCTGAGCCCCATCCCTTATATGTTGGGTACAAAATTCTGAAACTACCTAAACTTGAGTTTCAGGGGATTAATTGATTACAATAGAAGCAATGCCCTCTGAATACGGTTTCAACCAAATAGGACTGTTTCCCTCTCTTGAGTGCTATCTTAGGTGGCTTGCTTTGTCAGTGCCTACAACAGCATAATTCTATATACTTAAACATTGTTTATGTTTTCATGAAATGATCAAGATATGTGATAAATTGTGTAATGGTGCAGATGTTTCCCAGAGTGCTCTATCATGACGCAGGTTCATTTGAAGATCAAATAGGGGGGGCATACAACCGGTTCCACTGGGAACATATATCCCTCACTTTAGCCATCCTATTAGGAATAGGAGTTGCTGCACGGGTGGGCAGAGGAACCAGTGGCATTGTCCATGGGACACAAAAGATGACCCAATTAGAAGCAGCAATAGAGCAAAAGTAAGATATTAGAAACCTCATTCAGGGCTTTGCATGAAACTTTAACCTCTCTCTCTGAAGTTGTTTTACAGAACAGTTGAGGGTTGGACCTCCTCTTCATTAGAGAAGGGGGCCTTTGTGCTGCATTGAGGGAAGAATGTTGTTTTAATGCTGACTATACTGGAGTCGTAATAAAATCTATGAGTAAATTTAAAAGACACCTTGAAGAGCATCAACAAGTGAGAGAGGGCCCAAAAGGGTGGCTTGAGTCTTGGTTCACACAGTCCCCCCGGTTAACTACGTTTTTATCAACCCTGGCCGGTCCAATAATAATCCTCATATTATTGCTAACTATAAAACCCTGTTTGCTCAACCGTGTAATGTCTTTTCTCCAGGCTCAAATTGGAGGAGTTAAACTTATGGTAATACCCCACTAGCAGACATTGAATGTGACACCCTCCAATGATCATTTGTATGATTAAAATTAGCCAGAAGAAGAAGTGGGGAATGAAATATTAATAAAATAGGTACTTGTCACATCTTGATTTTCTGTATGCTTAACAGAGCACTGTTGAAATCTTGAGAAATGTTTGCAAAACTTGTTCCCAGAATGTTCTATCCCCAGCTGCCAAATTGCAGAATGTACTCCCTCTCCCAGTTGCATGCAAACCGCCCACTCGCCCTGACACATCAATACAATTCCCTCCCTTCTCTCTCCAGGGAAAGTATATAAGCTCTACTTCAGCTATTCTCAGGGCTATCTGCACTATTCAGGTGAGCTCTGAACCCCAGCATTCTGGACACCCAATAAACCCTTTGATGTTGCATGAGATAGCCTGTTGGTACTCTCCTCCTCTGAAGCTCGCACCACGTTTACTTGGATGATTGAATGTAGAAGAGAACATCCAGTCAAAAAGGGATAGTCTGTAGCTTTAGGAAGATAGTCAGTAAGTTTAGGAAGAAGGGTGAGTATAAGATTTGGAACAAAAGTTTCTTAGCAATAGGATTTCGATTAGAGAGTGAATGTAAATGTCAGCACAAGTGAAGAGTCAGTCACAATGATGAAGTGGGGAAAATATGTAGGAAAGCATATATCAATAGAGACATTACAAAATCAGGCAGAGAACAAAGTGTGTGATAGGATTAGACATTTTGAACAGGGTTGAGTTTAAATATATAATCTTAGGAAGAAACAAATATGTAGTCACAAATAGGATTGACATTTGGGAGCATTGGGCAAATTTCAGGTGGATGAATATTTTGAGAATAATCTTGTGAATAGTTGATTATAAATCCACATACATGAACATGAATGAATTTAGGGAGTGAATATAAGACACATATATTTCATATTTTGAAAAACCTGGAGAGTATATATATATATATATATATATATATATATATATATATATATATATATATATATACATACATATATATACATATACATAAAACACACACACAGACAAAAAAGTAGCAATATATATGTCAATCAAAATTCATTATAAAATATATACCATCCACAGATCTAAAAATATTCATTTTACTGAACATGGATTTATGTATAATGCTGTTCAACTAGCAAGCTCACCCATAGGTTGAATATTCAGTTCCAACAGGGTTTAGTAGGAGTGATCTCTTCTAACAATTTGTATCTGCCAAGTCAGCCACCTCACAAGAATGTACGTTTGGTACCAGATAGGAATCTATATGTGCATATAAGAATACAGAGAAAGGGAGACAGGAATTCACATATTTGTTAACCTTAAAAATACTAGGACAACTATTTCAACAAACAATTGACTAGATTTATAACTCCAACTCTGTATCATGCAAAAGGCAAGTCCATCTATACACCATGCCTACTCTGTACTGCTTGTATTTCTATTCTTTATGGGTTATTTTTCTCCATCATATTAGGATTAGTAGTCAGAGTCTGGTAGGGTATGGGTTAGAGTCAGGTATTCAGTATTTTGAATTGAAAATAGGACACTGAATCCAATGTGTATGCAAATATATGCTACGGAAAAATCTTCCCACTCTCCTCCAGAACAATGCCTTGACATTACCTTCGCCCCAAGTAAGACACAATTAGAGGAGAAGAGTTAGAAAATCTGTGAATACATATCTAGAATGGTAAATGCTCCAGATTTCACATCTTTGGAGGTGGTAGAGGAGTTTCCAAAAGTAAGAGACAGGGTAAACACTCCACAAACATGGAGCTCTGCTGGCCAAAAGACTTTTTGAGAATCTGCCTCTGAGGTTGGGCACTTGAAATATATGTTGTTGTCAGGAGCTTTAGCTTTATTTGTAGTGAAACCATCAAAGCTGGATCTGCATCTATGTGACCTGGAGGAAATGGTTACTTATTTTCAAATAAAAATGAGGCAGCAGTGATGAATTCTCTTTTTGTAGGTAAACTTTGGCCACTGAGGGCTAAGGGTCTTCCCGTGTGGACTGTGAAACCAATGTCATCCTCAAATTTTCGTGGTGTTTCTTGCTGCTGCACTGGGAGTTTGGTATTTGCTTCATGAAATACAACTAGTTCAAATGGGACACAGTGCTGAAGGGAGTTCTGTCAGGTGTGGTTGGCAGGGTCTCCAGGAGAATGCACCAACCAGGGTTCTATCTCAAGTAGCTTGCCCCCTTGACAATAGAAACATGATACTGAACATTGCCCTGAAACCTCTCCATATAAAAATATGCCTTTACATATATGGGTGTGATGGTTGCACCATGTCAGTCACAGCCATTTGGAAGCCAATGGAAGATCCACATGGCCCCACCACAGATGTTTTATCACACATTTGCATAACACAGCTCTAGGCCCACTACTTACCAGGCCCCAACTTACTGGCATCTCTGTTCTACACCATTTTCATGAAACCCAGTCAATCAAGGCCCTGTCTGGTATACTCATGATCATCAACAGGACATCAAAGGTCCTCCAGTGCCAGCTGGTCATCGGAATTTCTAAAATTTCATGGTAATTATCTAGCATTTTTTCACAGATGCATTTGGAGGCAATGTTGGTTTCAATTCATTCAGGAACCATTAAATGGTGAGGAAGCTAATTTCAGGGAAATCTCTGGAGCACTCTCACAGGCAAGTCTACCCAAAGAGTGGCCAAAAAGTCACATGAAGCCAGGCCCATGGAGGTCTACAAAGCAAGGTCCAAGTGTGTTTTGAATCTCAATTATGCCTGCCAAGTCTTTCAGAATAAAATCATGTAATATCCTGGCTGTGATTCCCAGTGTTCTGTGGAAAGCCACTCTGGGCCTTGATCCCAGGTTCCAATGGCAACTCTCATTCATGGCCTCCTAAAATCCCAACACAATTCATGTCAATACTTCTCTGAGGTCAGTTCCAGAACTCAGTCTCTAAGGGGAATCACAGCAGAATTCAAGCCCAGGCTTACCCAGTCATCTCTTCCAACTGCCACACAAATGACCACAATTATAACCAAAACACTCCTACATGGCCCTCATCTTCTACCATAAAGATACTCATCATAACATCTGGATGGAGGTTTTCATGAGAGGCACATCCCAAGACAGTGTCCAAAATAAGCTCCCTTGCCCCTCATTTGCCGAATGTCAGGGTGGCTTGGACACCCTTCCTGTGAACCAGGAGTGATCAAATAGGCCTGCCCTTAATACTGCTTCGCTTCTCCAATTTGAGGCTCTCTGACTGTTGGGTCTAGATTCTTTTTGTGAATTGGAGTCATGAGAAAAGCCAAGCCCCTCTGCAGAGATTTGAAGAACTCATTTCACCCAAAGAATCCCTATTCTGACATGATGGATTTCAGAAACCTAACAAAGGAAGGCAATATAATTCATGCACATTGATTGAACGTTTTTCCATTTTGGTTTAGATGCACATATGGGATCTTTCTTTACTTCCATCAGGTGCTGAGAATCTAAGTCACAGCCTAAAACAGGGCAAAGGGCCTGAATCAGACACATTGTTTTCCAATGAAATTAAGCAAAGAGCCAGAGGTGATGCACATTCATTTCCATTTGAAAACTGTTTTCTTCAGGCTTAACAAAGGGGTTGCATGAGACAAAGACCTTCTTGATATTCAGGGCAACAGAACAATAGGTAAGCAAAAGGCCCAAAGCAGGGTATCTCCACTGAGACTTTCCTGGTCACACTGATATCTGAGTTTTCTGAGATGCTGGCCATTCCATTCAGGTATCCAGTACATGGCCATGTCAAAGACCTTGGATTTGGTACATATCTTGGACACATAACCATGAGCCTATTCTAGAGAGTGGCCAGAATTCAGGAAGAAATCAGGGACTTAGGAAGGTATTAGGTGTTGCCCGTGCATAAGGCAAGCCACACTCCATTCATAAATTGGGCAGGATGAATGCTGGGAAGCTTTATACTAGACATGACACATCCATTGCTGCATTCTCTTTTCTCATGTCTACTACCACAGGCACAGTGGGATACACAGACATGGAAACACTCACCTCTTCAAACGACTTACCGGAAACAGTTCACTCCAAAACAAACAAACCGCCATTCCTACCTATTTTCAGAACATGAGACAAACCACAAACCCACACGCACTCCCAAAAAGGCACCTCCTTCCCCATAGGTGTATGACTAACCAGAGTGTCCTCTGACTGGTGGCCATACTCTGTTCTTCCAAAATGGCCTGTCCTCTCTCAGATCTGTTTTCCTTGGCCAACTCTGTAAAGTTGTAAGAAAAAAGTGGAGAGCCACTACCTGCTTTCTCAGGAAAGCTCCCTATTCAGAGCTCTCCAGGCATTTGGTAATCCTCACTTCAGTAGGTACCAAGAATGACTGACTCTATCTTTGGTAAATCCAAACAAGTGAGCCCACTGGGACTGGGACTGGGACTGCCTCTGGGTGCCTGGCTCCTTGGATACAAAGTTCAGAGAGTTCCATCACCAAGGAAATGAGGTATGTCACATTCTTTGGAACTGAATGAGGTCACTGCCTTGGCAAAGGTATATCTTATGATGTGCAAAAACTGAAGAAATAATAATGTACCACTGTCGAATACAAATGAATGACAAATTACATATCATGTCCCATAGGAGTCTACTTGCATTGATGTTAGACTGGGTCAGTTACTGTAGAATAATTAGGATTTGTATGCACCATTCACTGAAGTTAGTTTTCAGTACTAGGAAACAAATATGTATTTCAGGTGGATGAATATTTCTGATTATAATCTTGTGAAAAGTTGATTATAAATCCACATACATGAACATGAATGAATTTAGAGAGTGTATATTAGACACATATATTTCATGTTTTGAAAAATTTGGAGAGTATATCTATATCTATATCTATATCTATATCTATATATACACACACACACACAAACACACACACACAACACTCACAGACATTAAAAAGTACCAATATAAATGCCAATCGAATTCATCAGTAAATATATATCATCCACAAATGCAAAAATATTTATTTTACTGAACATGAGTTAATGTATAATGTTGTTTTACTAGGACGCTCTCCTATAGGTTGAATTTTCATTTCCAACAGCATTTAGGAAGAGTGAACTCTTCTTACAATTTGTATCTGCCAAGACAGCCACCTCACAAAAATGTACGTGTGATACCAGGTAGGATTCTATATATGCATATAAATATACATGTGTGAATAGCCTACAGAAAAGGGAAACAATAATTCACATATTTGTTAAGTTTAAAAACACATGGAGAATATTTCAATTAAAATTTGACTAGATTTATAACTCCTCCCTTATATAATGCAAATGTCAAGTCCAACAATACAACATGTCTCCTCTGAAGTGCTTGTATTTCTATTGTGTTGGGTTAATTTTCTCCATTATATTAGGATGAATAGTCTGAGTCTACTAGGTATGGGTTAGTGTCAGGGATTCAGTATTTCGAATGGAAAATTGGAAAATGAATCCAATGTGTATGTAAATATATGCTGCACAAATATCCTCCTGCTCTCATCCAGAACAATGCCTTGTCATTACCTTCACCCCAAGTAAGACACAATTAGAGGAGAAGAGTTACAAAATCAATGAATACATATCTGGAATGGAAAATGCTCAGGAGTTCACAACCTTGGAGGTGGTAGAGCAGTTTCCAAAACTAAGGGACAGGGTAAACACTCCACAAACATGGAGCTCTGCTGGCCTAAAAATTTTTTGAGATACTGCCACTGAGTTTTGCACTTGAAATATATGTTGTTTTCAGGAGATTTGGCTTCCTTTGTAGTGAGACCATCAAAGCAGGGTCTGAATCTATGTGACCTGGAGGACATGGTTTCTTATTTCCAATGAACTAGATGAAGCAGTGCTGAATCCTCTCTTTGTAGTTAAACTGAGGCCACTGGGGACTAAGTGTCTCCCCGTGTGGACTGTGAAGCCATTTGGTCCTCTTCCACTTTTTGTGGTGTTTTTGCTGCTGCACTGTGAGTTTGGTATTTGTTTCACGAAATACTAGGAGCTAAACTGGGACACAGTGCTGGAGGGAGTTCTGTCACGTGTGGTGGGTCAGGGTCTGCAAGAGAATGCACCAACTAGGCTCCTATCTCTCACAGCTTGCCCCATTGCCCCCTTGTCCATATCAACCTGATTCTTAATTTTCCTCTGAAAACTCTCCATGTAACAAGATGCCTTTACATACAAGGATCTGCTGGCTGCACCATGTCAGTTACAAGCCACTTGGAATCCAATGGTAGATCCACATGGCCCTACCACGGATGTTTTATCAAACACCTCCCCACCACTGCTCTAGACCCACTACTCAGCAGGCTCCAAATTTCTGGCATCTCTGTTCTACACCATTTTCATGAAACTCAGTAAATCAAGGCACTGTCTGGTATACTCATGATCAGCAACAGGACATCCAATGTTTCTCCAGTGCCACCTGGTCATAGGAATTTCAAAAATTTCATGGTATTTATCTAGCCATTTTTCAAGCATGAAGTTGGAGGCACTGTGGGTTTCAGTTCATTCAGCAAACTTTAAATGGTGAGGAAGCTCATTTCAATGAAATCTCTGGAGAACTCTCACAGGCACGGCTTCCCAAAGAGTGGACAAAAGGTCACATTAGGCCAGGCCCATTGAGGTCTACAATGTGAGGTCCATGTGTGTTTTGACTCTCAACTATGGCTGCCATTTCTTTAAGAATAAAATCATGTGATATCCTTGCTGAGATTCCCAGGCCTCTGTGGAAATCCACCCGGGGCCTAGGTCTCAGTTTCCAAGAGCGACTTTCATGCGTGGCCTCTTAAAATCCTAACAAAATTCATGGCAATGCTTCTCTGAGTTCACTTCCAAAATCCAGTCTCTAAGGGGAATCACACCAGAGTTCACCCCACGTGTACCCAGTCATTTTTTCCAATGCCACACAAATGACCAAAATCAAAACCAAAACACTCCCACATGGCCCTCATCTTATTCCATATAGTCAATCATCTTAACCTCTGGCTGGAGGTTTCCATGAGTTGCGCAGCCCAAGACAGTGTCCAAAATCAGCTCCTTTGCCCCTCATTTGCCTAAAGTCAGGGTAGCCTGGACACCGTTTCTGTGAACCAGGAGTGAACAAATAAGCCTGCCTTTAATACTTCTTTGTTTCTCCAATTTCAGGCCTACTGATTTTAGGTATCAATTCTTTAGGTGATTTAGAGTCATGTGAAAACACAAGCACCTCTGCAGGGCTTTGAAGAACTCATTTGACCCAAAGAATCCCTATTCTCATTTGATGGAGTGCAGGAACCTAACAGAGGAAGGCAAGAGACTTCATCCACAATGAATGATAATTTTTGCCATTTTGGTTTTGGAAGCTCACATGGGATCATTCTTAAGATCTATCAGGTGCTGAGAATCTAAGTCACAGCCACACACAGGTCCAAAGGCTGATAAAGACACATCTCTTTCCAAAGCAATTAAGCAAAGAGCCACAGGTGAGGCCCATTCATTTCCATTTGAAAACTGTTTTCTTCAGGTTTCACAAAGGGGTGGCATGAGGCAAAGACCTTCCTGACATTCAGTGCAACACAACAATAAGTAAGCAAAAGGCCCAAAGCAGGGTTTCTGCACTGAGATTTTTCTGGTCACACTGATATCTGAGTTTTCTGAGATGCTCGCCATTCTCTTCAGCTATCCAGTACATGGCCATGTCACAGAGCTTGGCAGTGGTACATATTTTGGACACAAATCCATGAGCCTATTCTGGAGAGTGGCCAGAATTCAGGAAGAAAACAACAACTTAGAAAGATAGCAGGTGTTGCACATCGATAAGACAAGCTGCAGTCCATTCATATATTGGGCAGGATGAATTATGGGAAGATTTATACTAGACAGGACACATCCATTAATGCATTCTCTTTTGTAATGTCTACAACAACAGACACAGTGGGATACACAGAAACAGAAACACTCGGCGTGTCAAATGACTTACTAGAAACTGTCCACTCCAAACCAAACAAACCGCCTATCCTATCTATTCTCAGAACATGAGACAAAACAACAAACCCACACCCACTCCCACAAAGGCACCTCCTTGCCCCAAGTAGGTCTGTGACTATCCGGAGTGTCCTCTGACTGGTGGGCCATACTATGTTCCCCCGAAATGGCCTGTCTTCTCTCAGACATTCTTTCCTTGACCAACTCTGTGAAGATGTCAGGAAAAAGTGGTTAGCCACTACCTGTTTTCTCAGGAAAGGTCCATCTTCAGAGCTCTCCTGGCATTTGGCCATCCTCACATCATTAGGTACCATGAAAACTGACTCTGTCCTTGGTAAATCCAAACAAGTGAGCCCACTGGGACTGGGACTGGGACTGCCTCTGGGTGCCTGGCTTCTTGGATACCAAGTTCAGAGAGTTCCATCACCAAGGAAATGAGGTATGTCACATTCTTTGGAACTGAATGAGGTCACTGCCTTGGCAACCACTTTGTCCTAACAGTTGCTTCCAAGGGTAACATAAGATGGAGGTTGCCCCTACTTCCTGTGACACTTTCATAAGGTAGAATGTATATCACCATTGGCAACCGGGAACAGCTCTCCACTCAGGCCTGGTTAGGTCCATCTTCTCTACGATAAGAACAGAGAGATTCAGATTCAGACACATCCCTTCATCCTGACCAGGTTGTTTGCCATGGAAGATGACATTTGCTCTCTCAGGTGCTTCATACCTGCCTACAACTTCTCCAGGTATCATTTGTGCATGGACATTTGAGGTTCTCATCAGGTGGAAGGTTCCCAACTTTCCTGTATTGTAAGAACCACTCTGACAGCTCTTTTGCCCATTTTGGTTTGGGATGCACACATGGGATTTTTCTTTAGACCCATCATGTGCTGTGAATCTAAGCCACAGCCTCACATAGGGCTGAGAGGCTGATTCAGAAACATCCATTTCCAAAGCAATTAAGCAAAGAGGCACAGGTAATGACCATTCTTTTCCATTTGAAAACTATTTTCTGCAGGCTTCACAAATTGTGGCCTGAGGCAAAGACCTTCCTGACATTCAGGGCAACAGAATAGGTAAGCAAAAGGCCCAAAGCAGGGTTTCTCCACTGAGACTTTCTTGGGCATACTGATATCTGAGTTTTCTGAGATACTCGCCATTCCCTTCAGCTATCCAGTACATGGCCATGTCACAGAGATGGAGGTGGTACATATCTTGGACACAAAATCATGAGCGTATTCTGGAGAGTGTCCAGAATTCAGGAAGAAAACAGGAATTTAGAAAGATGGCAGGAGTTGCCCATCCATACGGCAACCTGCAGTCCATTCATTAATTGCACAGGATGAATGCTTTGAAGCTTTCTTGTAGACAGGACACATCCATTGATGCATTCTCTTTTCTAATGTCTACAATCACGGACACAGTATGATATATAGACACAGAAACACTCACCTTGTCAAAGGACTTACTAGACACAGTCCACTCCAAAACAAACAAACCAGCTTTCCTAACTATTCTCAGAACATGAGACAAAACCACAAACTCACACTCACACCCAAAAAGTCACCTCCTTTCCCCAAGTAGGTCTGTGACTATCCGGAGTGTCCTCTGACTTGTGGGCCATACTATGTTCCCCCAAAATGGCGTGTCCTGTCTCCAATCTGTTCTCTTTGGCCAACTCTGTGAAGTTGTCAGGAGCCCATGGTGAGAAACTACCTGCTTTCTCTGGAAAGGCCAGTCTTCATAGTTTCCAGGCATTTGGCTGTCCTCACATCAGTAGGTACAAAGAAAGAGTAACTCTGTCTTGTTAAATCCAAACAAGTTAGCCCACTGGGACATGGAGTGGGTTTGACTCTGTGTGCCTGGTTTCCTGGATCCCAAGATCACAGACTTTCATTACCAAAACTGTAAGGTGATGTCACTTTCTTCAAGATCTGAATGAAGTCACTGCCTTGGAAACCACTTTGTTTTAACAGTTGCTTACATGGTTCCCAAAAGATGGAGGCTGCCTCTACTTGCTGTGACTCATTCATATGTTAGAATGGTATATCAACCATAGGCACCGGGGAACAGCTCTCCACACAGGCATGGTTTGGTCCATCTTCTCTACATTAGGAAGAGAGAGGCTAATTCAGACACATCCCATCAACCTGACCAGGTTGTTTGCCATGGAAGATGACTTTTGCTCTCTCATGTCCTTCATAGCTGCCTACATCTTCTCCAAGGATCATTTCAGCATGGACCTTTTAGGTTTTCAGCAGCTGGAAGATCGCCTATATTCCTGTATTGTAAGACCAACTCTGTCCCTGCTCTTCTGTAAAATTAGATTGAGGGAAAAGTGTATGGTTAGGGTTAATAACATGTTCAATTTAGGTTAGGAATCATTCTCTGGAATGAATATTTGTATTAGGAACCTGCGATATTTATAAGAATATATAGGTGAAATAAAAGTATGAAAACAGAAATCTAGGTAAGTTTTGAAGCCCAGAAGGGCATTGGGCCCTTGATTGGGATACTTAGCATTGATTTATGTCCTGCACAGTTGTCTCAGTTAAATCAATATACTATGGCATAGGACCTTCTAATTTGGATGATTGAATGTGGAAGAGAACATCCAGTCAAAAAGGGATATTCGGTAGGATTAGGAAAATAGTCGGTGGGTTTAGATAAAAGAGTGAGTATAGGATTTGGACCAAAAGTTCTTTAGCAATAGGGTTTCAGGTAGAGAGTGAATGTAAATGTCAGCACATGTGAAGAGTCAGTCACAATGATGAACTGGGTAAAATATGTAGGAAAGCAATATTTTGAAGACGTATAAATTAATTGGGGGTACAAATAGGTGTACCTTGTGCCTATGAATATAGAGATAATGCATGAATAGACCATACTGTGAATAAATAATATAACTGGTACGAACTTTAAATAATGGATTGAATTGATTTCTGAAAATATAGAGGAAACCTAATATTGATATACAATCATCCATTCCAAACAGTTATGCATCTAATGGTGATATTAGATTTATGGTTTATCATGAAAAGTGTGTGAGTTTTGCTTCAAAACTGATTATGAAATTAAAAAAAAATATGTTTGCAGAGAAGTCTCATGAAAAGACCAGTCAAGAAACCGGGAGGAATACATGTGTTCTGAAGCAGGAAATGATTAAAAGTGAAAAAATACCTATAAAGTTGTGAACTTGTGGATGAAATATATATCCTATGATGTGCAAAAACTGCAGAAATATTAATGTAGCAGTGTGGAATATAAATGAACGTCAAAATACACATCATGTCCCATAGGAATCTACTTGCATTGATGTTAAACTGGGTCAGATACTGTAGAATTATTAGGATTTGTATGCACCATTCACAGAAGTGAGTTGTCAGTACAAGGAAACAAATATGTATTTCAGGTGGATGAATATTTCCAATAATAATCTTGAGAAAAGTTGATTATATTTCCTCATGCATGAACATGAATGAATGTATGAATGTAGAGAGTGTATATAAGACACATATATTTCATGTTTTGATAAATCAGGAGAGTATATATATATATATATATATATATATATATATATATATATATACCAAAAAAACACACAGAGAAACATAAAAAAGTAGCAATATATGCCAAATGAAATTTATAATGAAATATATAACATCTACTGATGCAAAAATATATACTTTACTGAACATGAAATTATGTATAATGTTGTTGTACTAGGAAGCTCACCCATAGGTTGAATTTTTAGTTCCAACAGCGTTTAAGAGGGGTAGTCTCTTCACACAATTTATATCTGCCGAGTCAGCAACCTCACAAAAATGTACGTGTGATACCAGGTAGGATTCTATATGTACATATAAAAATACATGTGCTGTATAGGCTAGAGAGAAAGGGAGGCAGGGATTCACATATTTGTTAATTTTAAAAACACATGAAAAACTATTCCAAATAAAAATTCACTAGATTTATAACACCTACCATTTATTATGCAAAAGAAAAGTTCAAAAATACACCATGCCTCCTCTGACCTGCTTGTATTTCTGTTCTATTTGGGTTATTTTTCTCCATCATATTAGGATTAGTAGTCAGAGTCTAGTAGGGTATGTGTTAGTGTCAGGGATTCAGTATTTTGAATGGAAAATAGGAAAAAGAATCCAATGTCTATCAAATATGTGCTACACAAAATATTTCCCCTCTCTCATCCAGAACAATGCCTTGACATTACCTTCACCCCAAGTAAGACACAATTAGTGGAGAAGAGTTATAAAATCTGTGAATATATAACTGGAATGGAAAATGCTCAGGAGTTCACAACCTTGGATGTGGTAGAGAAGTTTCCATAAGTAAGTGACAGGTTAAAAACTCCACAAACATGGAGCTCTGCTGGCCTAAAGGACTTCTTGATAAACTGCCTCTGAGGTTGGGCACTTGAAATATATGTTGTTTTCAGGAGCTTTAGCTTCCTTTGTCGTGAGACCATCAAAGCTGGGTCTGATTCTATGTGACCTGGAGGACATGGTTTCTTATTTTCTAATGAACATGAGGCAGCAGTGGTGAATTCTCTCTTTTAAGTAAAATGTGACCAGTGCGTGCTAAGTCTCTCCCCATCTGGGCTGTGAAGCCATTTGGTCATCCTCCACTTTTTCATGGTTTTTCTTTCTCCTGCATTGGTAGTTTGGTATTTGCTTCACGAAATACAAGGAGTTCAAAAGGGACACAGTGCTGGATGGAGTTCTGCCACATGTGGTGGGTCAGGGTCTGCAGGAGAATGCACCAACCAGGCTTCTATCCCACATAGCTTTCTCCCTTGTCTATTGCAACCTGATTCTTAACATTGCCATGAAACCTCTCCATATAACAAGACGCCCTTACATATTAGTGTCTGCTGGCCTCACCATGTCTGTCACAAGCCATTTGGAAGCCAATGGCAAATCCATATGGCCACATCAGAGATGTATTATGACACACATACACACCACTGCTCTAGGCACACTACTCAGCAGGCACCAACTTACTGGCATGTCTGTTCTAGATCATTTTCATGAAACACAGTCAATCAAGGCACTGTCTAGTATACTCATGATAAACAACAGGACATCCAAAGGTTCTCCAGAGACATGTTGTATACTTGGACTTGACATTTCCATTATATAAGGTAGGAGTTATAAATCTAGTCAAATTTTAATTGAAATATTCTCATGTGTTTTTAAACTTAACAAATATGTGAATTCTTGTTTCCCTTTTCTGTAGCCGATTCACACATGTATATTTATATGCATATATAGAATCCTACCAGGTATCACACGTACATTTTTGTGAGATGGCTGTCTTGGCAGATACAAATTGTGAGAAGAGTTCACTCCTCCTAAATGCTGTTGGAAATGAAAATTCAACCTATAGGAGAGAGTCCTAGTAGAACAACATTATACATTAACTCATATTCAGTAAAATAAATATTTTTGCATTTGTGGATGATACATATTTACTGATGAATTTCGATTGGCATTTCTATTGGTACTTTTTAATGTCTGTGAGTGTTGTGTGTGTGTGTGTGTGTGTGTATATATATATATAGATATAGATATAGATATACTCTGCAAATTTTTCAAAATATGAAATATATGTGTCTAATATACACACTCTAAATTCATTCATGTTCATGTATGTGGATTTATAATCAACTTTTCACAAGATGATAATCAGAAATATTCATCCACCTGAAATACATATTTGTTTCCTAGTACTGAAAACTAACTTAAGTGAATGGTGCATACAAATCCTAATTATTCTACAGTAACTGACCCAGTCTAACATCAATGCAAGTAGACTCCTATGGGACATGATATGTAATGTGTCATTCATTTGTATTCGACAATGGTACATTATTGTTTCTTCAGTTTTTGCACATCACAGGATATACATTTCATCCACAAGTTCACAAATTAATAAGCATTTGTTTCAACTTTAATCATCTTGCTTCAGAACACATGTATTGTCAGGGTTTCTTGACTGGTCTTTTCATGAGACTTCTTTCCAAACATATTATTTTGAATTTCCATAATCATTTTGAAGCAAAACTCACACACTCTTCATAATAAACCAAAACACTAATATTTCCATTAGATATATACCTGGTTGGAATGAATGATTGTATATCAATATATTATTTCCTTTAATTTTTCAGATATCAGTTAATTCATTATTTAAAGTTCAAAAAAGTTATATTATTTATTCACAGTATGGTCTATTCATGCTTTTTCTCTATGTTCCTAGAAACAGGGTACACCTCTTTGTACCCCCGATTCTCATTTTACACAATCAATATATTGCTCCCAGAAATGGTGAAAGAAATACTCATGTCACCTCATTATCACAGTAATATTCTGGACAAAAAATGGAAAGGTCACACTTATGATTGTACCAAAGCCTAAATGGAAAGTGAACATGGATTTCTAAAAACATCCATGCCCAGGTTGCCTAATGCTGTCAATTGTCAATCCTATTGGTGACTACATATTTGTTTTTTTCCTAATTTATATATTCAAACTCAACCCTGTTGAAAATGTCTAATTCTATCACTCACTTTATACTTTGCCAGATTTCGTAATGTTTCTATTGATATCTGCGTTTCTACATATTTTCCCCAGTTCAACATAGTGACTGACTCTTCATATGTGCTGACATTTACATTCACTCAACAACCGAAAGTCTATTGCTAAAGAACTTTTGGTCCAAATCCTATACTCACTCGTCTTCCTAAACCTACCGACTATCTTCCTAATCCTACTGAATATCCCTTTTTGACTAGATGTTCTCTTCTAAATTCAATCATCCAATGTACAAGGTCCTATGCCATTGTATATCGAATTATCTGAGGCATCTTTGCAGAACATCATTCAAAGCTAAGTATCCCAATCAAGGGCAAAACCCTTCTGGGCTTCAAATCATACCTAGATTTCTGTTTTCCTACTTATATTTCACCTCTATATTCTTGTAAATATTGCAGGTTCCCAATACCATTATTCATCACACAGAATCACTCGTAACCCAAATCAAACCTGTTTTTAACCCCAAGTATACACCGTTCCCTCAATCATTTTACAGAAGAGCAGGGACAGAGTGGTTCTTACAATACAGGAAAGTTGGGGACCTTCCACCTGATGAGAATCCCAAATGTCCATGCACAAATGATACCTGGAGAAGTTCTAGGCAGGTATGAAGCACCTGAGAGAGCAAAAGTCATCTTCGATTGCAAACAACCTGGTCAGGATGAAGGGATGTGTCTGAATCTGAATCTCACTCTTCTTATTGTAGAGAAGATGGACCAAACCAGGCCTGAGTGTAGAGCTGTTCCCGGGTGCCAATGGTTGATATACATTCTACCTTATGAAAGTGTCACAGGAAGTAGGGGCAACCTCCATCTTATGTTACCCTTGGAAGCAACTGTTAGGACAAAGTGGTTGCCAAGGCAGTGACCTCATTCAGTTCCAAAGAATGTGACATACCTCATTTCCTTGGTGATGGAACTCTCTGAACTTGGTATCCAAGAAGCCAGGCACCAAGAGGCAGTCCCAGTCCCAGTCCCAGTGGGCTCACTTGTTTGGATTTACCAAGGACAGAGTCAGTTTTCTTGGTACCTAATGATGTGAGGATGGCCAAATGCCAGGAGAGCTCTGAAGATGCACCGTTCCTGAGAAAACAGGTAGTGGCTAACCACTTTTTCCTGACATCTTCACAAAGTTGGTCAAGGAAACAAGATCTGAGAGAAGACAGGCCATTTCGGGGGAACATAGTATGGCCCACCAGTCAGAGGACACTCCGGATAGTCACAGACCTACTTGGGGAAGGAGGTGCCTTTGTGGGAGTGGGTGTGGGTTTGTTGTTTTGTCTCATGTTCTGAGAATAGATAGGAAAGGTGGTTTGTTTGGTTTGGAGTGGACAGTTTCTAGTAAGTCATTTGACACGGCGAGTGTTTCTGTGTATCCCACTGTGTCCGTTGTTGTAGACATTCGAAAAGAGAATGCATTAATGAATGTGTCCTGTCTAGTATAAATCATCCCATAATTCATCCTGCCCAATATATGAATGGACTGCAGCTTGTCTTATCAATGTGCAACACCTGCTATCTTTCTACGTTGTTGTTTTATTCCTGAATTCTGGCCACTCTCCAGAATAGGCTCATGGATTTGTGTCCAAAATATGTACCACCTCCAAGCTCTGTGACATGGCCATGTACTGGATAGCTGAAGAGAATGGCGAGCATCTCAGAAAACTCAGATATCAGTGTGACCAGGAAAGTCTCAGTGCAGAAACCCTGCTTTGGAACTTTTGCTTACTTATTGTTGTGTTGCACTGAATGTCAAGAAGGTCTTTGCCTCAGGCCACCCCTTTGTGAAGCCTGAAGAAAACAGTTTTCAAATGGAAATGAATGGGCCTCACCTGTGGCTCTTTGCTTAATTGCTTTGGAAAGGGATGTGTCTTTATCAGCCTCTTGGGCCTGTGTGTGGCTGTGACTTAGATTCTCAGCACCTGATGGATCTTAAGAATGATCCCATGTGAGCTTCCAAAACCAAAATGGCAAAAAATTTCATTCATTGTGGATGAAGTCTCTTGCCTTCCTCTGTTAGGTTCCTGCACTCCATCAAATGACAATAGGGATTCTTTGGGTCAAATGAGTTTTTCAAAGCCCTGCAGAGGTGCTTGTGTTTTCGCATGACTCTAAATCACCTAAAGAATTGATACCTAAAATCAGTAGGCCTCAAATTGGAGAAACACAGAAGTATTAACCGCAGGCTTATTTGTTCACTCCTGGTTCACAGAAACGGTGTCCAGGCTACCCTGACTTTAGGCAAATGAGGGGCAAACGAGCAGATTTTGGACACTCTCATTGCCTGCGCCCCTCAGGGAAACCTCCAGCCAGAGGTTAAGATGATTGACTATAGGAAATAAGATGAGGGCCATGTGGGAGTGTTTTGGTTTTAATTTTGGTCATTTGTGTGGCATTGGAAAAAATGACTGGGTCCACGTGGACTTGAACTCTGGTGTGATTCCCCTTAGAGACTGGGTTTTTGGAACTGAACTCAGAGAAGCATTGCCATGAATTTTGTTGGGATTTTAAGAGGCCACGCATGAAAGTCGCTCTTGGAAACTGAGACTTAGGCCCCGGGTGGATTTCCACAGAGACCTGGGAATCTCAGCAAGGATATCACATGATTTTATTCTTAAAGAAATGGCAGCCATAGTTGAGAGTCAAAACACACATGGACCTCACATTGTAGACCTCAATGGGCCTCGCCTAATGTGACCTTTTGTCCACTCTTTGGGAAGCCGTGCCTGTGAGAGTTCTCCAGAGATTTCATTGAAATGAGATTCCTCACCATTTAATGTTTGCTGAATGAACTGAAACCCACAGTGCCTCCAACTTCATGCTTGAAAAATGGCTAGATAAATACCATGAAATTTTTGAAATTCCTATGACCAGGTGGCACTGGAGAAACATTGGATGTCCTGTTGCTGATCATGAGGATACCAGACAGTGCCTTGATTTACTGAGTTTCATGAAAATGTTGTAGAACAGAGATGCCAGTAAGTTGGAGCCTGCTGAGTAGTGGGTCTAGAGCAATGGTGGGGAGGTGTTTGATAAAACATCCGTGGTAGGGCCATGTTTATCTACCATTGGATTCCAAATGGCTTGTAACTGACATGGTGCAGCCAGCAGACCCTTATATGTAAAGGCATCTTGTTATATGGAGAGATTTCAGAGGAAAATTAAGAATCAGGATGATATGGACAAGGGGGCAATGGGGCAAGCTGTGAGAGATAGGAGCCTAGTTGGTGCATTCTCTTGCAGACCCTGACCCACCACACGTGACAGAACTCCCTCCAGCACTGTGTCCCAGTTTTGCTCCTAGTATTTCGTGAAACAAATACCAAACTCACAGTGCAGCAGCAAAAACACCACAAAAAGTGGAGGAGGACCAAATGGCTTCACAGTCCACACGGGGAGACACTTAGTCCCCAGTGGCCTCAGTTTACCTACAAAGAGAGGATTCAGCACTGCTTCATCTTGTTCATTGGAAAATAAGAAACCATGTCCTCCAGGTCACATAGATGCAGACCCAGCTTTGATGGTCTCACTACAGAGGAAGCCAAATCTCCTGAAAACAACATATATTTCAAGTGTGGAAGCTCAGAGGCAGTTTCTCAAAAAGTTTTTAGGCCAGCAGAGCTCCATGTTTGTGGAGGGTTTACTCTGTCCCTTAGTTTTGGAAACTCCTCTACCACCTCCAAGGTTGTGAACTCCTGAGCATTTTCCATTCCAGATATGTATTCACTGATTTTGTAACTCTTCTCCTCTAATTGTGTCTTACTTGGGGTGAAGGTAATGTCAAGGCTTTGTTCTGGATGAGAGCGGGAGGATATTTGTGCAGCATATATTTACATACACATTGGATTCATTTTCCAATTTTCCATTCGAAATACTGAATCCCTGACACTAACCCATACCTAGTAGACTCAGACTATTCATCCTAATATAATGGAGAAAATTAACCCAACACATTAGAAATACAAGTACTTTAGAGGAGACATGTTGTATAGTTGGACTTGACATTTGCATTATATAAGGTAGGAGTTATAAGTCTAGTCAAATTTTAATTGAAATATTCTCCATGTGTTTTTAACTTAACAAATATGTGAATTCTTGTTTCCCTTTTCTGTAGCCTATTCACACATGTATATTTATATGCATATATACAATCCTACCAGGTATCACACGTACATTTTTGTGAGGTGGCTGTCTTGGCAGATACAAATTGTGAGAAGAGTTCACTCCTCCTAAATGCTGTTGGAAATGAAAATTCAACCTATAGGAGAGCGTCCTAGTAAAACAACATTATACATTACCTCATGTTCAGTAAAATAAATATTTTTGCATTTGTGGATGATACATATTTACTGATGAATTTCGATTGGCATTTATATTGGTATTTTTAATGTCTGTGAGTGTTTGTGTTTGTGTGTGTGTGTGTGTGTGTGTGTGTGTGTATAGATATAGATATAGATATAGATATACTCTCCAAATTTTTCAAAATATGAAATATATGCGTCTAATATACACTCTCTAAATTCATTCATGTTCATGTATGTGGATTTATAATCCACTTTTCACAAGATGATAATCAGAAATATTCATCCACCTGAAATACATATTTGTTTCCTAGTACTGAAAACTAACTTCAGTGAATGGTGCATACAAATCCTAATTATTCTACAGTAATTGACCCAGTCTAACATCAATGCAAGTAGACTCCTATGGGACATGATCTGTAATTTGTCATTCATTTGTATTCGACACTGGTACATTATTGTTTCTTCAGTTTTTGCACATCACAGGATATACATTTCATCCACAAGTTCACAAATCAATAAGCATTTGTTTCAACTTTCACCACTTCTTGCTTCAGAACACATGTATTGTCAGGGCTTCTTGACTGGTCTTTTCATGAGACTTCTTTCCAAACACATTATTTTGAATTTCCATAATCATTTTGAAGCAAAACTCACACACTCTTCATGATAAACCTAAACACAAATATTTCCATTACATATATACCTGGTTGGAATGAATGATTGTATATCAATATACCATTTCCTTTAATTTTTCAGATATCAGTTCAATTCATTATTTAAAGTTCAAAAAAGGTATATTATTTATTCACAGTATGGTCTATTCATGGTTTTTCTCTATGTTCCTAGAAACAGGGTACACCTCTTTGTACCCCTGATTCTCATTTTACATCTTCAATATATTACTCCCAGAAATGGTGAAAGAAATACTCATGTCACCTCATTATCACAGTAATATTTTGGACCAAAAATGGAAAGGTCACACTTATGATTGTACCAAAGCCTAAATGGAAAGTGAACATGGATTTCTAAAAAAATCCATGTCCAGGTTGCCTAATGCTGTCAATTGTCAATCCTATTAGTGACTACATATTTGTTTTTTTCCTAATTTATATATTCAAACTCAACCCTGTTGAAAATGTCTAATTCTATCACTCACTTTATACTTTGCCTGATTTCGTAATGTTTCTATTGATATCTGCTTTTCTACATATTTTCCCCAGTTCAACATAGTGACTGACCCTTCATATGTGCTGACATTTACATTCACTCAACAACCGAAAGTCTATTGCTAAAGAACTTTTGGTCCAAATCCTATACTCACTCTTCTTCTTAAACCTACCGACTATCTTCCTAATCCTACTGAATATCCCTTTTTGACTGGATGTTCTCTTCTAAATTCAATCATCCAATGTACAAGGTCCTATGCCATTGTATATCGAATTATCTGAGGCATCTTTGCAGAACATCATTCAAAGCTAAGTATCCCAATCAAGGGCAAAACCCTTCTGGGCTTCAAATCATACCTAGATTTCTGTTTTCCTACTTATATTTCACCTCTATATTCTTGTAAATATCACAAGTTCCCAATACCATTATTCATCACACAGAATCACTCGTAACCCAAATCAAACCTGTTTTTAACCCCAAGTATACACTGTTCCCTCAATCATTTTACAGAAGAGCAGGGACAGAGTGGTTCTTACAATACAGGAAAGTTGGGGACCTTCCACCTGATGAGAACCTCAAATGTCCATGCACAAATGATACCTGGAGAAGTTGTAGGCAGGTATGAAGCACCTGAGAGAGCAAAAGTCATCTTCCATTGCAAACAACCTGGTCAGGATGAAGGGATGTGTCTGAATCTGAATCTCTCTCTTCATATTGTAGAGAAGATGGACCAAACCAGGCCTGAGTGGAGAGCTGTTCCGGGGTGCCAATGGTGATATACATTCTACCTTATGAAAGTGTCACAGGAAGCGGGGGCAACCTCCATTTTATGTTACCCTTTGAAGCAACTGTTAGGACAAAGTGGTTGCCAAGGCAGTGACCTCATTCAGTTCCAAAGAATGTGACATACCTCATTTCCTTGGTGATGGAACTCTCTGAACTTGGTATCCAAGAAGCCAGGCACCCAGAGGCAGTCGCAGTCCCAGTCCCAGTGGGCTCACTTGTTTGGATTTACCAAGGACAGAGTCAGTTTTCTTGGTACCTAATGATGTGAGGATGGCCAAATGCCAGGAGAGCTCTGAAGATGGACCTTTCCTGAGAAAACAGGTAGTGGCTAACCACTTTTTCCTGACATCTTCACAGAGTTGGTCAAGGAAACAAGATCTGAGAGAAGACAGGCCATTTCGGGGGAACATAGTATGGCCCACCAGTCAGAGGACACTCCGGATAGTCACAGACCTACTTGGGGCAAGGAGGTGCCTTTGTGGGAGTGGGTGTGGGTTTGTTGTTTTGTCTCATGTTCTCAGAATAGATAGGCAAGGCGGTTTGTTTGGTTTGGAGTGGACAGTTTCTAGTAAGTCATTTGACACGGCGATTGTTTCTGTTTCTGTGTATCCCACTGTGTCCGTTGTTGTAGACATTAGAAAAGAGAATGCATTAATGGATGTGTCCTGTCTAGTATAAATCATACCAAAATTCATCCTGCCCAATATATGAATGGACTGCAGCTTGTCTTATCGATGTGCAACACCTGCTATCTTTCTAAGTTGTTGTTTTCTTCCTGAATTCTGGCCACTCTCCAGAATAGGCTCATGGATTTGTGTCCAAAATATGTACTACCTCCAAGCTCTGTGACATGGCCATGTACTGGATAGCTGAAGAGAATGGCGAGCATCTCAGAAAACTCAGATATCAGTGTGACCAGGAAAGTCTCAGTGCAGAAACCCTGCTTTCTGCCTTTTGCTTACTTATTGTTGTGTTGCACTGAATGTCAGGAAGATCTTTGCATCAGGCCACCCCTTTGTGAAGCCTGAAGAAAACAGTTTTCAAATGGAAATGAATGGGCCTCACCTGTGGCTCTTTGCTTAATTGCTTTGGAAAGGGATGTGTCTTTATCAGCCTCTTGGGCCTGTGTGTGGCTGTGACTTAGATTCTCAGCACCTGATGGATCTTAAGAATGATCCCATGTGAGCTTCCAAAACCAAAATGGCAAAAAATTTCATTCATTGTGGATGAAGTCTCTTGCCTTCCTCTGTTAGGTTCCTGCACTCCATCAAATGACAATAGGGATTCTTTGGGTCAAATGAGTTCTTCAAAGCCCTGCAGAGGTGCTTGTGTTTTCGCATGACTCTAAATCACCTAAAGAATCGATACCTAAAATCAGTAGGCCTCAAATTGGAGAAACACAGAAGTATTAACGGCAGGCTTATTGTTCACTCCTGGTTCACAGAAACGGTGTCCAGGCTACCCTGACTTTAGACAAATGAGGGGCAAACGAGCTGATTTTGGACACTGTCATTGGCTGCGCCCCTCATGGAAACCTCCAGCCAGAGGTTAAGATGATTGACTATATGGAATAAGATGAGGGCCATGTGGGAGTGTTTTGGTTTTAATTTTGGTCATTTGTGTGGCATTGGAAAAAATGACTGGGTCCACGTGGGCTTGAACTCTGGTGTGATTCCCCTTAGAGACTGGGTTTTGGAACTGAACTCAGAGAAGCATTGCCATGAATTTTGTTGGGATTTTAAGAGGCCACGCATGAAAGTCGCTCTTGGAAACTGAGACCTAGGCCCCGGGTGGATTTCCACAGAGGCCTGGGAATCTCAGCAAGGATATCACATGATTTTATTCTTAAAGAAATGGCAGCCATAGTTGAGAGTCAAAACACACATGGACCTCACATTGTAGACCTCAATGGGCCTGGCCTAATGTGACCTTTTGTCCACTCTTTGGGAAGCCATGCCTGTGAGAGTTCTCCAGAGATTTCATTGAAATGAGCTTCCTCACCATTTAATGTTTGCTGAATGAACTGAAACCTACAGTGCCTCCAACTTCATGCTTGAAAAATGGCTAGATAAATACCATGAAATTTTTGAAATTCCTATGACCAGGTGGCACTGGAGAAACATTGGATGTCCTGTTGCTGATCATGAGTATACCAGACAGTGCCTTGATTTACTGAGTTTCATGAAAATGGTGTAGAACAGAGATGCCAGAAATTTGGAGCCTGCTGAGTAGTGGGTCTAGAGCAGTGGTGGGGAGGTGTTTGATAAAACATCCGTGGTAGGGCCATGTGGATCTACCATTGGATTCCAAATGGCTTGTAACTGACATGGTGCAGCCAGCAGACCCTTATATGTAAAGGCATCTTGTTACATGGAGAGTTTTCAGAGGAAAATTAAGAATCAGGTTGATATGGACAAGGGGGCAATGGGGCAAGCTGTGAGAGATAGGAGCCTTGTTGGTGCATTCTCTTGCAGACCCTGACCCACCACACGTGACAGAACTCCCTCCAGCACTGTGTCCCCGGTTAGCTCCTAGTATTTCGTGAAACAAATATCAAATTCACAGTGCAGCAGCAAAAACACCACAAAAAGTGGAAGAGGACCACATGGCTTCACAGTCCACACGGGGAGACACTTAGTCCCCAATGGCCTCAGTTTACCTACAAAGATAGGATTCAGCACTGCTTCATCTTTTTCATTGGAAAATAAGAAACCATGTCTTCCAGGTCACATAAATGCAGACCCAGCTTTGATGTTCTCACTACAGAGGAAGCCAAATCTCCTGAAAACAACATATATTTCAAGTGTGGAAGCTCAGAGGCAGTTTCTCAAAAAGTTTTTAGGCCAGCAGAGCTCCATGTTTGTGGAGTGTTTACCCTGTCCCTTAGTTTTGGAAACTCCTCTACCACCTCCAAGGTTGTGAACTCCTGAGCATTTTCCATTCCAGATATGTATTCACTGATTTTGTAACTCTTCTCCTCTAATTGTGTCTTACTTGGGGTGAAGGTAATGTCAAGGCATTGTTCTAGATGAGAGCGGGAGGATATTTGTGCAGCATATATTTACATACACATTGGATTCATTTTCCAATTTTCCATTCGAAATACTGAATCCCTGACACTAACCCATACCTAGTAGACTCAGACTATTCATCCTAATATAATGGAGAAAATTAACCCAACACATTAGAAATACAAGTACTTCAGAGGAGACATGTTGTATAGTTGGACTTGACATTTGCATTATATAAGGTAGGAGTTATAAATCTAGTCAAATTTATTTGAAATATTCTCCATGTGTTTTAAACTTAACAAATATGTGAATTCTTGTTTCCTTTTTCTGTAGTCTATTCACACATGTATATTTATATGCATATATAGAATCCTACCAGGTATCACACGTACATTTTTGTGAGGTGGCTGTCTTGGCAGATACAAATTGTGAGAAGTGTTCACTCCTCCTAAATGCTGTTGGAAATGAAAATTCAACTTATAGGAGAGCGTCCTAGTAGAACAACATTATACATTAACTCATGTTCAGTAAAATAAATATTTTTGCATTTGTGGATGATACATATTTACTGATGAATTTCGATTGGCATTTATATTGGTACTTTTTAATGTCTGTGAGTTGTGTGTGTGTGTGTGTGTGTGTGCGTGTGTGTATAGATATAGATATAGATATAGATATACTCTCCAAATTTTTCAAAATATGAAATATATGTGTCTAATATACACTCTCTAAATTCATTCATGTTCATGTATGTGGATTTATAATCCACTTTTCACAAGATGATAATCAGAAATATTCATCCACCTGAAATACATATTTGTTTCCTAGTACTGAAAACGAACTTCAGTGAATGGTGCATACAAATTCTAATTATTCTACAGTAACTGACCCAGTCTAACATCAATGCAAGTAGACTCCTATGGGACATGATATGTAATTTGTCATTCATTTGTATTCGACACTGGTACATTATTGTTTCTTCAGTTTTTGCACATCACAGGACATACATTTCATCCACAAGTTCACAAATTAATAAGCATTTGTTTCAACTTTCACCACTTCTTGCTTCAGAACACATGTATTGTCAGGATTTCTTGACTGGTCTTTTCGTGAGACTTCTTTCCAAACACATTATTTTGAATTTCCATAATCATTTTGAAGCAAAACTCACACACTCTTCATGATAAACCTAAACACAAATATTTCCATTACATATATACCTGGTTGGAATGAATGATTGTATATCAATATACGATTTCCTTTAATTTTTCAGATATCAGTTCAATTCATTATTTAAAGTTCAAAAAAGTTATATTTTTTATTCACTGTATGGTCTATTCATGCTCTTTCTCTATGTTCCTAGAAACAGGGTACACCTCTTTGTACCCCCGATTCTCATTTTACATCTTCAATATATTGCTCCCAGAAATGGTGAAAGAAATACTCATGTCACCTCATTATCACAGTAATATTCTGGACAAAAAATGGAAAGGTCACACTTATGATTGTACCAAAGCCTAAATGGAAAGTGGACATGGATTTCTAAAAACATCCATGTCCAGGTTGCCTAATGCTGTCAATTGTCAATCCTATTGGTGACTACATATTTGTTTTTTTCCTAATTTATATATTCAAACTCAACCCTGTTGAAAATGTCTAATTCTATCACTCACTTTATACTTTGCCTGATTTCGTAATGTTTCTATTGATATCTGCTTTTCTACATATTTTATCCAGTTCAACATAGTGACTGACTCTTCATATGTGCTGACATTTACATTCACTCAACAACTGAAAATCTATTGCTAAAGAACTTTTGGTCCAAATCCTATACTCACTCTTCTTCCTAAACCTACCGACTATCTTCCTAATCCTACTGAATATCCCTTTTTGACTGGATGTTCTCTTCTAAATTCAATCATCCAATGTACAAGGTCCTATGCCATTGTATATCGAATTATCTGAGGCATCTTTGCAGAACATCATTCAAAGCTAAGTATCCCAATCAAGGGCAAAACCCTTTTGGGCTTCAAATCATACCTAGATTTCTGTTTTCCTAATTATATTTCACCTCAATATTCTTGTAAATTCTGCAGGTTCCAATACCATTACTCATCACACAGAATCACTCATAACCCAAATCAAACCTGTTTTTGACCCCAAGTATACACTGTTCCCTCAATCATTTTACAGAAGAGCAGGGACAGAGTGGTTCTTACAATACAGAAAAGTTGGGGACCTTCCACCTGATGAGAACCTCAAATGTCCATGCACAAAGGATACCTGGAGAAGTTCTAGGCAGGTATGAAGCACCTGAGAGAGCAAAAGTCATCTTCCATGGCAAACAACCTGGTCAGGATGAAGGGATGTGTCTGAATCTGCCTCTCTCTCTTCTTATTGTACAGAAGATGGACCGAACCAGGGATGAGTGGAGAGCTGTTCCCGGGTGCCAATGGTGATATACATTCTACATTATGAAAGTGTCACAGGAAGTAGGGGCAACCTCCATCTTTTGTAACCCTTGGAAGCAACTGTTAGGACAAAGTGGTTGCCAAGGCAGTGACCTCATTCAGTTCCAAAGAATGTGACATACCTCATTTCCTTGGTGATGGAACTCTCTGAACTTGGTATCCAAGAAGCCAGGCACCCAGAGGCAGTCCCAGTCCCAGTCCCAGTGGGCTCACTTGTTTGGATTTACCAAGGACAGAGTCAGTTTTCTTGGTACCTAATGATGTGAGGATGGCCAAATGCCAGGAGAGCTCTGAAGATGGACCCTTCCTGAGAAAACAGGTAGTGGCTAACCACTTTTTCCTGACATCTTCACAGAGTTGGTCAAGGAAACAAGATCTGAGAGAAGACAGGCCATTTCGGGGGAACATAGTATGGCCCACCAGTCAGAGGACACTCCGGATAGTCACAGACCTACTTGGGGGAAGGAGGTGCCTTTGTGGGAGTGGGTGTGGGTTTGTTGTTTTGTCTCATGTTCTGAGAATAGATAGAAAAGGCGGTTTGTTTGGTTTGGAGTGGACAGTTTCTAGTAAGTCATTTGACACGGCGAGTGTTTCTGTTTCTGTGTATCCCACTGTGTCCGTTGTTGTAGACATTAGAAAAGAGAATGCATTAATGGATGTGTCCTGTCTAGTATAAATCTTCCCATGCCCAATATATGAATGGACTGCAGCTTGTCTTATCGAAGTGCAACACATGCTATCTTTCTAAGTTGTAGTTTTCTTCCTGGAAAAGGATGTGTCTTTATCAGCCTCTTGGGCCTGTGTGTGGCTGTGACTTAGATTCTCAGCACCTGATGGATCTTAAGAATGATCCCATGTGAGCTTCCAAAACCAAAATGGCAAAAAATTTCATTCATTGTGGATGAAGTCTCTTGCCTTCCTCTGTTAGGTTCCTGCACTCCATCAAATGACAATAGGGATTCTTTGGGTCAAATGAGTTCTTCAAAGCCCTGCAGAGGTGCTTGTGTTTTTGCATGACTCTAAATCACCTAAAGAATCGATACCTAAAATCAGTAGGCCTCAAATTGGAGAAACACAGAAGTATTAATGGCAGGCTTATTTGTTCACTCCTGGTTCACAGAAACGGTGTCCAGGCTACCCTGACTTTAGACAAATGAGGGGCAAACGAGCTGATTTTGGACACTGTCTTGGGCTGCGCCCCTCATGGAAACCTCCAGCCAGAGGTTAAGATGATTGACTATATGGAATAAGATGAGGGCCATGTGGGAGTGTTTTGGTTTTAATTTTGGTCATTTGTGTGGCATTGGAAAAAATGACTGGGTCCACGTGGGCTTGAACTCTGGTGTGATTCCCCTTAGAGACTGGGTTTTGGAACTGAACTCAGCGAAGCATTGCCATGAATTTTGTTGGGATTTTAAGAGGCCATGCATGAAAGTCGCTCTTGGAAACTGAGACCTATCCCTGGGTGGATTTCCACAGAGGCCTGGGAATCTCAGCAAGGATATCACATGATTTTATTCTTAAAGAAATGGCAGCCATAGTTGAGAGACAAAACACACATGGACCTCACATTGTAGACCTCAATGGGCCTGGCCTAATGTGACATTTTGTCCACTCTTTGGGAAGCCATGCCTGTGAGAGTTCTCCAGAGATTTCATTGAAATGAGCTTCCTCACCATTTAATCTTTGCTGAATGAATTGAAACCCACAGTGCCTCCAACTTCATGCTTGAAAAATGGCTAGATAAATACCATGAAATTTTTGAAATTCCTATGACCAGGTGGCACTGGAGAAACATTGGATGTCCTGTTGCTGATCATGAGTATACCAGACAGTGCCTTGATTTACTGAGTTTCATGAAAATGGTGTAGAACAGAGATGCCAGAAATTTGGAGCCTGCTGAGTAGTGGGTCTAGAGCAGTGGTGGGGAGGTGTTTGATAAAACATCCGTGGTAGGGCCATGTGGATCTACCATTGGATTCCAAATGGCTTGTAACTGACATTGTGCAGCCAACAGACCGTTATATGTAAAGGCATCTTGTTATATGGAGAGTTTTCAGAGGAAAATTAAGAATCAGGTTGATATGGACAAGGGGGCAATGGGGCAAGCTGTGAGAGATAGGAGCCTAGTTGGTGCATTCTCTTGCAGACCCTGACCCACCACACGTGACAGAACTCCCTCCAGCACTGTGTCCCAGTTTAGCTCCTAGTATTTCGTGAAACAAATACCAAACTCACAGTGCAGCAGCAAAAACACCACAAAAAGTGGAAGAGGACCAAATGGCTTCACAGTCCACACGGGGAGACACTTAGTCCCCAGTGGCCTCAGTTTACCTACAAAGAGAGGATTCAGCACTGCTTCATCTTGTTCATTGGAAAATAAGAAACCATGTCCTCCAGGTCACATAGATGCAGACCCAGCTTTGATGTTCTCACTACAGAGGAAGCCAAATCTCCTGAAAACAACATATATTTCAAGTGTGGAAGCTCAGAGGCAGTTTCTCAAAAAGTTTTTAGGCCAGCAGAGCTCCATGTTTGTGGAGGGTTTACCCTGTCCCTTAGTTTTGGAAACTCCTCTACCACCTCCAAGGTTGTGAACTCCTGAGCATTTTCCATTCCAGATATGTATTCACTGATTTTGTAACTCTTCTCCTCTAATTGTGTCTTACTTGGGGTGAAGGTAATGTCAAGGCATTGTTCTGGAAGAGAGCGGGAGGATATTTGTGCAGCATATATTTACATACACATTGGATTCATTTTCCAATTTTCCATTCGAAATACTGAATCCCTGACACTAACCCATACCTAGTAGACTCAGACTATTCATCCTAATATAATGGAGAAAATTAACCCAACACATTAGAAATACAAGTACTTCAGTGGAGACATGTTGTATAGTTGGACTTGACATTTGCATTATATAAGGTAGGAGTTATAAATCTAGTCAAATTTATTTGAAATATTCTCCATGTGTTTTAAACTTAACAAATATGTGAATTTTTGTTTCCTTTTTCTGTAGTCAATTCACACATGTATATTTATATGCATATATAGAATCCTACTAGGTATCACACGTACATTTTTGTGAGGTGGCTGTCTTGGCAGATACAAATTGTGAGAAGAGTTCACTCCTCCTAAATGCTGTCGGAAATGAAAATTCAACTTATAGGAGAGCGTCCTAGTAGAACAACATTATTCATTAGCTCATGTTCAGTAAAATAAATATTTTTGCATTTGTGGATGATACATATTTACTGATGAATTTCGATTGGCATTTATATTGGTACTTTTTATTATCAATGAGTTGTGTGTGTGTGTGTGTGTGTGTGTTTGTGTGTGTGTGTGTGTGTGTATAGATATAGATATAGATATAGATATACTCTCCAAATTTTTCAAAATATGAAATATATGTGTCTAATATACACTCTCTAAATTCATTCATGTTCATGTATGTGGATTTATAATCCACTTTTCACAAGATGATAATCAGAAATATTCATCCACCTGAAATACATATTTGTTTCCTAGTACTGAAAACTAACTTCAGTGAATGGTGCATACAAATCCTAATTATTCTACAGTAACTGACCCAGTCTAACATCAATGCAAGTAGACTCCTATGGGACATGATATGTAATTTGTCATTCATTTGTATTCGACACTGGTACATTATTGTTTCTTCAGTTTTTGCACATCACAGGATATACATTTCATCCACAAGTTCACAAATTAATAAGCATTTGTTTCAAATTTCACCACTTCTTGCTTCAGAACACATGTATTGTCAGGGTTTCTTGACTGGTCTTTTCATGAGACTTCTTTCCAAACACATTATTTTGAATTTCCATAATCATTTTGAAGCAAAACTCATACACTCTTCATGATGAACCAAAACACAAATATTTCCATTACATATATACCTGGTTGGAATGAATGATTGTATATCAATATACGATTTCCTTTAATTTTTCAGATATCAGTTCAATTCATTATTTAAAGTTCAAAAAAGTTATATTATTTATTCACAGTATGGTCTATTCATGCTTTTTCTCTATATTCCTGGAAATAGGGTACACCTCTTTGTACCCCCGATTCTCATTTTACATCTTCAATATATTGCTCCCAGAAATGGTGAAAGAAATACTCATGTCACCTCATTATCACAGTAATATTCTGGACAAAAAATGGAAAGGTCACACTTATGATTGTACCAAAGCCTAAATGGAAAGTGAACATGGATTTCTAAAAACATCCATGCCCAGGTTGCCTAATGCTGTCAATTGTCAATCCTATTGGTGACTACATATTTGTTTTTTTCCTAATTTATATATTCAAACTCAACCCTGTTAAAAATGTCTAATTCTATCACTCACTTTATACTTTGCCTGATTTCGTAATTTTTCTATTGATATCTGCTTTTCTACATATTTTCCCCAGTTCAACATAGTGACTGACTCTTCATATGTGCTGACATTTACATTCACTCAACAACCGAAAGTCTATTGCTAAAGAACTTTTGGTCCAAATCCTATACTCACTCTTCTTCCTAAACCTACCGACTATCTTCCTAATCCTACTGAATATCCCTTTTTGACTGGATGTTCTCTTCTAAATTCAATCATCCAATGTACAAGGTCCTATGCCGTTGTATATCGAATTATCTGAGGCATCTTTGCAGAACATCATTCAAAGCTAAGTATCCCAATCAAGGGCAAAACCCTTCTGGGCTTCAAATCATACCTAGATTTCTGTTTTCCTACTTGTATTTCACCTCAATATTCTTGTAAATTCTGCAGGTTCCCAATACCATTACTCATCACACAGAATCACTCATAACCCAAATCAAACCTGTTTTTGACCCCAAGTATACACTGTTCCCTCAATCATTTTACAGAAGAGCAGGGACCGAGTGGTTCTTACAATACAGGAAAGTTGGGGACCTTCCACCTGATGAGAACCTCAAATGTCCATGCACAAATGATACCTGGAGAAGTTGTAGGCAGGTATGAAGCACCTGAGAGAGCAAAAGTCATCTTCCATGGCAAACAACCTGGTCAGGATGAAGGGATGTGTCTGAATCTGCCTCTCTCTCTTCTTATTGTACAGAAGATGGACCAAACCAGGGCTGAGTGGAGAGCTGTTTCCGGGTGCCAATGGTGATATACATTCTACCTTATGAAAGTGTCACAGGAAGTAGGGGCAACCTCCATCTTATGTTACCCTTGGAAGCAACTGTTAGGACAAAGTGGTTGCCAAGGCAGTGACCTCATTCAGTTCCAAAGAATGTGACATACCTCATTTCCTTGGTGATGGAACTCTCTGAACTTGGTATCCAAGAAGCCAGGCACTCAGAGGCAGTCCCAGTCCCAGTCCCAGTGGGCTCACTTGTTTGGATTTACCAAGGACAGAGTCAGTTTTCTTGGTACCTAATGATGTGAGGATGGCCAAATGCCAGGAGAGCTCTGAAGATGGACCTTTCCTGAGAAAACAGGTAGTGGCTAACCACTTTTTCCTGACATCTTCACAGAGTTGGTCAAGGAAACAAGATCTGAGAGAAGACAGGCCATTTCGGGGGAACATAGTATGGCCCACCAGTCAGAGGACACTCCGGATAGTCACAGACCTACTTGGGGGAAGGAGGTGCCTTTGTGGGAGTGGGTGTGGGTTTGTTGTTTTGTCTCATGTTCTGAGAATAGATAGAAAAGGCGGTTTGTTTGGTTTGGAGTGGACAGTTTCTAGTAAGTCATTTGACACGGCGAGTGTTTCTGTTTCTGTGTATCCCACTGTGTCCGTTGTTGTAGACATTAGAAAAGAGAATGCATTAACGGATGTGTCCTGTCTAGTATAAATCTTCCCATGCCCAATATATGAATGGACTGCAGCTTGTCTTATCGATGTGCAACACCTGCTATCTTTCTAAGTTGTAGTTTTCTTCCTGAATTCTGGCCACTCTCCAGAATAGGCTCATGGATTTGTGTCCAAAATATGTATCACCTCCAAGCTCTGTGACATGGCCATGTACTGGATAGCTGAAGAGAATGGTGAGCATCAAAGAAAACTCAGATATCAGTGTGACCAGGAAAGTCTCAGTGCAGAAACCCTGCTTTGGGCCTTTTGCTTACTTATTGTTGTGTCTCACTGAATGTCAGGAAGGTCTTTGCCTCAGGCCACCCCTTTGTGAAGCCTGAAGAAAACAGTTTTCAAATGGAAATGAATGGGCCTCACCTGTGGCTCTTTGCTTAATTGCTTAGGAAAGGGATGTGTCTTTATCAGCCTCTTGGGCCTGTGTGTGGCTGTGACTTAGATTCTCAGCACCTGATGGATCTTAAGAATGATCCCATGTGAGCTTCCAAAACCAAAATGGCAAAAAATTTCATTCATTGTGGATGAAGTCTCTTGCCTTTCTCTGTTAGGTTCCTGCACTCCATCAAATGACAATAGGGATTCCATGGGTCAAATGAGTTCTTCAAAGCCCTGCAGAGGTGCTTGTGTTTTCGCATGACTCTAAATCACCTAAAGAATCGATCATGGCGCAGTAAGAATCTTCCAAGGGGCAGTTGAGGGCTCTTCCCCGCCCCCCTGCCCGGGGGAGTGGATCACCACTGTGAGCCCAAATCTAGACCTGACCTGGAGGCACAGTCTCGCAGGGTTTTGCTCCCTGTGCCCGGAAGAAGTTTGAGCCCAGGACTCTCCCTGGGGCCATCTGGGGCTGCCCAGGATGCTATAGCTGGCAGAAGATGCCACTGGCATCCCTGAAGTTTGATCATTTCCAAGGCCAGTAACTACAATGGGTCTCCCACACCTGCAGGCTGATGAGTAATGAGTACTATTAAGGCTTATTTCAAATGTAAAAAACCTTGAGATAATGTACTAAAATTGTTCAGAAGGTTGTTTTCTTAGTGAAATGCTACAGGATTTTCTTTAGCCATCCGGAGTTCCTGCCTTCGTCCAAGTGCCGGTGAAAACAAAGGTGGAAGAATTTACAATGTTGCTGAGAACTGGAGGAAACTTCGGCTGAGAACCCGAGGAGACTTCGGAGCTATCGCTGTTTCTGCTACTACAACTTAAGCTAGCTGCCTGGAGAACTTACCTGGACTGTGATTTACCTGAACTCTGAGTTAATCTATTGAGACACTGCTTTATCTGGACTGAGACAACAGACTGTAATCTACAACAACTTGTAACTCGGTATCTTTGCTAACGGGGTCATTGCTGGTATAAGTTTTCCAAGGGCTTCTTGCATGGAGCCATCAATTGGATTGGTATTGTAACATTTTGTATCCTCCCTTTCTGTTTCTAGCAGGTTATTTATGGTGTTTCTGTAAAAAACACTATGGTCCTTATTTAAATTAAACAAAAGGGGGAAATGTTAACGTCTGTAAACAAGTCAGATTGGCACCTGTTATTTTGCCAGAGAAATGTTAGAGCCTGTAAAGAAGTCTGGATGGCGCCTGGCAAAATGCCAGAGGGAGTGGTTTGTGAAGTAACAAAAGCGAGCCATTAAGTGTGGAGATTCCTTATTGTTTGACTGCTGTATCTATTTCATGCTAATTAGATAGGCTGTGTAAAATGTATAAATACCGCTCTTATTCAACAATAAACGGCTTCCAGGCCTGCTGCATCAGTCTACACAAGTTGTTCGTCACCCCCCCGGTTATTTTGCCCAGCCAGCCGGGCTATGGCACTTACCTACTGATGTGAGGATGGCCAAATGCCAGGGAAGCTCTGAAGATGGTTCTTTCCTGATAAAGCAGGTATTGGCTCACCGCTGACTCCTGACTACTTCAAGAGTTGGCAAAGGAAAGCAGATTTGAGACAGAACAAGCAATTTTGGGGAACATAGTATGGCCCACCAGTCAGAGGACACTCTGGATAGTCACAGACCAACTTGGAGGAAAGTGTTGCCTTTGTGGGTGTGGTTGTGGGTTTGTGTATCCCACTGTGTCTGTGGTTATAGACATTAGAAAAGAGAATGCATCAATGGATGTGTTCTGTCTAGTAGAAAGCTTCTCAGCATTCATCCTGCCAAATTTATGAATGGACTACGACTTTCCTTATGAATGGGCAATACCTGCTATCTTCCTAAGTTCCTGTTTTCTTCCTGAATTCTGGCCACTCTCAAGAATAGGCTCATGGTTTTGTGTAAAAGATATGTACCACCTCCAAACTCTGTAACATGGCCTTGTACTGGATAGATGAAGGGAATGGAGAGGAACTCAGAAAACTCAGATATCAGTGTGACCAGTAAAGTGTCAGTGGAGAAACACTGATTTGGGCCTTTTGTTTACCTATTGTTCCGTTGCCCTGAATGTCTGGAAGGTCTTTGCCTCAGTCCACCCCTTTGTGAAGCCTGAAGAAAACAGTTTTCTAATGGAAAATAATGAGCATCACCTGTGGCTCTTTGCTTAATTGCCATGGAAAGGGATGTGTCTGAATCAGCCTCTTGGCCCTGTGTGAGGCTGTGATTTAGATTCTCACCACCTGATGAATCTAAGGAAAGATCTCATGTGTGCATCCAAAACCAAAATGGAAAAAGAGCAGTCTTGTGGATGAAGTCTCTCGCCTTCCACTGTAAGGTTCCTGATTTCCATCAAGTGAGAATAGGTATCCTTTGGTTCAAAAAGTTTTTCAAAGCCCTGCAGAGGCAAGCCCATAGGTGCTTGGATTTTCTCATGACTCCAATTCACATAAAGAATCTAAACCCCACAGACATTAGGCTCAAATTGGAGAAGCAGAGCAGTATTAATGGCAGGCCTATTTGATCACTCCTTGTTCACAGATAGGTTGTCAAGCCACCCTGACTTTAGACAAATGAGGGTAGGGAGCATATTTTGGATACTGTCTTCAGCTGCGCCCCTCATGGAAACTTCCAGCCAGAGGTAATGATGAGTGTCTATGTGGAAGTAGTTGAGAGCCATGTGGGAGTATTTTGGATTTAATTGTGGTCATTTGTTTGGCTGATGGAAGAGATGACTGGGTCCACCTTGGCTTGAACTCTGGTGTGAGTCTTCTTAGAGACTGAGTTTGGAAATTACTGCAGAGATGTATTGCCATGAATTGTGTTGGGATTTTTGGAGGCCACACATGGTAGTGGCCTTTGGAAACTGAGATCTAGGTCCAGGGGGCTTCCCACAGAGCACTGGGAATCTGAGCCAGAATATCACATGATTTTATTCTTTAAGACTTGACAGCCATAGTTGAGAGTAAACACACACATGGACCTCACATTGTAGACCTCAATGGGCCTGGCTTCATTTGATCATTTGGCCACTCTTTGGGAAGTCTTGTCTGTGAGAGTTCTCCAGATGTTTCATTGAAATGGGCTTTCTCACCATTTGATGTTTTTAGAATGAATTAAATCCCACAGTGCCTCCAACCTCATCCTTGAAAAATGGCTAGATAAACATCATAAAAATTTGAAATTCCCATCACCAGGTGTCACTGGATACACTTTGGATTTCCTGTTGCTGATCATGAGTGTACCAGACAGTGCCTTGATTGACTGGGTTTCATGAAAATGGTGTAGAACAGTGATGCAAATAAGTTAAAGTCTGTTGAGTAGTGGGCCTAGAGGAGTGTTTTGCAGGTCTGTGATAAAACTTCTGTGTTGGGATTATGTGGATCTGCCAAAAGGCTTGTAACTGACATGGTGCAGCCAGCAGACCCTTGTATGTAAAGGCATCTTGTTGAATGGAGAGGTTTCAGGTCAATGTTCAGAATCAGGTTGCTATGGTCAAGGGGGCAAGCTATGTGGGATAGAAGCCTGGTTGGTGCATTCTCCTGCAGACCCTGACGCACAACACGTGACAGATCTCCCTCCAGCACTGTGACCAAGTTGAATTTCTTGTATTTCCTGAAGCCAATACCAAACTCCCAGTGCAGCAGCAAGAACACCATGAAAAGTGGAGGATTACCAAATGGCTTCACAGTCCACACGGGGCCACACTTAGCCTTCAGTGGCAAGAGTTTACTTACAAAGAGAGAATTCAGCCTTGCTGCCTCACTTTCTTTGGAAAATAAGAAACCATGTTCTGCAGGTCACATAGATGGAGACCCAGCTTTGGTGGTCTCAATAGAAAGGAAGCCATAGGTCCTGACAACAACATATACTTCAAGTGGCCAACCTCAGAGGCAGGTTCTCCAGAAGTATTTAGGCTGGCACATCTCCATATTTGTGCAATATTTACCCTGTCCCTTACTTTTGGAAACTCCTCTACCACCTCCAAGATTGTGAACTCGCAATCATGTTCCATTCCTGATATGTATTCACAGATTTTCTAACTCTTCTTCTTTTATTTTGTCTTACTTGGGGCAAAGATAGTGTCAAGGTATTGTTGTGAATGAGAGTAGGAAGATTTTGTGTAGCACATATTTGCATACACAAATATGTTCTACACCATTTTCATGAAACTCAGTAAATCAAGGCACTGTCTGGTATACTCATAATGAGCAACAGGACATTCAATGTTTCTCCAGTGCCACCTGGTCATAGGAATTTCAAAAATTTCATGGTATTTATCTAGCCATTTTTCAAGCATGAAGTTGGAGGCACTGTGGGTTTCAGTTCATTCAGCAAACATTAAATGGTGAGGAAGCTCATTTCAATGAAATCTCTGGAGAACTCTCACAGGCACGGCTTCCCAAAGAGTGGACAAAAGGTCACATTAGGCCAGGCCCATTGAGGTCTACAATGTGAGGTCCATGTGTGTTTTGACTCTCAACTATGGCTGCCATTTCTTTAAGAATAAAATCATGTGATATCCTTGCTGAGATTCCCAGGCCTCTGTGGAAATCCACCCGGGGCCTAGGTCTCAGTTTCCAAGAGGGACTTTCATGCGTGGCCTCTTAAAATCCTAACAAAATTCATGGCAATGCTTCTCTGAGTTCAGTTCCAAAACCCAGTCTCTAAGGGGAATCACACCAGAGTTCAAGCCCACGTGGACCCAGTTATTTTTTCCAATGCAACACAAATGACCAAAATTAAAACCAAAACACTCGCACATGGCCTTCATCTTATTCCATATAGTCAATCATCTTAACCTCTGGCTGGAGGTTTCCATGAGGGGCGCAGCCCAAGACAGTGTCCAAAATCAGCTCGTTTGCCCCTCATTTGCCTAAAGTCAGGGTAGCCTGGACACCGTTTCTGTGAACCAGGAGTGAACAAATAATCCTGCCGTTAATACTTCTTTGTTTCTCCAATTTGAGGCCTACTGATTTTAGGTATCGATTCTTTAGGTGATTTAGAGTCATGCGAAAACACAAGCACCTCTGCAGGGCTTTGAAGAACTCATTTGACCCAAAGAATCCCTATTGTCATTTGATGGAGTGCAGGAACCTAACAGAGGAAGGCAAGAGACTTCATCCACAATGAATGACATTTTTTGCCATTTTGGTTTTGGAAGCTCAAATGGGATCATTCTTAAGATCCATCAGGTGCTGAGAATCTAAGTCACAGCCACACACAGGTCCAAGAGGCTGATAAAGAGCCACAGGTGAGGCCCATTCATTTCCATTTGAAAACTGTTTTCTTCAGGCTTCACAAAGGGGTGGCCTGAGGCAAAGACCTTCCTGACATTCAGTGCAACACAACAATAAGTAAGCAAAAGGCCCAAAGCAGGGTTTCTGCACTGAGACTTTCCTGGTCACACTGATATCTGAGTTTTCTGAGATGCTCGCCATTCTCTTCAGCTATCCAGTACATGGCCATGTCACAGAGCTTGGAGGTGGTACATATTTTGGACACAAATCCATGAGCCTATTCTGGAGAGTGGCCAGAATTCAGGAAGAAAACAACAACTTAGAAAGATAGCAGGTGTTGCACATCGATAAGACAAGCTGCAGTCCATTCATATATTGGGCAGGATGAATTATGGGAAGATTTATACTAGACAGGACACATCCATTAATGCATTCTCTTTTCTAATGTCTACAACAACGGACACAGTGGGATACACAGAAAGAGAAACACTCGCCATGTCAAATGACTTACTAGAAACTGTCCACTCCAAACCAAACAAACCGCCTTTCCTATCTATTCTCAGAACATGAGACAAAACAACAAACCCACACCCACTCCCACAAAGGCACCTCCTTCCCCCAAGTACGTCTGTGACTATCCGGAGTGTCCTCTGACTGGTGGGCCATACTATGTTCCCCCGAAATGGCCTGTCTTCTCTCAGATCTTGTTTCCTTGACCAACTCTGTGAAGATGTCAGGAAAAAGTGGTTAGCCACTACCTGTTTTCTCAGGAAAGGTCCATCTTCAGAGCTCTCCTGGCATTTGGCCATCCTCACATCATTAGGTACCAAGAAAACTGACTCTGTCCTTGGTAAATCCAAACAAGTGAGCCCACTGGGACTGGGACTGGGACTGCCTCTGGGTGCCTGGCTTCTTGGATACCAAGTTCAGGGAGTTCCATCACCAAGGAAATGAGGTATGTCACATTCTTTGGAACTGAATGAGGTCACTGCCTTGGCAACCACTTTGTCCTAACAGTTGCTTCCAAGGGTAACATAAGATGGAGGTTGCCCCTACTTCCTGTGACACTTTCATAAGGTAGAATGTATATCACCATTGGCACCCAGGAACAGCTCTCCACTCAGCCCTGGTTTGGTCCATCTTCTGTACAATAAGAAGAGAGAGAGGCAGATTCAGACACATCCCTTCATCCTGACCAGGTTGTTTGCCATGGAAGATGACTTTTGCTCTCTCAGGTGCTTCATACCTGCCTACAACTTCTCCAGGTATCATTTGTGCATGGACATTTGAGGTTCTCATCAGATGGAAGGTCCCCAACTTTCCTGTATTGTAAGAACCACTCTGTCCCTGCTCTTCTGTAAAATGATTGAGGGAACAGTGTGTACTTGGGGTTAAAAACAGGTTTGATTTGGATTACGAGTGATTCTGTGTGATGAATAATGGTATTGGGAACCTGCAATATTTACAAGAATATAGAGGTGAAATATAAGTAGGAAAACAGAAATCTAGGTATGATTCGAAGCCCAGAAGGGTTTTGCCCTTGATTGGGATACTTAGCTTTGAATGATGTTCTGCAAAGATGCCTCAGATAATTCGATATACAATGGCATAAGACCTTGTACATTGGATGATGAATTTAGAAGAGAACATCCAGTCAAAAAGGGATATTCAGTAGGATTAGGAAGATAGTCGGTAGGTTTAGGAAGAAGAGTGAGTATAGGATTTGGACCAAAAGTTCTTTAGCAATAGACTTTCGGTTGTTGAGTGAATGTAAATGTCAGCACATATGAAGAGTCAGTCACTATGTTGAACTGGGGAAAATATGTAGAAAAGCAGATATCAATAGAAACATTACGAAATCAGGCAAAGTATAAAGTGAGTGATAGAATTAGACATTTTCAACAGGGTTGAGTTTGAATATATAAATTAGGAAAAAAACAAATATGTAGTCACCAATAGGATTGACAATTGACAGCATTAGGCAACCTGGACATGGATGTTTTTAGAAATCCATGTTCACTTTCCATTTAGGCTTTGGTACAATCATAAGTGTGACCTTTCCATTTTTTGTCCATAATATTACTGTGATAATGAGGTGACATGAGTATTTCTTTCACCATTTCTGGGAGCAATATATTGAAGATGTAAAATGAGAATCGGGGGTACAAAGAGGTGTACCCTGTTTCTAGGAACATAGAGTAAAAGCATGAATAGACAATAGAGTCAATAAATAATATAACTTTTTTGAACTTTAAATAATGAATTGAACTGATATCTGAAAAATTAAAGGAAATCGTATATTGATATACAATCATTCATTCCAACCAGGTATATATGTAATGGAAATATTTGTGTTTTGGTTTATCATGAAGAGTGTGTGAGTTTTGCTTCAAAATGATTATGGAAATTCAAAATAATGTGTTTGGAAAGAAGTCTCACGAAAAGACCAGTCAAGAAACCCTGACAATACATGTGTTCTGAAGCAAGAAGTGGTGAAAGTTGAAACAAATGCTTATTAATTTGTGAACTTGTGGATGAAATGTATATCCTGTGATGTGCAAAAACTGAAGAAACAATAATGTACCAGTGTCGAATACAAATGAATGACAAATTACATATCATGTCCCATAGGAGTCTACTTGCATTGATGTTATACTGGGTCAGTTACTGTAGAATAATTAGGATTTGTATGCACCATTCCCTGAAGTTTGTTTTCAGTACTAGGAAACAAATATGTATTTCAGGTGGATTAATATTTCTGATTATAATCTTGTGAAAAGTGGATTATAAATCCACATACATGAACATGAATGAATTTAGAGAGTGTATATTAGACACATATATTTCATATTTTGAAAAATTTGGAGAGTATATCTATATCTATATCTATATCTATACACACACACACACACACACACACAACTCACAGACATTAAAAAGTACCAATATAAATGCCAATCGAAATTCATCAGTAAATATGTATCATCCACAAATGCAAAAATATTTATTTTACTGAACATGAGTTAATGTATAATGTTGTTCTACTAGGACGCTCTCCTATAAGTTGAATTTTCATTTCCAACAGCATTTAGGAGGAGTGAACTCTTCTCACAATTTGTATCTGCCAAGACAGCCACCTCACAAAAATGTACGTGTGATACCTGGTAGGATTCTATATATGCATATAAATATACGTGTGTGAAGAGACTACAGAAAAAGGAAACAAGAATTCACATATTTGTTAAGTTTAAAACACATGGAGAATATTTCAAATAAATTTGACTAGATTAATAACTCCTACCTTATATAATGCAAATGTCAAGTCCAACTATACAACATGTCTCCTCTGAAGTACTTGTATTTCTAATGTGTTGGGTTAATTTTCTCCATTATATTAGGATGAATAGTCTGAGTCTACTAGGTATGGGTTAGTGTCAGGGATTCAGTATTTCGAATGGAAAATTGGAAAATGAATCCAATGTGTATGTAAATATATGCTGCACAAATATCCTCCCGCTCTCATCCAGAACAATGCCTTGACATTACCTTCACCCCAAGTAAGACACAATTAGAGGAGAAGAGTTACAAAATCAGTGAATACATATCTGGAATGGAAAATGCTCAGGAGTTCACAACCTTGGAGGTGGTAGAGGAGTTTCCAAAACTAAGGGACAGGGTAAACACTCCACAAACATGGAGCTCTGCTGGCCTAAAAACTTTTTGAGAAACTGCCTCTGAGCTTCCACACTTGAAATATATGTTGTTTTCAGGAGATTTGGCTTCCTCTGTAGTGAGACCATCAAAGCTGGGTCTGCATCTATGTGACCTGGAGGACATGGTTTCTTATTTTCCAATGAACAAGATGAAGCAGTGCTGAATCCTCTCTTTGTAGGTAAACTGAGGCCACTGGGGACTAAGTGTCTCCCCGTGTGGACTGTGAAGCCATTTGGTCCTCCTCCACTTTTTGTGGTGTTTTTGCTGCTGCACTGTGAGTTTGGTATTTGTTTCACGAAATACTAGGAGCTAAACTGGGACACAGTGCTGGAGGGAGTTCTGTCACGTGTGGTGGGTCAGGGTCTGCAAGAGAATGCACCAACTAGGCTCCTATCTCTCACAGCTTGCCCCATTGCCCCCTTGTCCATATCAACCTGATTCTTAATTTTCCTCTGAAACCTCTCCATATAACAAGATGCCTTTACATATAAGGGTCTGTTGGCTGCACCATGTCAGTTACAAGCCATTTGGAATCCAATGGTAGATCCACATGGCCCTACCACGGATGTTTTATCAAACACCTCCCCACCACTGCTCTAGACCAACTACTCAGCAGGCTCCAAATATCTGGCATCTCTGTTCTACACCATTTTCATGAAACTCAGTAAATCAAGGCATTGTCCGGTATACTCATGATCAGCAACAGGACATCCAATGTTTCTCCAGTGCCACCTGGTCATAGGAATTTCAAAAATTTCATGGTATTTATCTAGCCATTTTTCAAGCATGAAGTTGGAGGCACTGTGGATTTCAGTTCATTCAGCAAACATTAAATGGTGAGGAAGCTCATTTCAATGAAATCTCTGGAGAACTCTCACAGGCACGGCTTCCCAAAGAGTGGAGAAAAGGTCACATTAGGCCAGGCCCATTGAGGTCTACAATGTGAGGTCCATGTGTGTTTTGACTCTCAATTATGGCTGCCATTTCTTTAAGAATAAAATCATGTGATATCCTTGCTGAGATTCCCAGGCCTCTGTGGAAATCCACCCGGGGCCTAGGTCTCAGTTTCCAAGAGCGACTTTCATCCGTGGCCTCTTAAAATCCCAACAAAATTCATGGCAATGCTTCTCTGAGTTCAGTTCCAAAACCCAGTCTCTAAGGGGAATCACACCAGAGTTCAAGCTCACGTGGACCCAGTCATTTTTTCCAATGCAACACAAATGACCAAAATTAAAACCAAAACACTCCCACATGGCCTTCATCTTATTCCATATAGTCAATCATCTTAACCTCTGGCTGGAGGTTTCCATGAGGGGCGCAGCCCAAGACAGTGTCCAAAATCAGCTCGTTTGCCCCTCATTTGCCTAAAGTCAGGGTAGCCTGGACACCATTTCTCTGAAACAGGAGCGAACAAATAAGCCTGCCGTTAATACTTCTTTGTTTCTCCAATTTGAGGCCTACTGATTTTAGATATCGATTCTTTAGGTGATTTAGAGTCATGCGAAAACACAAGCACCTCTGCAGGGCTTTGAAGAACTCATTTGACCCAAAGAATCCCTATTGTCATTTGATGGAGTGCAGGAACCTAACAGAGGAAGGCAAGAGACTTCATCCACAATGAATGAAATTTTTTGCCATTTTGGTTTTGGAAGCTCACATGGGATCATTCTTAAGATCCATCAGGTGCTGAGAATCTAAGTCACAGCCACACACAGGCCCAAGAGGCTGATAAAGACACATCCCTTTTCAAAGCAATTAAGCAAAGAGCCACAGGTGAGGCCCATTCATTTCCATTTGAAAACTGTTTTCTTCAGGCTTCACAAAGGGGTGGCCTGAGGCAAAGACCTTCCTGAGATTCAGTGCAACACAACAATAAGTAAGCAAAAGGCCCAAAGCAGGGTTTCTGCACTGAGACTTTCCTGGTCACACTGATATCTGAGTTTTCTGAGATGCTCGCCATTCTCTTCAGCTATCCAGTACATGGCCATGTCACAGAGCTTGGAGGTGGTACATATTTTGGACACAAATCCATGAGCCTATTCTGGAGAGTGGCCAGAATTCAGGAAGAAAACAACAACTTAGAAAGATAGCAGGTGTTGCACATCGATAAGACAAGCTGCAGTCCATTCATATATTGGGCAGGATGAATTTTGTTATGATTTATACTAGACAGGACTCATCCATTAATGCATTCTCTTTTCTAATGTCTACAACAACGGACACAGTGGGATACACAGAAACAGAAACACTCGCCGTGTGAAATGACTTACTAAAAACTGTCCACTCCAAACCAAACAAACCGCCTTTCCTATCTATTCTCAGAACATGAGACAAAACAACAAACCCACACCCACTCCCACAAAGGCACCTCCTTCCCCCAAGTACGTCTGTGACTATCCGGAGTGTCCTCTGACTGGTGGGCCATACTATGTTCCCCCGAAATGGCCTGTCTTCTCTCAGATCTTGTTTCCTTGACCAACTCTGTGAAGATGTCAGGAAAAAGTGGTTAGCCACTACCTGTTTTCTCAGGAAAGGTCCATCTTCAGAGCTCTCCTGGCATTTGGCCATCCTCACATCATTATTTACCAAGAAAACTGACTCTGTCCTTGGTAAATCCAAACAAGTGAGCACAATGGGACTGGGACTGGGACTGCCTCTGGGTGCCTGGCTTCTTGGATACCAAGTTCAGAGAGTTCCATCACCAAGGAAATGAGGTATGTCACATTCTTTGGAACTGAATGAGGTCACTGCCTTGGCAACCACTTTGTCCTAACAGTTGCTTCAAAGGGTAACATAAAATGGAGGTTGCCCCCGCTTCCTGTGACACTTTCATAAGGTAGAATGTATATCACCATTTTCACCCGGGAATAGCTCTCCACTCAGGCCTGGTTTGGTCCATCTTCTCTACAATAAGAAGAGAGAGATTCAGATTCAGACACATCCCTTCATCCTGACCAGGTTGTTTGCCATGGAAGATGACTTTTGCTCTCTCAGGTGCTTCATACCTGCCTACAACTTCTCCAGGTATCATTTGTGCATGGACATTTGAGGTTCTCATCAGGTGGAAGGTCCCCAACTTTCCTGTATTGTAAGAACCACTCTGTCCCTGCTCTTCTGTAAAATGATTGAGGGAACAGTGTATACTTAGGGTTAAAAACATGTTTGATTTGTTTTACGAGTGATTCTGTGTGATGAATAATGGTATTGGGAACCTGCAATATTTACAAGAATATAGAGGTGAAATATAAGTAGGAAAACAGAAATCTAGGTATGATTTGAAGCCCAGAAGGGTTTTGCCCTGGATTGGGATACTTAGCTTTGAATGATGTTCTGCAAAGATGCCTCAGATAATTCGATATACAATGGCATAGGACCTTGTACATTGGATGATTGAATTTAGAAGAGAACATCCAGTCAAAAAGGGATATTCAGTAGGATTAGGAAGATAGTCTGTAGGTTTAGGAAGAAGAGTGAGTATAGGATTTGGACCAAAAGTTCTTTAGCAATAGACTTTCGGTTGTTGAGTGAATGTAAATGTCAGCACATATGAAGAGTCAGTCACTATGTTGAACTGGGGAAAATATGTAGAAAAGCAGATATCAATAGAAACATTACGAAATCAGGCAAAGTATAAAGTGAGTGATAGAATTAGACATTTTCAACAGGGTTGAGTTTGAATATATAAATTAGGAAAAAAACAAATATGTAGTCACCAATAGGATTGACAATTGACAGCATTAGGCAACCTGGACATGGATTTTTTTAGAAATCCATGTTCACTTTCCATTTAGGCTTTGGTACAATCATAAATGTGACCTTTCCATTTTTTGTCCAGAATATTACTGTGATAATGAGGTGACATGAGTATTTCTTTCACCATTTCTGGGAGTAATATATTGAAGATGTAAAATGAGAATCAGGTGTACAAAGAGGTTTACCCTGTTTCTAGGAACATAGAGAAAAAGCATGAATAGACCATACTGTGAATAACTAATATAACTTTTTTGAACTTTAAATAATGAATTGAACTGATATCTGAAAAATTAAAGGAAATCGTATATTGATATACAATCATTCATTCCAACCAGGTATATATGTAATGGAAATATTTGTGTTTAGGTTTATCATGAAGAGTGTGTGAGTTTTGCCTCAAAATGATTATGGAAATTCAAAATAATGTGTTTGGAAAGAAGTCTCATGAAAAAACCAGTCAAGAAACCCTGACAATACATGTGTTCTGAAGCAAGAAGTGGTGAAAGTTGAAACAAATGCTTATTAATTTGTGAACTTGTGGATGAAATGTATATCCTGTGATGTGCAAAAACTGAAGAAACAATAATGTACCAGTGTCGAATACAAATGAATGACAAATTACAGATCATGTCCCATAGGAGTCTACTTGCATTGATGTTAGACTGGGTCAGTTACTGTAGAATAATTAGGATTTGTATGCACCATTCACTGAAGTTAGTTTTCAGTACTAGGAAACAAATATGTATTTCAGGTGGATGAATATTTCTGATTATAATCTTGTGAAAAGTGGATTATAAATCCACATACATGAACATGAATGAATTTAGAGAGTGTATATTAGACGCATATATTTCATATTTTGAAAAATTTGGAGAGTATATCTATATCTATATCTATATCTATACACACACAACACACACACACACACACACAAACACAAACACTCACAGACATTAAAAATACCAATATAAATGCCAATCGAAATTCATCAGTAAATATGTATCATCCACAAATGCAAAAATATTTATTTTACTGAACATGAGTTAATGTATAATGTTGTTCTACTAGGACTCTCTCCTATAGGTTGAATTTTCATTTCCAACAGCATTTAGGAGGAGTGAACTCTTCTCACAATTTGTATCTGCCAAGACAGCCACCTCACAAAAATGTACGTGTGATACCTGGTAGGATTCTATATATGCATATAAATATACATGTGTGAATAGGCTACAGAAAAGGGAAACAAGAATTCACATATTTGTTAAGTTTAAAAACACATGGAGAATATTTCAATTAAAACTTGACTAGATTTATAACTCCTACCTTATATAATGCAAATGTCAAGTCCAACTATACAACATGTCTCCTCTGAAGTACTTGTATTTCTAATGTGTTGGGTTAATTTTATCCATTATATTAGGATGAATAGTCTGAGTCTACTAGGTATGGGTTAGTGTCAGGGATTCAGTATTTCGAATGGAAAATTGGAAAATGAATCCAATGTGTATGTAAATATATGCTGCACAAATATCCTCCCGCTCTCATCCAGAACAAAGCCTTGACATTACCTTCACCCCAAGTAAGACACAATTAGAGGAGAAGAGTTACAAAATCAGTGAATACATATCTGGAATGGAAAATGCTCAGGAGTTCACAACCTTGGAGGTGGTAGAGGAGTTTCCAAAACTAAGGGACAGAGTAAACCCTCCACAAACATGGAGCTCTGCTGGCCTAAAAACTTTTTGAGAAACTGCCTCTGAGCTTCCACACTTGAAATATATGTTGTTTTCAGGAGATTTGGCTTCCTCTGTAGTGAGACCATCAAAGCTGGGTCTGCATCTATGTGACCTGGAGGACATGGTTTCTTATTTTCCAATGAACAAGATGAAGCAGTGCTGGATCCTCTCTTTGTAGGTAAACTGAGGCCACTGGGGACTAAGTGTCTCCCCGTGTGGACTGTGAAGCCATTTGGTCCTCCTCCACTTTTTGTAGTGTTTTTGCTGCTGCACTGTGAGTTTGGTATTTGTTTCACGAAATACTAGGAGCTAAACTGGAACACAGTGCTGGAGGGAGTTCTGTCACGTGTGGTGGGTCAGGGTCTGCAAGAGAATGCACCAACTAGGCTCCTATCTCTCACAGCTTGCCCCATTGCCCCCTTGTCCATATCAACCTGATTCTTAATTTTCCTCTGAAAACTCTCCATATAACAAGATGCCTTTACATATAAGGGTCTGCTGGCTGCACCATGTCAGTTACAAGCCATTTGGAATCCAATGGTAGATAAACATGGCCCAACCACGGATGTTTTATCAAACACCTCCCCACCATTGCTCTAGACCCACTACTCAGCAGGCTCCAACTTACTGGCATCTCTGTTCTACAACATTTTCATGAAACTCAGTAAATCAAGGCACTGTCTGGTATACTCATGATCAGCAACAGGACATCCAATGTTTCTCCAGTGCCACCTGGTCATAGGAATTTCAAAAATTTCATGGTATTTATCTAGCCATTTTTCAAGCATGAAGTTGGTGGCACTGTGGGTTTCAGTTCATTCAGCAAACATTAAATGGTGAGGAAGCTCATTTCAATGAAATCTCTGAAGAACTCTCACAGGCATGGCTTCCCAAAGAGTGGACAAAAGTTCACATTAGGCCAGGCCCATTGAGGTCTACAATGTGAGGTCCATGTGTGTTTTGACTCTCAACTATGGCTGCCATTTCTTTAAGAATAAAATCATGTGATATCCTTGCTGAGATTCCCAGGCCTCTGTGGAAATCCACCCGGGGCCTAGGTCTCAGTTTCCAAGAGCGACTTTCATCCGTGGCCTCTTAAAATCCCAACAAAATTCATGGCAATGCTTCTCTGAGTTCAGTTCCAAAACCCAGTCTCTAAGGGGAATCACACCAGAGTTCAACCCCACGTGGACCCAGTCATTTTTTCCAATGCCACACAAATGACCAAAATTAAAACCAAAACACTCCCACATGGCCCTCATCTTATTTCACATAGTCAATCATCTTAACCTCTGGCTGGAGGTTTCCATGAGGGGCGCAGCCCAAGACAGTGTCCAAAATCAGCTCGTTTGCCCCTCATTTGTCTAAAGTCAGGGTAGCCTGGACACCGTTTCTGTGAACCAGGAGTGAACAAATAAGCCTGCCGTTAATACTTCTGTGTTTCTCCAATTTGAGGCCTACTGATTTTAGGTATCGATTCTTTAGGTGATTTAGAGTCATGCGAAAACACAAGCACCTCTGCAGGGCTTTGAAGAACTCATTTTACCCAAAGAATCCCTATTGTCATTTAATGGAGTGCAGGAACCTAACAGAGGAAGGCAAAAGACTTCATCCACAATGAATGATATTTTTTGCCATTCTGGTTTTGGAAGCCACATGGGATCATTCTTAAGATCCATCAGGTGCTGAGAATCTAAGTCACAGCCACACACAGGACCAAGAGGCTGATAAAGACACATGTCTTTCCAAAGCAATTAAGCAAAGAGCCACAGGAGAGGCCCATTCATTTCCATTTGAAAACTGTTTTCTTCAGGCTTCACAAAGGGGTGGCCTGAGGCAAAGACCTTCCTGACATTCAGTGCAACACAACAATAAGTAAGCAAAGGCCCAAAGCAGGGTTTCTGCACTGAGACTTTCCTGGTCACAATGATATCTGGGTTTTCTGAGATGCTCGCCATTCTCTTCAGCTATCCAGGACATGGCCATGTCACAGAGCTTGGAGGTGGTACATATTTTGGACACAAATCCATGAGCCTATTTCAGAGAGTGGCCAGAATTCAGGAAGAAAACAACAACTTAGAAAGATAGCAGGTGTTGCACATCAATAAGACAAGCTGCAGTCCATTCATATATTGGGCAGGATGAATTATGGGATGATTTATACTAGACAGGACACATCCATTAATGCATTCTCTTTTCTAATGTCTACAACAACGGACACAGTGGGATACACAGAAACAGAAACACTCGCCATGTCAAATGACTTATTAGAAACTGTCCACTCCAAACCAAACAAACCGCCTTTCCTATCTATTCTCAGAACATGAGACAAAACAACAAACCCACACCCACTCCCACAAAGGCACCTCCTTCCCCCAAGTAGGTCTGTGACTATCCGGAGTGTCCTCTGACTGGTGGGCCATACTATGTTCCCCCGAAATGGCCTGCCTTCTCTCAGATCTTGTTTCCTTGACCAACTCTGTGAAGATGTCAGGAAAAAGTGGTTAGCCACTACCTGTTTTCTCAGGAAAGGTCCATCTTCAGAGCTCTCCTGGTATTTGGCCATCCTCACATCATTAGGTACCAAGAAAACTGACTCTGTCCTTGGTAAATCCAAACAAGTGAGCCCACTGGGACTGGGACTGGGACTGCCTCTGGGTGCCTGGCTTCTTGGATACCAAGTTCAGAGAGTTCCATCACCAAGGAAATGAGGTATGTCACATTCTTTGGAACTGAATGAGGTCACTGCCTTAGCAACCACTTTGTCCTAACAGTTGCTTCAAAGGGTAACATAAAATGGAGGTTGCCCACGCTTCCTGTGACACTTTCATAAGGTAGAATGTATATCACCATTGGCACCCGGGAACAGCTCTCCACTCAGGCCTGGTTTGGTCCATCTTCTCTGCAAAAAGAAGAAAGAGATTCAGATTCAGACACATCCCTTCATCCTGACCAGGTTGTTTGCCATGGAAGATGACTTTTGCTCTCTCAGGTGCTTCATACCTGCCTTCAACTTCTCCCGGTATCATTTGTGCATGGACATTTGAGGTTCTCATCAGGTGGAAGGTCCCCAACTTTCCTGTATTGTAAGAACCACTCTGTCCCTGCTCTTCTGTATAATGATTGAGGGAACAGTGTATACTTCTGGTTAAAAACTGGTTTGATTTGGGTTACGAATGATTCTGTGTGATGAATAATGGTATTGGGAACCTGCAATATTTACAAGAATATAGAGGTGAAATATAAGTAGGAAAACAGAAATCTAGGTATGATTTGAAGCCCAGAAGGGTTTTGCCCTGGATTGGGATACTTAGCTTTGAATGATGTTCTGCAAAGATGCCTCAGATAATTCGATATACAATGGCATAGGACCTTGTACATTGGATGATTGAATTTAGAAGAGAACATCCAGTCAAAAAGGGATATTCAGTAGGATTAGGAAGATAGTCTGTAGGTTTAGGAAGAAGAGTGAGTATAGGATTTGGACCAAAAGTTCTTTAGCAATAGACTTTCGGTTGTTGAGTGAATGTAAATGTCAGCACATATGAAGAGTCAGTCACTATGTTGAACTGGGGAAAATATGTAGAAAAGCAGATATCAATAGAAACATTACGAAATCAGGCAAAGTATAAAGTGAGTGATAGAATTAGACATTTTCAACAGGGTTGAGTTTGAATATATAAATTAGGAAAAAAACAAATATGTAGTCACCAATAGGATTGACAATTGACAGCATTAGGCAACCTGGACATGGATGTTTTTAGAAATCCATGTTCACTTTCCATTTAGGCTTTGGTACAATCATAAGTGTGACCTTTCCATTTTTTTGTCCAGAATATTACTGTGATAATGAGATGACATGAGTATTTCTTTCACCATTTCTGGGAGCAATATATTGAAGATGTAAAATGAGAATCAGGGGTACAAAGAGGTGTACCCTGTTTCTAGGATCATAGAGAAAAAGCATGAATAGACCATACTGTGAATAACTAATATAACTTTTTTGAACTTTAAATAATGAATTGAACTGATATCTGAAAAATTAAAGGAAATCGTATATTGATATACAATCATTCATTCCAACCAGGTATATATGTAATGGAAATATTTGTGTTTTGGTTTATCATGAAGAGTGGGTGAGTTTTGCTTCAAAATGATTATGGAAATTCAAAATAATGTGTTTGGAAAGAAGTCTCTCATGAAAAGACCAGTCAAGAAACCCTGACAATACATGTGTTCTGAAGCAAGAAGTGGTGAAAGTTGAAACAAATGCTTATTAATTTGTGAACTTGTGGATGAAATGTATATCCTGTGATGTGCAAAAACTGAAGAAACAATAATGTACCAGTGTCGAATACAAATGAATGACAAATTACAGATCATGTCCCATAGGAGTCTACTTGCATTGATGTTAGACTGGGTCAGTTAGTGTAGAATAATTAGGATTTGTATGCACCATTCACTGAAGTTAGTTTTCAGGAAACAAATATGTATTTCAGGTGGATGAATATTTCTGATTATAATCTTGTGAAAAGTGGATTATAAATCCACATACATGAACATGAATGAATTTAGAGAGTGTATATTAGACGCATATATTTCATATTTTGAAAAATTTGGAGAGTATATCTATATCTATATCTATATCTATACACACACACACACACACACACACACACACAACTCACAGACATTAAAAATACCAATATGAATGCCAATCGAAATTCATCAGTAAATATGTATCATCCACAAATGCAAAAATATTTATTTTACTGAACATGAGTTAATGTATAATGTTGTTCTACTAGGACGCTCTCCTATAGGTTGAATTTTCATTTCCAACAGCATTTAGGAGGAGTGAACTCTTCTCACAATTTGTATCTGCCAAGGCAGCCACCTCACAAAAATGTACGTGTGATACCTGGTAGGATTCTATATATGCATATAAATATACATGTGTGAATAGGCTACAGAAAAGGGAAATTCACATATTTGTTAAGTTTAAAAACACATGGAGAATATTTCAATTAAAATTTGACTAGATTTATAACTCCTACCTTATATAATGCAAATGTCAAGTCCAACTATACAACATGTCTCTGGAGAACCTTTGGATGTCCTGTTGTTTATCATGAGTATACTAGACAGTGCCTTGATTGACTGTGTTTCATGAAAATGATCTAGAACAGACATGCCAGTAAGTTGGTGCCTGCTGAGTAGTGTGCCTAGAGCAGTGGTGTGTATGTGTGTCATAATACATCTCTGATGTGGCCATATGGATTTGCCATTGGCTTCCAAATGGCTTGTGACAGACATGGTGAGGTCAGCAGACACTAATATGTAAGGGCGTCTTGTTATATGGAGAGGTTTCATGGCAATGTTAAGAATCAGGTTGCAATAGACAAGGGAAAATGATATGTGGGATAGAAGCCTGGTTGGTGCATTCTCCTGCAGACCCTGGCCCACCACATGTGGCAGAACTCCATCCAGCACTGTGTCCCTTTTGAACTCCTTGTATTTCGTGAAGCAAATACCAAACTCCCAATGCAGGAGAAAGAAAAACCATGAAAAAGTGGAGGATGACCAAATGGCTTCACAGCCCAGATGGGGAGAGACTTAGCACGCACTGGTCACATTTTACTTAAAAGAGAGAATTCACCACTGCTGCCTCATGTTCATTAGAAAATAAGAAACCATGTCCTCCAGGTCACATAGAATCAGACCCAGCTTTGATGGTCTCACGACAAAGGAAGCTAAAGCTCCTGAAAACAACATATATTTCAAGTGCCCAACCTCAGAGGCAGTTTATCAAGAAGTCCTTTAGGCCAGCAGAGCTCCATGTTTGTGGAGTTTTTAACCTGTCCCTTACTTATGGAAACTTCTCTACCACATCCAAGGTTGTGAACTCCTGAGCATTTTCCATTCCAGTTATATATTCACAGATTTTATAACTCTTCTCCACTAATTGTGTCTTACTTGGGGCGAAGGTAATGTCAAGGCATTGTTCTGGATGAGAGAGGGAAAATATTTTGTGTAGCACATATTTGATAGACATTGGATTCTTTTTCCTATTTTCCATTCAAAATACTGAATCCCTGACACTAACACATACCCTACTAGACTCTGACTACTAATCCTAATATGATGGAGAAAAATAACCCAAATAGAACAGAAATACAAGCAGGTCAGAGGAGGCATGGTGTATTTTTGAACTTTTCTTTTGCATAATAAATGGTAGGTGTTATAAATCTAGTGAATTTTTATTTGGAATAGTTTTTCATGTGTTTTTAAAATTAACAAATATGTGAATCCCTGCCTCCCTTTCTCTGTAGCCTATACAGCACATGTATTTTTATATGTACATATTGAATCCTACCTGGTATCACACGTACATTTTTGTGAGGTTGCTGACTCGGCAGATATAAATTGTGTGAAGAGACTACCCCTCTTAAACGCTGTTGGAACTAAAAATTCAACCTATGGGTGAGCTTCCTAGTACAACAACATTATACATAATTCCATGTTCAGTAAAGTATATATTTTTGCATCAGTAGATGTTATATATTTCATTATAAATTTCATTTGGCATATATTGCTACTTTTTTATGTTTCTCTGTGTGTTTTTTTGGTATATATATATATATATATATATATATATATATATATATATATACTCTCCTGATTTATCAAAACATGAAATATATGTGTCTTATATACACTCTCTACATTCATACATTCTTTCATGTATGCATGAGGAAATATAATCAACTTTTCTCAAGATTATTATTGGAAATATTCATCCACATGAAATACATATTTGTTTCCTTGTACTGACAACTCACTTCTGTGAATGGTGCATACAAATCCTAATAATTCTACAGTATCTGACCCAGTTTAACATCAATGCAAGTAGATTCCTATGGGACATGATGTGTATTTTGACGTTCATTTATATTCAACACTGCTACATTAATATTTCTGCAGTTTTTGCACATCATAGGATATATATTTCATCCACAAGTTCACAACTTTATAGGTATTTTTTCACTTTTAATCATTTCCTGCTTCAGAACACATGTATTCCTCCCGGTTTCTTGACTGGTCTTTTCATGAGACTTCTCTGCAAACACATTTTTTTTAATTTCATAATCAGTTTTGAAGCAAAACTCACACACTTTTTATGATAAACCATAAATCTAATATCACCATTAGAAGCATAACTGTTTGGAATGGATGATTGTATATCAATATTAGGTTTCCTGTATATTTTCAGAAATCAATTCAATCCATTATTTAAAGTTTGAACCAGTTATATTATTTATTCACAGTATGGTCTATTCATGCATTATCTCTATATTCATAGGCACAAGGTACACCTATTTGTACCCCCAATTAATTTATACGTCTTCAAAATATTGCTTTCATACATATTTTACCCAGTTCATCATTGTGACTGACTCTTCACATGTGCTGACATTTACATTCACTCTCTACCTGAAACCCTATTGCTAAAGAACTTTTGGTCCAAATCCTATACTCACTCTTTTATCTAAACCTACCGACTATTTTCCTAATCCTACTGAATATCCCTTTTTGACTGGATGTTCTCTTCCACATTCAATCATCCAAATTAGAAGGTCCTATGCCATAGTATATTGATTTAACTGAGACAACTGTGCAGGACATAAATCAATGCTAAGTATCCCAATCAAGAACCCAATGCCCTTCTGGGCTTCAAAACTTACCTAGATTTCTGTTTTCACACTTATATTTCACCTATATATTCTTATAAATATCACAGGTTCCTAATACAAATATTCATTCCAGAGAATGATTCCTAACCCAAATTGAACATGTTATTAACCCTAACCATACACTTTTCCCTCAATCTAATTTTACAGAAGAGCAGGGACAGAGTTGGTCTTACAATACAGGAATATAGGCGATCTTCCAGCTGCTGAAAACCTAAAAGGTCCATGCTGAAATGATCCTTGGAGAAGATGTAGGCAGCTATGAAGGACATGAGAGAGCAAAAGTCATCTTCCATGGCAAACAACCTGGTCAGGTTGATGGGATGTGTCTGAATTAGCCTCTCTCTTCCTAATGTAGAGAAGATGGACCAAACCATGCCTGTGTGGAGAGCTGTTCCCCGGTGCCTATGGTTGATATACCATTCTAACATATGAATGAGTCACAGCAAGTAGAGGCAGCCTCCATCTTTTGGGAACCATGTAAGCAACTGTTAAAACAAAGTGGTTTCCAAGGCAGTGACTTCATTCAGATCTTGAAGAAAGTGACATCACCTTACAGTTTTGGTAATGAAAGTCTGTGATCTTGGGATCCAGGAAACCAGGCACACAGAGTCAAACCCACTCCATGTCCCAGTGGGCTAACTTGTTTGGATTTAACAAGACAGAGTTACTCTTTCTTTGTACCTACTGATGTGAGGACAGCCAAATGCCTGGAAACTATGAAGACTGGCCTTTCCAGAGAAAGCAGGTAGTTTCTCACCATGGGCTCCTGACAACTTCACAGAGTTGGCCAAAGAGAACAGATTGGAGACAGGACACGCCATTTTGGGGGAACATAGTATGGCCCACAAGTCAGAGGACACTCCGGATAGTCACAGACCTACTTGGGGAAAGGAGGTGACTTTTTGGGTGTGAGTGTGAGTTTGTGGTTTTGTCTCATGTTCTGAGAATAGTTAGGAAAGCTGGTTTGTTTGTTTTGGAGTGGACTGTGTCTAGTAAGTCCTTTGACAAGGTGAGTGTTTCTGTGTCTATATATCATACTGTGTCCGTGATTGCAGACATTAGAAAAGAGAATGCATCAATGGATGTGTCCTGTCTACAAGAAAGCTTCAAAGCATTCATCCTGTGCAATTAATGAATGGACTGCAGGTTGCCGTATGGATGGGCAACTCCTGCCATCTTTCTAAATTCCTGTTTTCTTCCTGAATTCTGGACACTCTCCAGAATACGCTCATGATTTTGTGTCCAAGATATGTACCACCTCCATCTCTGTGACATGGCCATGTACTGGATAGCTGATGGGAATGGCGAGTATCTCAGAAAACTCAGATATCAGTATGCCCAAGAAAGTCTCAGTGGAGAAACCCTGCTTTGCGCCTTTTGCTTACCTATTCTGTTGCCCTGAATGTCAGGAAGGTCTTTGCCTCAGGCCACACTTTGTGAAGCCTGCAGAAAATAGTTTTCAAATGGAAAAGAATGGTCATTACCTGTGCCTCTTTGCTTAATTGCTTTGGAAATGGATGTTTCTGAATCAGCCTCTCAGCCCTATGTGAGGCTGTGGCTTAGATTCACAGCACATGATGGGTCTAAAGAAAAATCCCATGTGTGCATCCCAAACCAAAATGGACAAAAGAGCTGTCAGAGTAGTTCTTACAATACAGGAAAGTTGGGGACCTACCACTTGATGAGAACCTCAAATGTCCATGCACAAATGATACCTGGAGAAGTTGTAGGCAGGTATGAAGCACCTGAGAGAGCAAAAGTCATCTTCCATGGCAAACAACCTGGTCAGGATGAAGGGATGTGTCTGAATCTGAATCTCTCTCTTCTTATTGTAGAGAAGATGGACCAAACCAGGCCTGAGTGGAGAGCTGTTCCCGGGTGCAAATGGTTGATATACATTCTACCTTATGAAAGTGTCACAGGAAGTAGGGGCAACCTCCATCTTATGTTACCCTTGGAAGCAACTGTTAGGACAAAGTGGTTGCCAAGGCAGTGACCTCATTCAGTTCCAAAGAATGTGACATACCTCATTTCCTTGGTGATGAAACTCTCTGAACTTGGTATCCAAGAAGCCAGGCACCCAGAGGCAGTCCCAGTCCCAGTCCCAGTGGGCTCACTTGTTTGGATTTACCAAGGACAGAGTCAGTTTTCTTGGTACCTAATGATGTGAGGATGGCCAAATGCCAGGAGAGCTCTGAAGATGGACCTTTCCTGAGAAAACAGGTAGTGGCTAACCACTTTTTCCTGACATCTTCACAGAGTTGGTCAAGGAAAGAAGGTCTGAGAGAAGACAGGCCATTTCGGGGGAACATAGTATGGCCCACCAGTCAGAGGACACTCCGGATAGTCACAGACCTACTTGGGGGAAGGAGGTGCCTTTGTGGGAGTGCGTGTGGGTTTGTTGTTTTGTCTCATGTTCTGAGAATAGATAGGAAAGGCGGTTTGTTTGGTTTGGAGTGGACAGTTTCTAGTAAGTCATTTGACACGGCGAGGGTTTCTGTTTCTGTGTATCCCACTGTGTCTGTTGTTGTAGACATTAGAAAAGAGAATGCATTAATGGATGTGTCCTGTCTAGTATAAATCTTCCCATAATTCATCCTGCCGAATATATGAATGGACTGCAGCTTGTCTTATCGATGTGCAACACCTGCTATCTTTCTAAGTTGTTGTTTTCTTCCTGAATTCTGGCCACTCTCCAGAATAGGCTCATGGATTTGTGTCCAAAAAATGTACCACCGCCAAGCTCTGTGACATGGCCATGTACTGGATACCTGAAGAGAATGGCGAGCATCTCAGAAAACTCAGATATCAGTGTGACCAAAAAAATCTCAGTGCAGAAACCCTGCTTTGGGCCTTTTGCTTACTTATTGTTGTGTTGCACTGAATGTCAGGAAGGTCTTTGCCTCAGGCCACCCCTTTGTGAAGCCTGAAGAAAACAGTTTTCAAATGGAAATGAATGGGCCTCACCTGTGGCTCTTTGCTTAATTGCTTTGGAAAGAGATGTGTCTTTATCAGCCTTTGGACCTGTGTGTGGCTGTGACTTAGATTCTCAGCACCTGATGGATCTTAAGAATGATCCCATGTGAGCTTCCAAAACCAAAATGGCAAAAAATATCATTCATTGTGGATGAAGTCTCTTGCCTTCCTCTGTTAGGTTCCTGCACTCCATCAAATGAGAATAGGGATTCTTTGGGTCAAATGAGTTCTTCAAAGCCCTGCAGAGGTGCTTGTGTTTTCGCATGACTCTAAATCACCTAAAGAATTGATACCTAAAATCAGTAGGCCTGAAATTGGAGAAACAAAGAAGTATTAAAGGCAGGTTTATTTGTTCACTCCTGGTTCACAGAAACGGTGTCCAGGCTACCCTGACTTTAGACAAATGAGGGACAAAGGAGCTGATTTTGGACACTGTCTTGGGCTGCGCCCCTCATGGAAACCTCCTGCCAGAGGTTAAGATGATTGACTATATGGAATAAGATGAGGGCCATGTGGGAGTGTTTTGGTTTTGATTTTGGTCATTTGTGTGGCATTGGAAAAAATGACTGGGTACACGTGGGGTTGAACTCTGGTGTGATTCCCCTTAGAGACTGGGTTTTGGAAATGAACTCAGAGAAGCATTGCCATGAATTTTGTTTTGATTTTAAGAGGCCACGCATGAAAGTCGCTCTTGGAAACTGAGACCTAGGCCCCGGGTGGATTTCCACAGAGGACTGGAAATCTCAGCAAGGATATCACATGATTTTATTCTTAAAGAAATGGCAGCCATAGTTGAGAGTCAAAACACACATGGACCTCACATTGTAGACCTCAATGGGCCTGGCCTAATGTGACCGTTTGTCCACTCTTTGGGAAGCCGTGCCTGTGAGAGTTCTCCAGAGATTTCATTGAAATGAGCTTCCTCACCATTTAATGTTTGCTGAATGAACTGAAACCCACAGTGCCTCCAACTTCATGCTTGAAAAATGGCTAGATAAATACCATGAAATTTTTGAAATTCCTATGACCAGGTGGCACTGGAGAAACATTGGATGTCCTGTCGCTGATCATGATTATACCAGACAGTGCCTTGACTTACTGAGTTTCATGAAAATGGTGTAGAACAGAGATGCCAGTAAGTTGGAGCCTGCTGAGTAGTGGGTCTAGAGCAGTGGTGGGGAGGTGTTTGATAAAACATCCGTGGTAGGGCCATGTGGACATACCATTGCATTCCAAATGGCTTGTAACTGACATGGTGCAGCCAGCAGACCCTTATATGCAAAGGCATATTGTTATATGGAGAGTTTTCAGAGGAAAATTAAGAATCAGGTTGATATGGACAAGGGGGCAATGGGGCAAGCTGTGAGAGATAGGAGCCTAGTTGGTGCATTCTCTTGCAGACCCTGACCCACCACACGTGACAGAACTCCCTCCAGCACTGTGTCCCAGTTTAGCTCCTAGTATTTCGTGAAACAAATACCAAACTCACAGTGCAGCAGCAAAAACTCCACAAAAAGTGGAAGAGGACCAAATGGCTTCACAGTCTACACGGGGAGACACTTAGTCCCCAGTGGCCTCAGTTTACCTTCAAAGAGAGGATTCAGCACTGCTTCATCTAGTTCTTTGGAAATAGGAAACCATGTCCTCCAGGTCACATAGATGCAGACCCAGCTTTGATGATCTCACTACAAAGGAAGCCAAATCTCCTGAAAACAACATATATTTCAAGTGCAAAACTCAGTGGCAGTTTCTCAAAAAGTTTTTAGGCCAGCAGAGCTCCATGTTTTTGGAGTGTTTACCCTGTCCCTTAGTTTTGGAAACTGCTCTACCACCTCCAAGGTTGTGAACTCCTGAGCATTTTCCATTCCAGATATGTATTCACTGATTTTGTAACTCTTCTCCTCTAATTGTGTCTTACTTGTGGTGAAGGTAATGTCAAGGCATTGTTCTGGATGAGAGCACTAGGATATTTGTGCAGCATATATTTACATACACATTGGATTCATTTTCCAATTTTCCATTCGAAATACTGAATCCCTGACACTAACCCATACCTAGTAGACTCAGACTATTCATCCTAATATAATGGAGAAAATTAACCCAACACAATAGAAATACAAGCACTTCAGGGGAGACATGTTGTATTGTTGGACTTGACATTTGCATTATATAAGGTAGGAGTTATAAATCTAGTCAAATTTTAATTGAAATATTCTCCATGTGTTTTTAAACTTAACAAATATGTGAATTCTTGTTTCCCTTTTCTGTAGCCTATTCACACATGTATATTTATATGCATATATAGAATCCTACCAGGTATCACACGTACATTTTTGTGAGGTTGCTGCCTTGGCAGATACAAATTGTGAGAAGAGTTCACTCCTCCTAAATGCTGTTGGAAATGAAAATTCAACCTATAGGAGAGCGTCCTAGTAGAACAACATTATACATTAACTCATGTTCAGTAAAATAAATATTTTTGCATTTGTGGATGATATATATTTACTGATGAATTCGATTGGCATTTATATTGGTACTTTTTAATGTCTGTGAGTGTTGTGTGTGTGTGTTTGTGTGTGTGTGTGTGTATATATATAGATATGGATATAGATATAGATATAGATATAGATATACTCTCCAAATTTTTCAAAATATGAAATATATGTGTCTAATATACACTCTCTAAATTCATTCATGTTCATGTATGTGGATTTATAATCCACTTTTCACAAGATTATAATCAGAAATATTCATCCACCTGCAATACATATTTGTTTCCTAGTACTTAAAACTAACTTCAGTGAATTGTGCATACAAATCCTAATTATTCTACAGTAACTGACCCAGTCTAACATCAATGCAAGTAGACTCCTATGGGACATGATATGTAATTTGTCATTCATTTGTATTCGACACTGGTACATTATTATTTCTTCAGTTTTTGAACATCATAATATATACATTTGCCAAGGCAGTGACCTCATTCAGTTCCAAACAATGTGACATACCTCATTTCCTTGGTGATGGAACTCTCTGAACTTTGTATCCAAGGAGCCAGGCACCCAGAGGCAGTCCCAGGCCCAGTCCCAGTGGGCTCACTTGTTTGGATTTACCAAAGATAGAGTCAGTCATTCTTGGTACCTACTGAAGTGGGATTACCAAATGCCTGGAGAGCTCTGAATAGGGAGCTTTCCTGTGAAAGCAGGTAGTGGCTCTCCACTTTTTCCTTACAACTTTACAGAGTTGGCCAAGGAAAACAGATCTGAGAGAGGACAGGCCATTTCGGAAGAACAGAGTATGGCCACCAGTCAGACGACACTCTGGTTAGTCATACACCTATGGGGAAGGAGGTGCCTTTTTGGGAGTGGGTGTGGGTTTGTGGTTTGTCTCATGTTCTGAAAATAGGTAGGAATGGAGGTTTGTTTGTTTTGGAGTGAACTGTTTCCGGTAAGTCATTTGAAGAGGTGAGTGTTTCCATGTCTGTGTATCCCACTGTGCCTGTGGTAGTAGACATGAGAAAAGAGAATGCAGCAATGGATGTGTCATGTCTAGTATAAAGCTTCCCAGCATTCATCCTGCCCAATTTATGAATGGAGTGGGGCTTGCCTTATGCACGGACAACACCTAATACCTTCCTAAGTCCCTGTTTTCTTCCTGAATTCTGGCCACTCTCTAGAATAGGCTCATGGTTATGTGTCCAAGATATGTACCAAATCCAAGGTCTTTGACATGGCCATGTACTGGATACCTGAATGGAATGGCCAGCATCTCAGAAAACTCAGATATCAGTGTGACCAGGAAAGTCTCAGTGGAGATACCCTTCTTTGGGCCTTTTGCTTACCTATTGTTCTGTTGCCCTGAATATCAGGAAGGTCTTTGTCTCATGCAACCCCTTTGTTAAGCCTGAAGAAAACAGTTTTCAAATGGAAATGAATGTGCATCACCTCTGGCTCTTTGCTTAATTTCATTGGAAAAGGATGTGTCTGATTCAGGCCCTTTGCCCTGTTTTAGGCTGTGACTTAGATTCTCAGCACCTGATGGATGTAAAGAAAGATCCCATATGTGCATCTAAACCAAAATGGAAAAACGTTCAATCAATGTGCATGAATTATATTGCCTTCCTTTGTTAGGTTTCTGAAATCCATCATGTCAGAATAGGGATTCTTTGGGTGAAATGAGTTCTTCAAATCTCTGCAGAGGGGCTTGGCTTTTCTTATGACTCCAATTCACAAAAAGAATCTAGACCCCACAGTCAGAGAGCCTCAAATTGGAGAAGCGAAGCAGTATTAAGGGCAGGCCTATTTGATCACTCCTGGTTCACAGGAAGGGTGTCCAAGCCACCCTGACATTCGGCAAATGAGGGGCAAGGGAGCTTATTTTGGACACTGTCTTGGGATGTGCCTCTCATGAAAACCTCCATCCAGATGTTATGATGAGTATCTTTATGGTAGAAGATGAGGGCCATGTAGGAGTGTTTTGGTTATAATTGTGGTCATTTGTGTGGCAGTTGGAAGAGATGACTGGGTCCACCTGGGCATGAATTCTGCTGTGATTCCCCTTAGAGACTGAGTTCTGGAACTGACCTCAGAGAAGTATTGACATGAATTGTGTGGGGATTTTAGGAGGCCAGGAATGAGAGTTGCCATTGGGAACCTGGGATCAAGGCCCAGAGTGGCTTTCCACAGAACACTGGGAATCACAGCCAGGATATTACATGATTTTATTCTGAAAGACTTGGCAGGCATAATTGAGATTCAAAACACACTTGGACCTCGCTTTGTAGACCTCAATGGGCCTGGCTTCATGTGACTTTTTGGCCACTCTTTGGGTAGACTTGCCTGTGAGAGTGCTCCAGAGATTTCCCTGAAATTAGCTTCCTCACCATTTAATGGTTCCTGAATGAATTGAAACCAACATTGCCTCCAAATGCATCTGTGAAAAAATGCTAGATAATTACCATGAAATTTTAGAAATTCCGATGACCAGCTGGCACTGGAGGACCTTTGATGTCCTGTTGATGATCATGAGTATACCAGACAGGGCCTTGATTGACTGGGTTTCATGAAAATGGTGTAGAACAGAGATGCCAGTAAGTTGGGGCCTGGTAAGTAGTGGGCCTAGAGCTGTGTTATGCAAATGTGTGATAAAACATCTGTGGTGGGGCCATGTGGATCTTCCATTGGCTTCCAAATGGCTGTGACTGACATGGTGCAACCATCACACCCATATATGTAAAGGCATATTTTTATATGGAGAGGTTTCAGGGCAATGTTCAGTATCATGTTGCTATTGTCAAGGGGGCAAGCTACTTGAGATAGAACCCTGGTTGGTGCATTCTCCTGGAGACCCTGCCAACCACACCTGACAGAACTCCCTTCAGCACTGTGTCCCATTTGAACTCGTTGTATTTCATGAAGCAAATACCAAACTCCCAGTGCAGCAGCAAGAAACACCACGAAAATTTGAGGATGACATTGGTTTCACAGTCCACATGGGAAGACCCTTAGCCCTCAGTGGCCAAAGTTTACCTACAAAAAGAGAATTCATCACTGCTGCCTCATTTTTATTTGAAAATAAGTAACCATTTCCTCCAGGTCACATAGATGCAGATCCAGCTTTGATGGTTTCACTACAAATAAAGCTAAAGCTCCTGACAACAACATATATTTCAAGTGCCCAACCTCAGAGGCAGATTCTCAAAAAGTCTTTTGGCCAGCAGAGCTCCATGTTTGTGGAGTGTTTACCCTGTCTCTTACTTTTGGAAACTCCTCTACCACCTCCAAAGATGTGAAATCTGGAGCATTTTCCATTCTAGATATGTATTCACAGATTTTCTAACTCTTCTCCTCTAATTGTGTCTTACTTGGGGCGAAGGTAATGTCAAGGCATTGTTCTGGAGGAGAGTGGGAAGATTTTTCCGTAGCATATATTTGCATACACATTGGATTCAGTGTCCTATTTTCAATTCAAAAGACTGAATACCTGACTCTAACTCATACCCTACCAGACTCTGACTACTAATCCTAATATGATGGAGAAAAATAACCCATAAAGAATAGAAATACAAGCAGTACAGAGTAGGCATGGTGTATAGATGGACTTGCCTTTTGCATGATACAGAGTTGGAGTTATAAATCTAGTCAATTGTTTGTTGAAATAGTTGTCCTTGTATCTTTAAGGTTAACAAATATGTGAATTGATGTCTCCCTTTCTCTGTATTCTTATATGCACATATAGATTCCTATCTGGTACCACACGTACATTCTTGTGAGGTGGCTGACTTGGCAGATACAAATTGTTAGAAGAGATCACTCCTACTAAACCCTGTTGGAACTGAATATTCAACCTATGGGTGAGCTTGCTAGTTGAACAGCATTATACATAAATCCATGTTCAGTAAAATGAATATTTTTAGATCTGTGGATGGTATATATTTTATAATGAATTTTGATTGACATATATATTGCTACTTTTTTGTCTGTGTGTTTGTTTTATGTACATGTATATATATGTATATATATATATGTGTATATATATATATATATATATATATATATATATATATATATATATACACTCTCCAGATTTTTCAAAATATGAAATATATGTGTCTTATATTCACTCCCTAAATTCATTCATGTTCATGTATGTGGATTTATAATCAACTATTCACAAGATTATTCTCAAAATATTCATCCACCTGAAATTTGCCCAATGCTCTCAAATGTCAATCCTATTTGTGACTACATATTTGTTTCTTCCTAAGATTATATATTTAAACTCAACCCTGTTCAAAATGTCTAATCCTATCACACACTTTATACTTTGCCTGATTTTGTAATGTCTCTATTGATATATGCTTTCCTACATATTTTCCCCACTTCATCATTGTGACTGACTCTTCACTTGTGCTGACATTTACATTCACTCTCTAATCGAAATCCTATTGCTAAGAAACTTTTGTTCCAAATCTTATACTCACCCTTCTTCCTAAACTTACTGACTATCTTCCTAATGCTACAGACTATCCCTTTTTGACTGGATGTTCTCTTCTACATTCAATCATCCAAGTAAACGTGGTGCGAGCTTCAGAGGAGGAGAGTACCAACAGGCTATCTCATGCAACATCAAAGGGTTTATTGGGTGTCCAGAATGCTGGGGTTCAGAGCTCACCTGAATAGAGCAGATAGCCCTGAGAATAGCTGAAGTAGAGCTTATATACTTTCCCTGGAGAGAGAAGGGAGGGAATTGTATTGATGGGTCAGGGCGAGTGGGCGGTTTGCATGCAACTGGGAGAGGGAGTACATTCTGCAATTTGGCAGCTGGGAATAGAACATTCTGGGAACAAATTTTGCAAACATTTCTCAAGATTTCAACAGCGTTCTGTTAAGCATACAGAAAAACAAGATGTGACAAGTACCTATTTTATTAATATTTCATTCCCCACTTCTTCTTCTGGCTAATTTTAATCATACAAATGATCATTGGAGGGTGTCACATTCAATGTCTGCTAGTGGGGTATTACCATAAGTTTAACTCCTCCAATTTGAGCCTGGAGAAAAGATATTACACGGTTGAGCAAACAGGGTTTTATAGTTAGCAATAATATGAGGATTATTATTGGACCGGCCAGGGTTGATAAAAACGTAGTTAACCAGGGGGACTTTGTGAACCAAGACTCAAGCCACCCTTTTGGGCCCTCTCTCATTTGTTGATGCTCTTCAAGGTGTCTTTTAAATTTACTCATAGATTTTATTACGACTCCAGTATAGTCAGCATAAAAACAACATTCTTCCCTCAATGCAGCACAAAGCCCCCCTTCTCTAATGAAGAGGAGGTCCAACCCTCAACTGTTCTGTAAAACAACTTCAGAGAGAGAGGTTAAAGTTTCATGCAAAGCCCTGAATGAGGTTTCTAATATCTTACTTTTGCTCTATTGCTGCTTCTAATTGGGTCATCTTTTGTGTCCCATGGACAATGCCACTGGTTCCTCTGCCCACCCGTGCAGCAACTCCTATTCCTAATAGGATGGCTAAAGTGAGGGATATATGTTCCCAGTGGAACCGGTTGTATGCCCCCCCTATTTGATCTTCAAATGAACCTGCATCATGATAGAGCACTCTGGGAAACATCTGCACCATTACACAATTTATCACATATCCTGATCATTTCATGAAAACATAAACGATGTTTAAGTATATAGAATTATGCTGTTGTAGGCACTGACAAAGCAAGGCACCTAAGATAGCACTCAAGAGAGGGAAACAGTCCTATTTGGTTGCAACCGGATTCAGAGGGCATTGCTTATATTGTAATCAATTAATCCCATGAAACTCAAGTTTAGGTAGTTTCAGAATTTTGTACCCAACATATAAGGGATGGGGCTCAGAAGTTCACAGTCTTCAGAAGTTTAAAAAAGCAGTATTTGTTTCTGTTTTTCCTTCTGTTCTGGGCAAGTTAACTTTTCAAGGACACCTGGGAGGAGGAGAGCTTTTTCTTCCATTTCTTATTTTCCCCCTGCCAGCTGTTACCATGGAGCCCGGTTGGTAATTTCTTTATCTTAGAAATGTAGCCATCTCTGTGAAGCCCCAGCTGAAGGCCAGAGGACTTGTTCACATATTTTGTGAAAAACTAGTTAGGGGTTGTCTAGCTTAGAAGTACTGAGATTTTTAGCCAGTGGCCAAGTAGAACAGGGCAATACGAAAGAGAAAGTTTATCTACATTAAAGTCTTTATTGGGACTGTTTTGCTGAAAGTTCAAAACTCAGCCATGGTGAAGACTTCTGAAGAAGGTCATTTAAGACTTTTCTGTGGGCCTGGTACAGAGGGGGAAAGACGGGGAAGGTGGGGCTGAGAGCACCTCCGAGGATCTGCGAATGAGGGAAAAGAGAGATGTAAAAGAATAATGCGAAAGGGTATTGGGAATTTCCTAGCAGCAAACTTGAGCAGTAGATCAGGTAGAGCAGAGTGAAAGACGGGAGTGAGGATCCCAAAATCCTGTGAGGGACTTTAAATTTTACTAACCTGTTTTCAGTGATGACAAAGCAACTTTAAAGGCCAATTATATTACATCTTGGATAAGGGTCTCAGGGCTCTCCTCAGCTCGTTTGAGCATTGGGTTAGCTGGTAAGAGGACCTGGTGGGACCCGGTGAGGGCACTGACAGGAGATGAGAGGAATGAGTCGGTGGAGCGGTACCTATATACCTGCTACCTCAGAGAGGGGGCGATGGTCTGAGAACTGGTGGAGCTTTGGGTTTCTGATCTAGTTATTGGAGGGGAGAAATCAAGTTGCTGAGATGGGAGTGACATCAGAGGGTCTGGAGCAGAAGGTTGAGGATAATGATCTATTGGAGAAGCATAGTTCAGGATGTGAGTGAGGGAGGGAAAAGGCTTCCACATAGGGGAATTTCCTTTCACTCTTTTGAGCACTTGCAGAAGTTAAAAAGGTCATGCAAAATTTGAGGATCTAGAGACCCCTCTGGGTGCCATAGTTTTTGGTTGTCTAATTGGTAATGTGGCCAATGCTGTGTAGTGAATTTGATGAAGAATTGGGGTTCCATCAGGCAGCCCCTGTATGCACACATTCCCATGACATACAGAAAAAGTCGGCTTTTCCCCCACACAGCCATTACTCTTTGTGGCTTTGATAGTCTGCCAGGCAAACTTAGTAATCTAGACTAGCCAACCTGCATCTGGCTCGCGTGTCCCTACATCCATAATGTTTGTTTCCATTATCTATGGTACAGAAGGGATTTAATGGTATTTTAGTGGGATCCTCTTCATCAGGGATATCACAATAGGAAATACCTATAGCCAGCTAACAAATGTCTGGGTGGAGAGATGGCCACCAGGTCCCTAAGGGGGCTGTATGCGAGATAGACCATACTTCTTTTCCAGTAGGATTTGTGATCAGCCATCACTGCTTAATGGGCTGATGAGGGTTAGGACTACTTGTAGCCAAGGGGAGAGTATATAACCTTATTCACATTGCGAATACACAATTTGAAACTGTTACCAGTCTTTTTCAGTTTCCAGAAAGATTCTGTACAGGCAGCAGGCTTGAGATGAGAGGTATGGATCCAGGAAGTGATTCTGTTTACGTTTACCACTGTAGGTGTTATAATAGCACCTGGTATGGTCCTTTTCAGCGGGGTACCAGGGATGACACCTGATATCATCTTACATAGATGAAATCTCTTACTTGATATGGATGTGGAATCCCCTGGTTCCCAGTTGGGTAGGCAGTGGCCAGCTGTTTTCACAGGTATTACTGAGTTCTTTCAAGATCTTTAAGTCTGTCAAGCAAGGGGGTGTGGAAAGGATCTTTAGGTCTTACAGTTGGGCTTAGGTCCCCTACTGGAGGAGGGCCACCATAAAGAATTTCACATGTGGTAAGGTTACTCAAAGAAACAAAGGGATTTTTTCTTGCATGAAACATTGCATAAGGCAGGAGCATAGTCCAATCTTATGCTGGTCTCTAAGCTTAATTTCGTTAAGGTCTCTTTAATAGTTCTATTCATTCTTTCTACTTGTCTTGAACTCTGTGGTCTATAAGCACAATTTAACTTCCAATTAATCCCCAGGTTCCTGGCTAACCCCTGACTTACCTGGGTCATGAACATCGGTCCATTGTCAGATCCTATTACCGGCTTAGCTTCCTCCAATGGTAGAGAGGCTTAGTCAGCAGCAGCGGAATCACTTAGAGTGTGTTGTGTGTTAGGGGACGAGGGCAGGGGATAAGGAGGGGGAGAAGAGTCCAGTAGAGTCAAATCTGTGACTCAGGGAGAACAGAGGGTGGAGGAGGAGGAGGTTGAGAGGGTTTGAGAGATCATGGGGGAAGGAGTAGGAGCAGAGGTAGGGGCAAGGAAAGGCTTCACCCATGGAGGAGGAGATTTGCAGAGGTCCTGCCAAGTTAAGATATATGGCTGTTGATCCGGATGGCTATGTGGCGCTGGCTGAAAGACAATACCTCTGACTTTTTAAATTAGTGGGAAGTAGAAATATCCTTCTAGGGGCCATACAACTCCAAAGATGGGCCATTCTGAGGCACAGAGATTCTGCCAGGTCCAGCGTTTTACTAAAAAAAGAAAGATTCTGAGCCCTTAAGCGGACTTTGGTCCAGTGATCAAGGGTCAGGGACAGAGGCATTGACGTGCTCTGTTCCATAATGAAAGTTCCACAAACAGTAAAAGCAAGGACACACGACACAGATAAGACAAGACCATAAAGACAGGCAATGAACATCCAACACTGAGACCAGGAATGAGTAGCCGGCAAAACCCAATGGTATGGCAATAACGAATCTAAAAGAAAATATCACTGAGTCGAGAAGACTATTGTTCCTTGATTTCCCGAGTTCTCTGCGGGGTCCTCCAGAGAGGTGCCCTTTGTCTCTGTTACATGTCTCTCAGCCACCGTCGGAGAGAGCCCAGGCTCTTCATCGCCAGCAATTTTGCCAAGCCCTAACAAGAAACCTGAAACCAGAAAGAGGCGCCTTACTTGCTCCGAGAGGAGCCCGTTGGGGTCTCTCTCTCTTCCGCCACTGCTGGAACTCAGTGGAAACTCAATATGTAAAGGTCAGGCGAGTGTCAGAGGAAGATACTACCAAGAGACTGTCTCATGCAACAGCAAAGGGTTTATTTGTGGTCCAGCATGCTGGAGCTCAGAGCTAAATTAAATAGAGCAGAGACCTCTGAGAACAGCTTAAGCAGAGCTTATATACTTTCCTTGGAGAGGGAAGAGAGGGAAGTTCAGTGATGGGTAAGGGTGAGTGGGCGGTTTGCATGACACCAAGTGAGGGAGTACATTCTGCAGTTCGGCTGTTGGGAACAGTACATTCTAGAACAAGATTAGCAAACATTTCTCAAGATTTCAACAGTGTTTTGTTAAGCATACAGAAAAACAGGAAGTGACAAGTACCTATTTTATTAATTTTATTAACCTTTCACTACCGACTATGCCTTTTTGACGTGATGTTCCTTCTACATTAATTCATGCAACGTACAAGGTGCTATGCCATTGTATATCGATTTATCTGAGACAACTCTGCAGAACGTAATTCAACACCACGTATCCCTATCAAGGGCCCAATGCCCTTCTTTGCTTCACATCAGACTTAAATTTCTTTTTTCATACATATATTTCACCTATATATTCTTCTACACATAGCAAGTTCCCAATACGATCATTCATCCAGCAAAATGATTTCTAACCCAAATCGAGCATGTTTTTAACCATAACCGGACACTGTTCCCTCAATCTAACTTTACAGAAGAGCAGGGCAGGAGTTGATATTACAATACAGAAATGTAGAAAAACTTCCACCTGCTGAGAACCTCAAAGGTCCATGCAGAAATGATCCCTGGAGAAGATGTAGGAAGCAATAAAGGACCTGAGAGACCAAAAGTCATCTTCCATGGCAAACAACCCGGTCAGGATAAAAGGTTGTGTCTGAATCAGATTTTTTTTTAATGTAGAGATCATGGACCAAACCAGGCCTGTGTGGAGATCTATTCCTGGGTGCCTTTGGTTGATATACCATTCTAACTTGTGAAAATGTCACAGGAAGTAGGGGCAGCCTCAATCTCTTGGGACCCTTGGAAGCAACAGTTAGGACAAAGTGGATGCCAAGACAGTGCCCTCATTCAGTTCAGGAAGGAAGTGACCTCACCTCACTTTCTTGGTGATGGAACTCTCTGAACGTGGGATCCAGGAAGCCAGGCACACAGAGCCAGTCCCAGTCCCAGTCCCAGTGGTCTCACTTGTTTGGATTTACCAAGGACAGGGTCAGTATTTTTTGGTACCTACAGATGTGAGGAAGGCCCAATGCCAGGAAAGCTCGGATGCAGGGCTTTTCATGAGAAAGCAGGTAGTAGCTCACCTTTGGCTCCTAAGAAGTTCACAGAGTTGGCCAAGGAGACAAGATCTGAGACAGGAAAGGCCATTTTGGGGGAACATATTATGGCCCACAAGTCAGAGGACACTCTGGATAGTCACAAACCTACTTAGGGGAAGGAGGTGCCTTTGTGGGTGTGGTTGTGGGTTTGTGGTTTTGTCTCATTTTCTGAGAATAGATAGGACAGTCGGTTTGTTTCATTTGAAGTGGACTGTTTCTAGTAAGTCTTTTCACAGGGCGAGTGTTTCTATGTCTGTGTATTCCACTGTTTCCGTGGTTGTAGACATTAGAAAAGAGAATCCATCAATGGATGTGTCGTGTCTAGTAGAAATCTTCTCAGCATTCATATTGCCCCATTTATGAATGGACTGTAGCTTGCCTTATCGATGAGCAACACCTGCTACCTTCCTAAGTTTCTATTTTCGTCCTGAATTCCGGCCAATCTCAAGAATAGGCCCATGGTTTTGTGTCCAAGATATGTACCACCTACAAGCTCTGTGACATGGCCATGTACTGGATAGCTGTAGGGGATGGCGAGCATCTCAGAAAACTCAGATATCAGTGTGACCAGGACAGTCTCAGAGGAGAAACCCTGCTTTCGGCCTTTTGCTTACATATTGTTCTGTTGCCCTGAATGTCAGGAAGTTCTTTGCCTCAGGCCACCCCTTTGTGAAGCCTGAAGAAAACAGTTTTCAAATGGAAATGAATGGGCATACCTGTGGCACTTTCCTTAATTGCTTTGGAAAGGGATGTGTCTGAATCATGCCCTTGGCCCTGTGTGTGGCTGTGGCTTAGATTCTCAGCACCTGATGGATCTAAAGAAAGTTACCATGTGTGCATCCAAAAGAAAATTCGCCAAAAGAGCAATTATTGGGAGGAAGTCTCTCGACTTCCTCTGTAAGGTTCCTGACTTCCATCAAGTGAGAATGGGATCCTTTGGGTCAAAAGAGTTCTACAAAACCTGCAGAGGCTAGCCCATTGTGCTTGGGTTTTCTCATGACTAAAATTCACATAAAGAATCTAAACCCCACAGACAGTAGTCCTCAAATTGGAGCGGTATTAACGGCAGGCCTATTTGATCACTTTTGGTTCACCGGATGGGTGTCCAGGCCACCTTGACTTTAGGCAAATGAGGGGCAAAGGAGTTATTTGGGACACTGTCTTGGTCTGCACCCCTCATGGAAACCTCCAGCCAGATTATGATGAGTGTCTATATGAAAGAAGATGAGGGCCATATGGGAGGGTTCTTGTTTTAATTGTGGTAATTTGTGTGGTAGTTGGAAGAGATGACTGGGTCCACCAGGGCTTGAACTCTGGTGTGATTCCCCTTAGAGACTGAGTTCTGGAACTGACCTCAGAGAAGTATTGCCATGAATAGTGTTGGGATTTTAGGAGACCACGCATGAGAATCGCTTTTGGAAACTGAGATCTAGGCCCAGGATGGCTTTCCACAGAGCTCAGGGATTCTGAGCCAGGATATCACATGTTTTAATTCTTAAAGACTTGGTAGCCATAATTGAGAGTCCAAACACACATGGACCTCACATTGTATACCTCAATGGGCCTGGATTCATGTGTCCTTTTGGCCACTCTTTGGGAAGGCTTGCCTGTGAGTGTTCTCCAGAGCTTTCATTGAAATGAGCTTCCTCACCATTTAATGGATCCTGAATTAAATGAAACCCACAGTGCCTCCAACTTCATCCTTGAAAAATGACTAGATTAATACCATGAAATTTTTGAAATCCCCATGACCAGGTGGCACTGGATAACCTTAAGATATCCTGTTGCTGATCATGAGTATAACAAACAGTGCCTTGATTGACTGAGTTTCGTGAAAATGGTGTAGAACAGAGATGCCAGTAAGTTGGAGCCTGCTGGGTAGTGGGCGTAGAGCAGTGGACTATAGGTGTGTAAATAAATATTTTTGGTAGGACCACCTGGATCTTCCATTGGCTTCCAAATCTTGCGACTGACATGGTGCAGGCAGCAGACCTTTATATGTAAAGGCATCTTGTTATATGTAGAGGTTTCAGGGCAATGTTCAGAATCAGGTTGCTATAGTCAAGGGGAAAGCTATGTGGGATAGAAGCCTGGTTCGTACATTCTCTTGCCGACCCTGACCAACCACACATGACAGAACTCCCTCCAGCATTGTGTCCCAGTTTAACATATTGTATTTCATGAAGCAAATACCAAATTCCCAGTGCAGCAGTAAGAAACACCCTGAAAAGTGGAGGATGACCAAATGGCTTCACAGACCACACGGGAAGACACTTAGCTCCCAGTAGCAACAGTTTACCTACAAAGGGAGTTTTCAGACCTGCTGCCTCATGTTCATTACAAAATAAAGAACCATGTCCTCCAGGTCTCATAGATGCAGACCCAGATTGCAGAATCACATCAGTTGCAGAACCATTGATTTAAATATTGCCATACATATATTTCTTGTGCCTAACCTCAGAGGAAGTTTCTCAATAAGTCTTTAGGTCAGCACAGCTCCATGTTTCTGAAGTGTTTACCATCTCCCATACTTTTGTAAACTGTTTTACCACCTCCAGTGTTGTGAACTCCTGAGCATTTTTCATTCCACATATGTATTCACAGGTTTTCTAACTCCTCTCCTCTAATTGTGTCTTACTTTTAGCGATGGTTATGTCAAGGTATTGTTCTGGATAAGAGAGGGAAGATTTTTGTGTATCACATGTTTGCATACACATTAGATTCATTTTCCTATTTTCCATTTGAAATACTGAATCCCTGACACTAACCCATACCCTACTAGACTCTGACTACTAATCCTAATATCATGGAGAAAAAAAAACCTAACTGAATAGAAGTACAGTCCTTTTATAGGAAGCATGGTGTATATTTGTATTTGTCTTCCTCTTTATCAAGAGTATGTGTTTTAAATTTAGTAAACTTTTCATTTTAATATTTCTCCATGATTTTTTAAAGTTATCACATATGTAAATTCCTGTCTCCCTTTCTCTGTATCCTATTCAGCACATGTAATTTTTTTATGCATATACAATATCCTACCTGGTATCACACGTACATTCTTGTAAGATCACTGACTTTGGAATATAAAAATTGTGAGAAGAGATGACTCTCCCTAAATAATGATGGAACTGAAAATTCCACCTATGGGTGAGCTTCCTAGTGAAAAACACTATACATAAATCCATGTTCAGTAAAATGAATATTTTTGGATTTGTGAATGAATTATATTTCATGATGAATATCGATTGGCATATATATTGCTAAATATTAATGTGTGTGTGTGTGCATGTGTGTGTGTGTGTGTGCGTGTGTGTGTGTGTATATTCTACGGATTTTAAAAAAATATGAAAAATATGTGTCTTATTATACACTCCCTAAATTCATTCATATTCATTTATGTTCATTTAAATTCAAATTTTCACAAGATTATTCTCAGTAATATTCATAAACCTGAAATATATTTTGGTTTCCTACTACTGAAAACTTAGTTCAGTGGATGGTGCTTAAAAATCCTAATATTTCTACAGTAACTGACCCAGTTTAACATCAATGCAAGTAGATTGCTATGGGACATGATGTGTAATTTGAAGTTCATTTTTACTCAACACTGGTACATTACTATTTCTTCAGTTTATGGACATCATAGGATGTATTTTTTCATCCAGAACTTCACAAATTTTTTTGGCATTTGGTTCACTTTCAATTACTTACTACTTCAGAACACATGTATTCCTCCATGTTTCTTTACTGGTCTTTTCACTAGACTTCTTTCTAAACACATTATTTTCGATTCCATAATCATTTTTGAAGCAAAACTCACTCTTCACAACAAACCGTAACCCTAATAATACCATTGCATATATAACTCGTTGGAATGATGGTATATATATCAATATAAGATTTCCAATATATTTTCAGATGCAAACTCAATCCATTATTTAATGTTGGATCCAGTTACATACTTTATTCACAATATGGTCTATTCATGCATCATCTCAATAATCATCAACACAAGGTACACCTATTTGTATCCCCAGTACTAATTTATAAGTTTCCAGAATATTACTCCCCTTTATGGTGGAAGAAATACTTATGTCACCTGATCTACATATACATTTTACCACAGTAGTATTCTGGACACAAAATGCAAAGGTCACAGATATGATTGTACCAAAGCCTAAATGGAAAGTGACCATGGATTACTAAAAGCATCTATGTCCAGGGTGCCTACTGCTCTCAAATATCAATTCTATTGGTTACTACATATTTGTTTCTTCCTAAGATTATATATTTAACCTCAAGCCTGTTGAAAATATCTAATCCTATCACTCACTTTATACTTTTCCTGATTTCCTAATGCCCCTATTGATATCTGCTTTCCTACATATTTTTCCCAGTTCATCATTGTGACTGTCTCTTCACATGTGCTGACATTTACATTCACCCTCTAACTGAAAACCAATTGCTAAAGAACTTTTGGTCCAACTCCGAGACTCACTCTTCTTCCTAAACCTACTGACTATCTTCCTAATCCTACAGACTATCCCTTTGTGACTGGATGTTCTCTTCTACTTTCAATCATCCGAGGTATAGGGTCCTATGCCATTGTATATTGATTTATCTGAGACCTCGGTGCAGAACATAATTCAATCTAAGTATACCAATCAAGGGCCCAATGCCTTTCTGGGCTTCAAATCTTTCCCAGATCTCTGATCTCATACATATATTTCACATTTATATTCTTATAAATATCACAGGTTCCCAATACCGTAATTCATCCAGCAGAATGACTCCTAACCCAAATCGAACATGCTATTAACACTAACCATACACTGTTCCCTCAATCTCACTTTACAGAAGAGCAGGGACAGAGTTGGTCTTAAAATCCAGGAAGGAAGGGTATCATCCACCAGCTGAGAACCTCAAAAGTCCCTGCAGAAATAATCCCTTGAGTAGGTGTAGGCAGGTATGAAGGATCTGAGAGAGCAAAAGTCATCTTCCATGGCAAACAACCTGGTCAGGTTGAAGGGATGTGTCTGAATTAGCCTCTCTCTTCCTAATGTAGAGAAGATGGACCAAACCATGCCTGTGTGGAGAGCTGTTCCCCGCTGCCTATGGTTGATATACCATTCTAACTTATGAATGAGTCACAGCAGGTAGAGTCAGACTCCATCTTTTGGGAACCTTGGAAGCAACTGTTAAAACAAAGTGGTTTCCAAGGCAGTGACTTCATTCAGTTCTTGAAGGAAATGACCTCACCTTACATTATTGGTGATGAAAGTCTGTGATCTTGGGATCCAGGAAACCAGGCACACAGAGTCAAACCCACTCCATGTCCCAGTGGGCTCACTTGTTTGGATTTAACAAGACAGAGTCACTCTTTCTTGGTACCTACTGATGTGAGGACAGCCAAATGCCTGGAAACTATGAAGACTGGCCTTTCCAGAGAAAGCAGATAGTTTCTCACCACGGGCTCCTGACAACTTCACAGAGTTTGCTAAAGAGACCAGATCGGAGACAGGACACGCCATTTTTGGGGAACATAGTATGGCCCACAAGTCAGAGGACACTCCGGATAGACACAGACCTACTTGGGGGAAAGAGGTGCCTTTTTCGGTGTGAGTGTGAGTTTGTGGTTTTGTCTCATGTTCTGAGAATAGTTAGGAAAGCTGGTTTGTTTGTTTTGGAGTGGACTGTTTCTAGTAAGTCCTTTGACAACGTGAGTGTTTCTTTGTCTATATATCATACTGTGTCCGTGATTGTAGACAGTAGAAATGAGAATGCATCAATGGATGTGTCCTGTCTACGAGAAAGCTTCAAAGCATTCATCCTGTGCAATTTATGAATGGACTGCAGGTTGCCGTATGGATGGGCAACTCCTGCTATCTTTCTAAATTCCTGTTTTCTTCCTGAATTCTGGACACTCTCCAGAATACGCTCATGATTTTGTGTCCAAGATATGTACCACCTCCATCTCTGTGACATGGCCATGTACTGGATAGCTGATGGGAATGGTGAGTATCTCAGAAAACTCAGATATCACTATGCCCAAGAAAGTCTCAGTGGAGAAACCCTGCTTTGGGCCTTTTGCTTACCTATTCTGTTGCCCTGAATGTCAGGAAGGTCTTTGCCTCAGGCCACACTTTGTGAAGCCTGAAGAAAATAGTTTTCAAATGGAATTGAATGGTCATTACCTGTGCCTCTTCGGTTAATTGCTTTGGAAATGGATGTGTCTGAATCAGCCTCTTGGCCCTATGTGAGGCTGTGGCTTAGATTCACAGCACATGATGGGTCTAAAGAAAAATCCCATGTGTGCATCCAAAACCAAAATGGACAAAAGAACTGTCATGGTGGATAGAGTCTCTCGCCTTCCTCTGTAAGGTTCCTGACCTCCATTAAGTGAGAATAGGGATCATTTGGGTCAAGTGAATTCTTTAAAGTTCTGCAGAGGCTATCCCATAGGTTCGTGGGTTTTCTCATGACTCCAATTCACATCTATGTTTACAGAAGAGCAGGGACAGTGTTGGTCTTACAATACAGGAATGCAGTGGATCTTCCATCTGTTGAGAACCTCAAAGCTCCATGCAGAAATGATCTCTGGAGAAGATGTAGGCAGCTATGTAAGACCTGAGAGAGCAAAAATCATCTTCCATGGCAAACAACCTGGTCAGGATTAAGGGTTGAGTCAGAATGAGCCTACCTCTTCTTAATGTAGAGAAGATGGACCAAACCCGGCCTGTGTGGAGAGCTGTTCCCTTTTGCCTACGGGTGATATACCATTCTAACTTGTGAAAGTGTCACAGGAAGTAGGGGCAGCCCTCATCTCATGGGACCGTTGGAAGCAATTGTTATGACAAAGTGGTTGCCAAGGCAGTGATCTCATTCAGTTCCTGAAGGACGTGATCTCATCTCACTTCCATGGTGATGGAACTCTCTGAACTTGGGATACAGAAAGCCAGGCACCCAGAGCCAGTCTCAGTTCTAGTCCCAGTGGTCTCACTTTTTTGGATTTACAAAGGACAGAGTCAGTCTTTCTTGATACCTACTGATGTGAGGATGGCCAAATGCCAGGAAAGCTCGGAAGAGGGGCTCTTCCTGAGAAAGCAGATAGTGGCTCACTCCTGGCTTCTAACAACTTCACATTGTTGGCCAAGAAGACCAGATCTGAGACAGGTCAGGCCATTTCGGAGCATCATAGTATGGCCCATCAGTCAGAGCACACTCCGGAGAGTCACAGACCTATTTGGGGGAAGGAGGTGCCATTGCGGGTGTGGGTTTGTGGTTTTGTCTCATGTTCTGAGAATAGTTAGAAAAGGCGGTTTGTTTGGTTTGGAGTGAACTGTTTCTAGTAAGTCGTTTGACAATGCAAGTGTTTCTATGTCTGTGTATCCCACTGTGTCTGTACTTGTAGACATTAGAAAAGAGAATGCATCAATGGATGTGTCCTGTCTCATAGAAAGCTTCCCAGCATTCATCCAGCACAATTTATGAATTGAATGCGGCTTGCCTTATTGATGGGCGATACCTGCTACCTTCCTAAGTTGCTGTTTTCTTCCTGAATTATGGCCAATCTCCAGAATAGGCTCATGGTTTTGTGTCCAAGATATGTACTACCTCCAAGCTCTGTGACATGGCCATGTACTGGATAGCTGAATGGAATGGCGAGCATCTCAGAAAACTCAGATATCAGTGTGACCAGTAAAGTCTCAGTGGAGAATCCCTGCTTTGGGCCATTTGCTTACCTATTGTTCTGTTGCCCTGAGAGTCAGGAAGGTCTTTGTCTCAGGCCAACCCTTTGTGAATCCTGAAGGAAAGATTTTTCAAATGGAAATGAATATGCTTTACCTTTGGCTCTTTCCTTAATTGATTTGGAAAGAGATGAGTGTGAATCAGCCTCTTGGCCCAGTGTGATTCTTTGACTTAGATTCTCAGTACCTGATGGATCTAAAGAAAGATCCCATGGGTGCATAAAATCCAAAATGGCATAAAGAGCAGTCATTGTTGATGAAGTATTTTGCCTTCCTCTGTAAGGTTCCTGAATTCCATCAAGTGAGAATAGGGATCTTTTGGGTCAAATGAGTTCTTCAAATCTATTCAGAGGCTATCCAATAGGTGCTTGAGTTTTCTCATCTTTCCAATTCACATAAAGAATCTGTACCCGACACTCAGTAGGACTCAAATTGGAGAAGCAGAGCAGTATTAAGGGCAGGCCTATTTGATCACTCCTGGTACACAGGAAGGGTGTACAGGCCACTGGAAATTTAGGCAAATGAGGGGCAACAGAGCTTATTTTGGACACTGTCTTGGGCTACGCTAATGCTATCAAATGTCAATCCTATTGTTGACTTCATATTTGTTTTATCCTAAGCTCATATATTCATCCTCAACCCTGTTGAAAATATCTAATCCCATCACTCACTTTATTCTTTTCCTGATTTCCTAATGTCTCTATTGATATCTGCTTTCCTACATATTTTGCCCTGTGCATCATTGTGACTGACTCTTCACTTGTGTTGACGTTTACATTGACTCTCTAACCAAAACCCTATTGCTAAAGAACTTTTGTTCCAAATCCTATACTCACTTTTCTTCCTAAACTTACCGACTATCTTTCTAATCCAACTGACTATAACTTTTTGAATGGATGTTCTCTTCTACATTCAATGATCCAAGTACAGTTCAGGTTTCTATTCAACCGGGTGAGGGAGTAGATTCTGCAGTTTGGCAATTGGGGACAGCACATTCTGGCAACAAGATTAGCAAAGAGTTCTCAAGATTTCAACAGTGTTTCGTTAAGTGTACAGAAAAACAGGAAGTGACAAGTACATATTTTATTAACCTTTCATTCCCCACTTCTTTTTCTGGCTACTTTTAATCATAAAAGTGATCTTTGTGGGGTGTCACATTCTATGTCTGCTAGTGGGGTATTACCATAATTTTAATTTGTCCAACTTGAGCTTGGAGAAAAGAAATTACATGGTTGAGGAAACAGGGTTTTATAGTTAGTAATAATATGAGGATTATTATTGGACCGGCCAGGGTTGATAAAAACGTAATTAACCATGGGGACTGTGTAAAAAAAGACTCAAACTACCCTTTCTGTGCCTCTCTCTCTCTCGTTGTTGCTCTTCAAGGCATCTTTTTAATTTACTCATAGATTTTTTTACAACTCCAGTATTGTCGACATAAAAACAACATTCTTCCCTCAATGAAGCACAAAGGCCCCCCTCTGTCATGAAAAGGAGGTCCAACCCTCGACTGTTCTGTAAAACAACTTCAGAGAGAGAGGTTAAAGATTCCTGCAAAGCTGTGATGGAGGTTTCTAAAATCTTTAAGTTTTGATCTATTGCTGCTTCTAATTGGGTCACTTGTTGTGTCCCATGGACCAGAGCAGTGGTTCTTGTGCCCAACCCTGCAGCAACTCCTATTCGTAATAGAATGGCTAAGGTGAGGGACATATGTTCCCAGCGGAACCGGGTTGTATGTCCCCCTCTTTGATCTTCAGATGAACCTGCGTCATGATAGAGCACTCTGGGAAACATCTGCACCATTTCACAATTAATCACATCTGTTGACCATTTCATGAAAACATAAACAATGTTTAAGTATATAGAATTATACTGTTGTAGGGACGGACAAGGCAAGGCACCTAAGATAGCACCAAAGACACGGAAACCGTCTTTTTTGGTTTCAACCAGATTCAGAGGGCATTGCTTCTGTTGTAATCAATTAATCCCCTGAAACCCAAGTTACGTAGTTTCAGAATTTTGTACCCAACACATAAGGGAAGGGGCTCAGAAGTTCACAGTCTGCAGAAGTTCACAAAAAGCAGTTTTTGTTTCTGTTTTTTCCTCAGTTTGGGCAAGTTAACTTTTCAAGGACACCTGGGTGGGGGTGTCTTCCCTTTCTTTTTTTCCCCCTTCCAGCTGTTTCCATACAGCCCAGTTTGTAACTTCTTTATCTTAGAAATGTAGCCATCTCTGTGAAGCCCCAGCTCAAGGCCAGAGGCCTTTTTTTCAAATATTTTGTGAAAAACTAGTAAGGGTGTGTCTAGATCAGGAGTGCTGAATTTTTTAGCCAGTTGCCAAGGAGACCAGGGCAACACAAAAATAGGAAGTTTATCTACAGTGAACTCTTTTATCGGGATTCTTTTGCTGAAAGTCCTAAATCAGCCATGGTGAAGACTTCTGGAGAAGGTCAGTTAAGACTTTTCTGTGGGCCTGGTACAGAGGGGGACAATTTGAAAGGCAGGGATAAGAGCAGCTCTGTGGATCTGAGAATGAGGAAGGAGAGATGTAAAAGAATATTGGGAGAGGGCTTTGGGATCTTAATAGCAACAAAAACTTGAGCAATAGAACAGATAGAACAGAGGGGGAGACGGGAGTGAGATTCCAAAAAGCCTGTGAGGGACTTTAAATTCTTAGTAACCTGTTTTTAGTGATGACAAAGCAACATTAAAGGCCATTTTCATTACATCTTGTATTAGGGTCTGAGGATTCTTCTCAGCGGGTTTGAGCTTTGCATTAGGTGGTAAGAGGACTGGGTGGGACCCGGTGCGGGCACTGACAGGAGAGGAGAGGAGTGAGTGAATGGAGTGGTACCTCAGTACCTGCAACCTCAGCAAGGGAGCAATGGTCTGAGAACCAGTCGAGATTTGGGTTTTTGATCTAGATATTGGAGGGGAGAAATCAAGTTGCTGAGGTGGGAGTGACAGCAGAGAGTCTGGAGCACAAGGCTGAGGGTGAGCATCTATTGGAGAAGCATAGTTCAGGATGTGAGCAAAGGAGAGAGAAGGCCTCCACATAGCGGAATCTCCATTCACCCTTTTGAGCACTTGCAGAAGTTAAAAAGGTCACACAGAATTTGAGGATCTAGAGACCCCTCTGGGGGCCATCGGTTTTGGTTATCTAATTCGTAATATGGCCAATGCTGTGTACAGAATTTGATGAGGAGTTTGGGTTCCATCTGACAGTCCCTGTATGATCACATCCCCATGACTTACAATAGAAGTCTGCTCTCCCCCCTCCCACAGCCGTGACTGTTTGTGGCTTTGATAGTCTGCCGGGCAAACATAGTAATCTAGGCTAGCCAACCTGCATCTGGCTCACGTGTCCCTACATCTATAATGTTTGTTTCCATTATCTATGGTACGGAAGGGATTTAATGGAATTTTAGTGGGATCCTGTTAATCAGGGATATCCCAATAGGAAAGACCTATAGCCAGCTGACAAATGACTGGGTGGAGAGATGGCCACCAGGTTCGTAAGGGGGCTGTATTCGAGATAGGCCATACTTCGTGTCCAGTAGGATTTGTGATCAGCCATCGCAGCTTAAGGGGCTGATTAGGGTTAAGACTACTGGTCGTCAAGGGGAGAATAAATATCTTCCAGGATCTTCTTTACAACCATTTGCAATGTTTCTTTTTTCTTCTTTTTTATTTCTTTTTGTGTGTGTGTGTGGGGAAGGCTTCAATACATCCTGAAAATGTATGTTCAAAGACTAGGAGTTATTTAAGTCCATACCTTACTGGCTTAATTTCAGTAAAGTCCACTTCCCAGAATTGTCCTCGTCTGGTTCCTCATAGGTGCTTTCCTGCAGGAAGCTTGGAAGTGTAAGCTTTAACCAATTAATGGACCTGACAGGCTTTTGTTACCCATTCAGTTATTTCCTTTTGCTGTGAGTAGGTTAGTGGAAAACTGTGTTCTTGATCCTTCACGAATGAATGCAGTTTCTTTGAACAAAGGTGAGTGAGTTGATGAACATTTGCTACTGACATAGTTAGAGCCATGATTATAGGAGTAGTTACTGAAGAATTAAAAAATTCCACTTGAGGGCCTTCAGGGTTAAAAGTTATTTTGGCCCAGAGCTTGGTGAGCAGAACTCTGCCCATCAATGGGGCCAGGCATTCTGGGATTACTAGGAAGGAGTGATGGATTTTTCCTTTTCCCTGGTCCATGGTCCTCGTAGTTGTCAAAGCCCGATATTTACTTCTGTTAGACTCTTGAATTAGAGACCTTTTATTCGGTAGAGGGCCCAATGGGCCTTACGGGCTGAGTATATTCCCCCTGCATCTACTTCAAAGTTTATTGTGTTCCCCTCCACTTCAAAAGTTACCTTGAGGTCAGGGAGAGGATCTGAGCCCGGACTTTCTTAGTATTCCTCCAGAGTCAGAATATCTGGCTGGCATGGCTGTCTCTTTCTAGGGCACTCTTTGGCCCAGTGTCCTTTTTCTTTAGAGTAGGCACATTGATCTGAGGCCAGGGGTGGCCTCTAGTGTGTGCCCAGGTATCCCTTCCTGTCTCTCTGTTTCTTAATTTCTGGCCTATTTCTTGTTGTGACCAGGACCTTAGTCAATGCCTTAGTCTGTCTTTTGTTTCTTTTATCCTCACTCAGCTCCCTTCTCTTCCTCAGTTTCTCTCTTAAAGTATACCTTCTCGGGTTCTCTGAATAAATCCCTCAAAGTCATATCTTGTAATCCATCTAAGCATTGTAACTTTCTTTTAATATCCAGGGCAGCTTTCCCAATAAAGGCCATTGTGACAGATGCCTTTTGATCCTCTGCCTGAGGATCGAAAGGAGTATGTCTCTTATATGCCTACATAATTATCTCTAAGAACATAGAGGGAGATTCATCAGGCCCTTAAATAATCTCTCTTACCTTGGCCAAATTAGTTGGTCACCTAGCGGCCACTAAGATACCCACTATTAGAGCCCGGCGATAAGTGGACAGATGCTCCCTACCTTCAAAGGTGTTGGGGTCCCAGTTGGGTCGTTTCAAGAGAAAGCCGGCTTTGAATATATTGGGAAGTTTTGTCTGTCACGCATTTGGTCCGAGGATACTTTTTTCTACCATCCAGGAGGATTCTCTTTTGTTCCTCTGTCATGAAGAGAGTCCCTAGGAGTTGTTGGCAGTCATCTCAAGAAGGTTGGTGTGAAAACATCAATGACTTCACCAGACCTGAGAGCCAGGTTGGGTCCTCGGTAAAAGGGGGATTGTTATTTTTCCATTTATATAGGTCTGAAGAGGAGAAGGCCAATACTGGTAGGCTTGCATTTTTTCCCTATGGCCATCGTCAATCATTGGTCCTTAGGGATGGAGGGAAGCAACACGGGAGTTCCAGGGTTTTCAATCATTTGCCACCGGCGAGTTCCTTTAGCAACTCCAGCTTCCTCCAGGGGAGGAGGGGCTGTGTGTGACGCAGGGGAGTTATCTGGAGGGCCCTGGGCTGGCTTAGCGTCCTCCAATTGCAGAGAGGCTGAGTCAGCAGCTGGAGAATCACTTAGAGGGTGTTGGGGGTTGTGGGACAAGGGTAGAAGATAAGGAGGGGGACGAGAGTCCAGTAGAGTCAAATCTTGTGACTCAGGGAGAACAGAGGGTGGAGGAGGAGGAGGAGCAGAGGGGTTGAGAGATCGTGGGGGAAGGAGTAGGAACGGGGACACAGCAAGGAAAGGCTTCACCCACGGAGGAGGAGATTTGCAGAGGTCCTGCCAAGTTAAGGTATATTCCTGTTTATCAGTATGGCTATGTGGCCCTGGCTGTAAGACAATATCTCTGTCTTTTTAAATTAGTGGGAAGTAGAAAGATCCTTCTAGGGGCCATCCGAATCCAAAGGTGGGCCATTCTGTGGCACACAGAGTCTGCCAGGTACAGCGTTTTACTGAAAAAGAAACATTCTGAGCCCTTAAGCGGACTTTGGTCCATAGATCAAGGGTCAGGGACAGAGGCATTGAAGTGATCTGTCCCATAATGAAAGATACACAAACAGTAAAAGCAACGACACAGCACACAGACAAGAGAAAACAATAAAGACAGGCAATGGACGTCCAACACTGAGACCAAGACTGAGCAGGTGGCAAAACCCGATGGGCTGGCAATACCGAATCTGAAACAAAGTATCACTGAGTCGAGGAGACTATTATTCCTTGATTCCCGAGTCCTCTGTGGCGTCCCCCAGGGACTTGGTTTGTGGCTCTGTGACACGTCTGCCAGCCACCATCAAAGAGAGCTCACACACTTCATCGACAGCCATTTTGCCAAGCCCTAACCTGAAACCTGAAACCAGAAAGAGGTGCCTTACTTACCCTGAGAGTAGCCCATTGGGGTCTCTCGTTCACCACTGCTGGATTTCGGTGGAACCTCCATATATAAATATCGGAAGAGCATTGGGGGAAGAGACCACCAAGAGACTCTCTCATGCAAAAACAAAGGGTTTATTGGGGGTCCAGCATGCTGGGGCTCAGAGCTCATTTGAATAGAGCAGAGAACCCTGAGAACAGCTTAAGCAGAGCTTATATACTTTCTTTGAAGAGGGCAGGGAGGAAAGTTTATTGATGGGCCTGGGCGGGTGAGCAGTTTGCGTGCAACTGGGTGAGGGAGTACATTCTGAAGTTTGGCAGTTGGGGACAGCACATTCTGGGAAAAAGATTAGAAATCACTTCTCAAGATTTCAACAGTGTTTTATTAAGCATACAGTAAAACAGGAGGTGACAAGAATCTATTTTATTAACATTTCACTACCGACTATACTTTGCCAGATTTCCTAAAGTCTCTATTGATATCTGCATTCCTACATATTTTCCCCAGTTCATCATTGTGATTAATTCTTCACATGTGCTGACATTTACATTCACTCAATACCCGAAACCCTATAGCTAAAGAACTTTTGGTCCAAATCCTATACTCACTCTCCTTTATAAACATACCGACTATCTTCCTAATACTACTGACTATCCATTTTGACTGGAAGTTCTCTTTGAAAATCAATCATCCAAGTTACAAGGTCCTATGCTTAATACCCAATCAAAAGCCCAATGCCCTTCTGGGCTTCAAATCTTACCTAGATTTTTGTTTTCAGATTCATATATTTTACCTATATATTCTTGAAAATATCGCAGGTTCCCAATACCATTATTCATCCAGCAGAATGATTTCTATTCCAAATCAAACCTGTTATTAACCCTAACCATACACTGTTCCCTCAATCTAACTTTAGAGAAGAGCAAGGACAGAGTTGGTCTTAAAATACAGGAATTTAGGGGATCTTCCAACTGCTGAGAAACTCAAAGGTCTATGCGCAAATGATCCCTAGAGAAGTTGTAGACACCTATGAAGGAACTGAGAGAGCAAAAGTCATCTTTCATTGCAAACAACCTGGTCAGCATGAAGGGATGTGTCTGAATCAGCCTCTCTCTTCTTTATGTAGAGAAGAAGGACCAAACGAGGCCTCTGTGGAGAGCTGTTCCTGGTTACCAATGTTTGATATACCATTCTAACTTGTGAAAGTGTCAAAGGAATTAGGGACAGCCTCCATTTCATGGGACCTTTGGAAGCAAATGTTAGGACAACGTGCTTGCCAAGGCATTGACCTCATTCAGTTCCTGAAGGAAGTGACCTCACCTCACATTCTTGGTGATGGAACTCTCTGAACATGGGATACAGGCATCCAGGCACACAAATCTAGTCCCAGGCCCAGTCCCAGTGGTCTCACTTCTTTTGATTTACCAAAGACAGAGTCAGTCTTTCTTGGTATCTACTGATGTGAGGATGGCCAAATGCCAGGAAAGCTCTGAAGAGTGGCCTTTCCTGAGTAAGCAGGAAGTGGCTCACCGTTGTCTCCTGACAACTTCACAGAGTTGGCCAAGGAAACCAGATCTGAGACAGAACAGGCCATTTGATGGGAACATAGTACGGCCCACCAGTCAGAGGTCACACCCGATAGTCAGAGACCTACTTTGGGAAAGGAGGTGAATTTGTGGGTGTGAGTGTGTGTTTGTGATTTTGTCTCATGTTCTGAGAATAGGTAGGAAAGGCAGTTTGTTTGGTTTCAGTGGACGATTTCTAACAAGTGATTTGACAAGGCGAGTGTTTTTATGTCTGTGTATCCCACTGTGTCCATGGTTGTAGACATTAGAAAAGAGAATGCAATGCATCAAAGGATGTGTCCAGGCTAGTAGAAAGCTTACCAGAATTCTTTCTGCCCAATGTATGAAAGGAATGCGGCTTGCCTTATGGATGGGTAACACCTGCTATCTTCCTAAGTTCCTGTTTTCTTCCTGAATTCTGGCCACTCTCCAGAATAGGCTCATGATTTTGTGACCAAGTTATGTACCACCTCCAAGCTCTGTGACATGGCCATGTACTGGATAGCTGAAGGGAATGGCGAGCGTCTCAGAAAATTCAGATATCAGTGTGACCAGGAAAGTCTCAGTGGAGAAACACTGCTTTGGGCCGTTTGCTAACCTAATGTTCTGTTGCCCTGAATGTCAGGAAGGTCTTTGCCTCATGCCACCCCTTTGTGAAGCCTGAAGAAAACAGTTTTCAAATGGAAATGAATATGGATCACCTGTGGCTCTTTGCTTAATTGCTTTGAAAAGGGATGTGTCTGAATCAGCCACTTGGCCCTGTGTGAGGTTGTGGCTTAGATACTCAGCACGTGGTGGATGTAAAGAGAGATCCCATGTGTGCACCCAAAACCAAAATGGCCAAAAAGCAGTCCTTGTGGATGAAGTCTGTCCCCTTCCTCTTTAAAGTTCTTGAACTCCATCAAGTGAGAATAGGGATCCTTTGGGTCAAATGGGTTCTTCAAAGACCTGCAGAGGAGCTTGTGTTTTCTCATGACTGCAAATCACATAAAAATATATACCTGACACTCAGTTTTCCACAAATTGGAGAAGCATAGAAGTATTAACGTCTAGCATATTTGATCACTCCTGTTTCACATGAAGGGTGTCCAGACCACCCTGAATTTACGCCAATGAGGGGCAAGGGAGTTATTTTGGACACTCTCTTGGACTCCGCCACTCATGGAAACCTTCAGCCAGAGGTTGTGATTAGAGTCTATATGGAAGAAGATGAGGGCCATATGGGAGGGTTTTGGTTTTAATTTTGGTCATTTGTGTCCGGTTGGAAGACATGACTGGGACCACCTGGGCTTGAACTCTCGTGTGATTCCCCTTAGAGACTGAATTCAGAGAAGTATTGCCATGAATTTTGTTGGGATTTTAGGAGTCCACCCATGAGAATCACCTTTGGAAACTGAGATCTAGGCCCAGGGTGGCTTTCCACAGAGCCCTCGATATCTCAGCCAGAAGATCACATGATTTAATTCTGAAAGACTTGTCAGCCATTGTTGAGAGTCACAACACCCATGGACGTCACATTGTAGACCTCAATAGGCCTGGCTTCATGTGACATTTTCCACTCTTTGGGAAGACTTGCCTGTGAGAGTTCTACAGAGCATTCATTGAAATGAGCTTCCTCACCATTTAAAGGTTCCTGAATGAATTGAAACCCACAGTGCCTGCAACGTCATCCTTGAAAAATGCCTAGATAAATACCATGAAATTTTTGAAATTCCCATTACCAGGTGGCACTGGAGAAACTTTGGATGTCCTGTTGCTGGTCGTAAATATGCAAGACAGTGCCTTGATTGAGTGGGTTTCATGAAAATGGTGTAAAACAGAGATGCCAATATGTTGGAACCTGCTGAGTAGTGGGCCTAGAGCAGTGGTAGGCAGGTGTGTGATAAAAAATTTGTGGTGGGGCCATGTGGATCTGCCATTGGATCCCAAATGGCTTGTGACTTACATGGTGAAGCCAGCAAACCCTTCCATGTAAAGGCTTCTGGTTATATGGAGATGTTTCCGGGCAATGTTTAGAATCAGGTTACTATGGACATGGGGCCAAGCTATGTGGGATAGAAACCTGGTTGGTGCATTCTCCTGCAGACCCTGACCAACCACACATGAAAGAATTGCCTCCAGAACTGTGTCCCAGTTGAACTTCTTTTATTTCATGAAGCAAATGCCAAAGTCCCAGTGCAGCAGCAGGAAACACCACGAAAAGTGGAGGATGACCAAATGGCTTCCCAGTCCACATGGGAATACCCTTAGCCCCCAGTGGCCACAGTTTACTTACAAAGAGAGAATTCAGCACTGCTGCCTCATGTTCATTGGAAAATAAGAAACCATGTCCTCCAGGTCACATAGATGCAGACACAGCTTTGATAGTCTCACTAAAAAGAAGCTAAAGCTCCTGACAACAACATATATTTCAAGTGCCCAAACTCAGAGGCAGTTTCTCAAGAAGTATTTAGGCCAGCAGAGCTCCATGTTTATGGAGTGTTTACCCTGTCCCATACTAGGGAAACTCCTCTACCACTTCCAAGGTTGTAAACTCCTGAGCATATTATTCACAGATTTTATTACTCTTCTCCTCTAATTGTGTCTTACTTTGGGCGAAAAAAATATCAAGGAATTGTTCTGGATGAGAGTGGGAAGATTTTGTTTAGCACATATTTGCATACACATTGGATTCATTTTTCTATTTTACATTTGAAATACTGAATCCCTGACACTAACACATGCTCTGCTAGATTCTGAATACTAATCCTAATATGATGGAGAAAAATAATGGAAACAGAATAGAAATACAAGCAGTTCAGAGGAGGCATGTTGTATACTTGGACTTGCCTTTTGCATTATATAAGGTAGGAGTTATAAATCTAGTCAATTTTTTGTTGAAATAGTTTTCCATGTGCTTTTAAAGTTAACAAATATGTGAATTCCTGTCTCCCTTTCTCTGTATTCTATTCAGCACATGTATTTTTATATGCACATATAGAATCCTACCTGGTATCACACGTACATTCTTGTGAGTTACATGACTTGGTAGATACAAAGTGTGAGAAGAGATCACTCCTCTTAAACGCTGTTTGACCTGAAAATTCAACCTATGGGTGAGCTTCCTAGTTGAAAAAAGTTATACATAAATCCATATCCAGTAAAATGAATATTTTTGGATCTGTGGATGATACATATTTCACGGTGTAATTCGATTGGCATATATATTGCTAATTTTTAAAATCTGTGTGTATATATATATATATATATATATATATATATATATATATATATATATTATATATATATATATTCTCTCCAGATATTTCAAAATATTTAATATATGTGTCTTATTATACACTCCCTAAATTCATTCATGATTATGTATATGGATTTATAATCAACTTTTCACAAGATTATTCTCAGAAATATTCATTCACCTGATATACGTATTTTTTTCCTAGTATTGAAAACTAACTTCAGTGAATGGTGCATAGAAATCCTAATATTTCTACAGTAACTGATCCATTTTCACATCAATGCAAGTAGATTCCTATGGGACATGATAAGTATTTTGAAGTTCACTTTTATTCAAAACTAGTACATTACTATTTCTTCAGTTTATGCACATTATTGGATATAGATTTCATCCACAAGTTCACAAATTTATAGGCATTTATTTCACTTTCATTCACTTTCTGCTTCAGAAAACACGTGTTCCGCCATGTTTCAAACTGATCTTTTCATGAGACTTCTTTCCAAACACATTATTTTTGATTTCAATAATCACTTTTGAAGCAAAACTCACACACTCTTCATGATAAACCATAACCCTAGGATTACAATTAGACGTATAACTAGTTGTTATGAATGATTATATATCAATATATGATTTCTTATGTATTTTCAGATATCAATTCAATACATTATTTAAAGTGGAACCAGTTATATTATTTATTAACTGTATGGTCTATTCATGCATTATCTCTATATTCATAGTCACAGGGTACACCTATTTTTACCCTCAATACTAATTTATACGTTTTCAAAATATTCCTCAAAAAATGGTGGAAGAAATACTCATGTCACCTGATCTATATATACATTTTATCACAGTAATATTCTGGACAAAAAAATCAAAGGTCACCCTTAAGGTTGTACCAAAGCCTAAATGGAAAGTGAGCATGGATTACTAAAACCTTCCATGTCCAGGTGGCCTAATGCTCTCAAATGTCAATCTTATTGGTGACTACATTTTTGTTTCTTCCTAAGATTATATATTCAACCTCAAGCCTGTTGAAAATGTCTAATCCTATCACTCACTTTATACTTTGCCTGATTTAGTAATGTCTCTATTTATATCTATTTTCCTACATATTTTCCCCTGTTCATCATTGTGACTGACTCTTCACTTGTGCTGACATTTACATTCACTGTCTACCTGAAACCCTATTGCTTAAGAACTTTTGGTCTAAATCCTATTCTCACTCTTCTTTGTAAACCTACTGACTATCTTTCTAATCCTACCGACAATCCCTTTTTGAGTGGGTGTTCTATTCGACATTCAATCATCCAAGGTACAAGCTCCTATGCCATTGTATATAGATTTATCTGAGACATTTTTGCAGAAAATAATTCAAAGCTAAGTGTACCAATTAAGGGCCCAATGCCCTTCTGGACTTCATATCTTCCCTAGATTTCTGTTTTTATACTTATATTTCACCTATATATTCTTGTAAATATCATAGTTTCCCAATACCATTATTCGTCATGCAGAAGGATTCCTAACCCCAAATTGAACATGTTACTAACCCAAACCATACACTGTTCTCTCAATCGAACTTTACAGAACAGCAGGGACAGGGTTGCTCTTAAAATACAGGAATGTAGGGCATGTTCCACCTGTTGAGAACATCAAAGGTCCATGCAGAAATGATCCCTTGAGAAGATGTAGGCAGCTACGAAAGACCTGAGAGAGAAAAGTCATCTTCTATGGCAAACAACCTTGTCAGCATGAAGGGATGTGTATGAATCAGCCTCTCTCTTCTTAATGTAGAGAAGATGGACCAAACCAGTCCTAAGTGGAGAGCTGTTCCCGGGTGCCCATGGTTTATATACCATTCTAACTTGTGAAAGTGTCACAGGAAGTAGGGGCAGCCTCCATCTCATGGGACTCTTGAAAGCAACTGTTAGGACAAAGTGGTTGTCAAGGCAATGACCTCATTCAGTTCCTGAAGAAGTGATCTACCTCACTTCCTTGGTGATGGAACTCTCTTAACTTGGGATCCAGGAAGCCAGGCACCCGGAGCCAGTCCATTCCCAGACCCAGTAGGCTCACTTGTTTGAATTTACCAAGGAGAGTGTCAGTCTTTCTTGGTACCAACATATGTGAGGATGGCCAAATACCAGGAGAGCTCTGAATAGGGGCCTTTCCTGAGAAAGTAGGTAGTGGTTCACCGCAGGCTCCTGACAACTTCACAGAGTTGGCCAAGGAGACCAGATCTGAGATAGGACAGGCCATTTTGGGGGAACATAGTATGGCCCACCACTCAGAGGAAACTCCGGATAGTCACAGAGTTACATGGGGGAAGGAGGTGTCTTTGTGGGGTGGGTGTGATTTTGTGGTTTTGTCTCATGATCTGAGAATAGGTAGGAAAGATGGTTTGTTTGATTTGGAGTGGTCTTCTTCTAGTAAGTCGTTGGACAAGGCAAGTGTTTCTATTTCTGTGTATCCCACTGTGTCCGTGGTTGTAGACATTAGAAAATAGAATGCAACAATTGATATGTCCTGTATAGTAGAAAGATTCCCGGCATTCATCCTGCCCAATTTATGAATGGACTGCAGCTTGCCTTATCCATGGGCAACACCTGCTACCTTCCTAAGTTCCTGTTTCTTCCAGAATTCTCACCACTCTCCAGAATAGTCTCATGGTTTTGTGTCCAAAATATGTACCACCTCCAAGCTCTGTGACATTGCCATGTCCTGGATAGCTGAAGGGAACGGCGAGCATCTCAGAAAACTCAGATATCAGTGTGACCAAGAAAGTCTCAGTGGAGAAACCATGCTTTCGGCCTTTTGCTTATCAATTGTTCTGTTTCCCTGAATGTCAGGAAGGTCTTTGCCTCAGGCCACCCCTTTGTGAAGCCTGAAGAAAACAGTTTTCAAATGGAAATGAATAGGCATCACCTGTGGCTCTTTGCTTAATTGCTTTGGAAAGGGATGTGTCTGAATCAGCCTCTTGGCCCTGTGTGAGGTTGTGTCTTAGATTCTCAGCACCTGATGGATGTAAAGAGAGATCCCATGTGTGCATCCAAAACCAAAATGGCCAAAAGAGCAATTATTGTGAATGAAGTCTCTCGCATTCATTTGTAAGGTTCCTGACCACCATCAAGTGAGAATACGGATCCTTTGGTTCAAATGAGTTATGCACAGCCCTGCAGAGGCTAACCCATAGGTTTTTGGGTTTTCTCATGGCTCCAAATCATATAAAGAATCTATACCTGACAGTCAGTAGGCCTCAAATTGGAGATGCAGAGCAGTATTAACAGCTGGCCTATCTGATCACTCCTGGTTCACCGGATGGGTGTCCAGGCCACCTTGACTTTAGGCAAATGAGGGGCAAGGGAGCTTATTTTTGACACTGTCTTGGGCTGCACCCCTCATGAAAAACTCCAGCCAGAGGTTATGATAAGTGTCTATATGGAAGAAGATGAGGGCCATGTGGGAGTGTTTGGTTTTAATTGTGGTCATTTGTTTGGCGGTTGGAAGAGATAACTGGATCCACCTGGGCTTGAATTCTGGCATGATTCCTCTTAGAGACTGAGTTCTGGAATTTACCTCAAAGAAGTATTGCCATGAAATGTGTTGGGATTTTAGGAGGCCACGCATGAGATGCGCCCTTGAAAACTGAGATCGAGGGCCAGGGTGTCTTTCCACAGTGCAGTGAGAATCTCAGCCAGGATATCACATGATTTTATTTTGAAAGACTTGGCAGCCATAATTGAGAGTCTAAACACAAATGTAACTCATATTGTAGACCTCAATGATCCTGGCTTCATGTGACCTTTTGGCCACTTTTTGGGAAGCCTTGCCTGTGAGATTTCTCCAGAGATTTCATTTAAATGAGCTTCCTCACCACATAATGGTTCCTGCATTAATTGAAACGCACAGTGACTCCAACTTCATCCTTCAAAAATGGTTAAATAAATACTATCAAATTTCTGAAATTCCCATTACCAGGTGGCACTGGAGAATCTTTGGATATCCTGTTGCTGAACATGAGTGAAATAATTCCCCACGCAATGACACTTCACCGGGAGAATTCCAAATTTATTGCTAAAAGCTGTGTGCTTATATAGAACTAAGGGGGAGATGGTATGGCTTACATAAATTGCAGCAACCCGTTTATTGACAAGTTCTTTCAAATATCAGCTCCAGAGCCCAGGAATTAGTTCTCATTGGGGCTAAGGTTCCCCACAAGCGAGATTTGAAATTGGCGCTGGCGGGAGAGTTCACAAGGGCGGGAACTTTTTGTGCCACTGCAGAAATGAAGAAGGTAGGAAGAAGAAGTCCTTAGGCGCCATGTTGGGGTTTTTCTCTGTGGTATGGCTGCCATTTATTCTTTTCCCAACATTCCACCCTTTTTGTTTTCTTAGAAAGTGGGGTGTCGTTTGTCAGATTTGGCTGCTTCCTGCTGTGTGGGGGTGGTGTGGGGCCTAGAAAGAGAAGTGGAGGAATGCTCAGGGGGCAGGTATGGGGATATCATGGCAGCCAGAAATAAAACCCAGTGGCTATAGACAGCTATTTTTATAGGGGTGAAGTCAATGAATGTTCCCTGAAGCCAAAGATGTCGATGGCATGGAACCAGTCCTGGATGGAAGAGATTGTTGGTATCAGCCACTGGTCCTGTAACAGAGACTCAAGAAAATACTGGAAGCGTTGCCTGGACATGGTGTCACCAGCACCTGAAGAAGATCAGAGCGAATAAAAACAGAATGAAGATAAAAATTAAAGCAAATGTCAATTTTTGGCAGAAGTTCCATGTGGGGGGACTGACATAGAAGAGGCCAAGAACCATGAGAAAGCTTAGAAGGTGGTAAAGACTATGAATCCAGGATGGCAGATTAAGAGGTTCTCCGAGCTCGTTGTCTCCCGCTGTCTAATACCCGTTGCATTCCATCGTGCCTGGTAGTGAGCTTCATCACTGAGTGAACTGTTCTCTTGGAGATGTTGGGGATTCATCGGTCATCAGAGGCTGGTAGTGACTAAGCAAAAGATGGTTGAAAGTTTGATTAGGAATTTTATGCAGTTGGGTTTGAAGGCACTTCATTATGCAGGGCAAGAGAGCACAAAAAAGGAGCATCCAAATAAGGGGACCCAAGATATGTAGTAAGTACATGGCAAGATAGGATTGGAAGAACCCTGTTATGGGATTGGAGGAGGTAGGTTTGAGCAATTGGGTCGATAATTCCTGCAATTTAACAACATTTTTTTATTAGCCCAGATTCATTAACATAATAGCATAATTCCTCTCTGAGGAATAGGCATGTAACCCCTTTTTCTGCAGTGAGAAGATCAATTGCCCTTTGGTTCTGTAAAGCCACTTGTGCCAATGAAGTAACCTGCCGCTGCAAGGAACCCAGAGACTCAGCCATGGTATTGAGTGTTTCCTGCAGTTTTTGTTGAAGGTCATTGGATCCCATAGAGCATGACCTATAGCTCCACCAGAGAGTCCGAGACCTGTCACTGAGGTTGTTAAAATGAGGCCTACCAGAACCGGCAGAAAGACTACCCTACGGGTGCGGGAAGGTAGGGCCAACTGTCAGAATTCGGTGGGAGTATACAAAGATAGCTGAGGAACTACAGTAACCAAGAAACAGGCGCCAGAGACATTGATGGTTGAGGTACTTAAAGAACCATTACACCAGAGGAAATGTCCAGGTTGCATAAACACAGGGCTCTATGGGGTGCTGTAGCTCAAGGAACAAATGGGTAAAGGATTCATTATTGGCAGGTGGAAACAGATGAAAGGAAATAAAGTATTGGTGGAATAACTTTCCCACAGTGGGATACGTGTCACATGTAGGGGTTGTCCTTTTTAGAGAAATTGTAGGGTTTTGCTGGAATATTTCCTGCCGCTAATGGGACTGCTGCTAGAAGTGGACGACTAAGTGAAGCACAGAGAAAGCACTGAGAAGTAGGCACAGAAAGAGGGGTGGAGTTTAATAATCAAAAAGTTTGGTGTAGCAAATTGAGCCATGTGGGAGGGGGACCTGAGAGGGTTGAAGGCTCTGAATCCTCTTTGGATGAGCTATGGATATGATCTCAAAGTTTTGATTCTGAGTCCTTAATGTGTTCGACTACCTGGATGTTTGCCTTAGGTTGCGTAATCAGGGTGCGGCCAATAGTCATCCACCCTGTGGGTCTGACTGAGGTTGTCCGAGCATAGACAGCAAACTCAACATAGCCCCATCGTTTGGCCTTGGGGTCAGGTTTATCTAAAGTATACCATCCATTGTTACTGGATGAAGAGCCTTTATGCCACTTTATGTAACTAGAAGTCCACCCTTCAGGGTAACCAAATGAGTGGTAAGAATAGCTACCACGTTCATCATGGAACATGCATGACCAATAGGGGCACCCATTATATATCTCAGGCCACCAATGACAATAGTCTTTTGTTTGATCAAAAAGGAAGCAAATGAAAGGCCAGTTCCAGCTACCAGGGACGAAGGTCCTTGAAGGTGACAATTTTAGGGAAATAGAGGTGCAGTTGTGGATGAAGCAAGTAGTTGCATCCACTGCGCAGACCTTCTGCATGCCATGTTCTGAGTATCGTTCCCGAAAAGTGAATAAATGCATGGTAGGTGAGGAGGGTAAAGACCAGTCCTGACAGAGCACAGAAAATAAGCAGAGAACAAAAAACAAGCAGTTAGAGAAGACTAGGGTGTTGGGAGAGCTCATTGTGCCTTCTTTAAGAGGAATTGGGCTGCAAGGAAAACCGTGTGAGCCACAACTAAAATGGGTGAGATGGGTGTGGAGAGCAGGAGTAAAGGGGAGGTTCAGTAGGTGATTCTTGGAGTTCCTCTGGGGTGGCCCTGTCTTCAGCAGGTGGGGCCTCCTGGTGATGTGGCTTCAACCTAGACATGTGAATCCAGGGAGTGAGACAGTTGTCTGGTAAGGAGAGTTTGGCGGCGGTAAGGGTAAAGAGAATGACAGGATAGGGGCCTTCCCATTTTGCGGCAAGAGTCCCTTTTTCCTCTGGGGTATTATAATAGACTAGATTAACAGGTGTTAAGGGAGGAGTGTTTGGAGAGGAGACTGGGTCCGGAAGAAGCATCTGTGGATGATATATATTTACTGATGAATTTCGATTGGCATTTATATTGGTACTTTTTAATGTCTGTGAGTGTTGTGTGTGTGTGTGTGTGTGTGTGTGTGTGTGTGTGTGTGTGTGTATAGATATAGATATAGATATACTCTCCAAAGTTTTCCAAATATGAAATATATGTGTCTAGTATACACTCTCTAAATTCATTCATGTTCATGTATGTGGATTTATAATCAACTTTTCACAAGATTATAATCAGAAATATTCATCCACCTGAAATACATATTTGTTTCCTAGTACTGACTACTAACTTCACTGAAGGGTGCATACAAATCCTAATTATTCTACAGTATCTGACCCAGTCTAACATCAATGCAAGTAGACTCCTATGGGACATGATATGTAATTTGTCATTCATTTGTATTCGACACTGGTACATTATTGTTTCTTCAGTTTTTGCACATCATAGGATATACATTTCATCCACAAGTTCACAAATTAATAGGCATTTGTTTCAACATTAATCACTTCTTGCTTCAGAACACATGTATTGTCAGGGTTTCTTGACTGGTCTTTTCATGAGACTTCTTTCCAAACACATTATTTTGAATTTCCATAATCATTTTGAAGCAAAACTCACACACTCTTCATGATAAACCAAAACACTAATATTTCCATTAGATATATAACTGGTTGGAATGAATGATTGTATATCAATATACAATTTCCTTTTATTTTTCAGATATCAGTTCAATTCATTATTTAAAGTTCAAAAAAGTTATATTATTTATTCACAGTATGGTCTATTCGTGGTTTTTCTCTATGTTCATAGAAACAGGGTACACCTATTTGTACCCCCGATTCTAATTTTACATCTTCAATACATTGCTCCCAGAAATGGTGAAAGAAATACTCATGTCACCTCGTTATCACAGCAATATTCTGGACAAAAAATGGAAAGGTCACACTTATGATTGTACCAAAGCCTAAATGGAAAGTGAACATGGATTTCAAAAACATCCATGTCCATGTTGCCTAATGCTGTCAATTGTCAATCCTATTGGTGACTACATATTTGATTTTTCCTAATTTATATATTGAAACTCAACCCTGTTGAAAATGTCTAATTCTATCCCTCACTTTATACTTTGCCTGATTTCGTAATGTTTACATTGATATCTGCTTTTCTACATATTTTCCCCAGTTCAACATAGTGTCTGACTCTTCATATGTGCTGACATTTACATTCACTCTATAACCAAAAGTCTATTGCTAAAGAACTTTTGGTCCAAATCCTATACTCACTCGTCTTCCTAAACCTACCGAATATCTTCCTAATCCTACTGAATATCCCTTTTTGACTGGATGTTCTCTTCTAAATTCAATCATCCAATGTACAAGGTCCTATGCCATTGTATATCAAATTATCTGAGACATCTTTGCAGAACATAATTCAAAGCTAAGTATCCCAAACAAGGGCAAAAGCCTCTGGGCTTCAAATCATACCTAGATTTCTGTTTTCCTACTTATATTTCACCTCTATATTCTTGTAAATATTGCAGGTTCCCAATCCCATTATTCATCGCACAGAATCATTCATCACCAAATCAAACCTGTTTTTAACCCCAGGTACACACTGTTCCCTCAAACATTTTACAGAAGAGCAGGGACAGAGGGGTTCTTACAATACAGGAAAGTTGGGGATCTTTCACCAGATGAGAACCTCAAATGTCCATGCACAAATGATACATGGAGAAGTTGTAGGCAGGTATGAAGCTCCTGAGAGAGCAAAAGTCAACTTCCATGGCAAACAACCTGGTCAGGATGAAGGGATGTGTCTGAATCTGCCTCTCTCTTCTTTTTGTAGACAAGGTGGAACAATCCAGGCCTGAGTGGAGAGCTGTTCCCGGGTGCCAATGGTTGATATACATTCTACCTTATGAAAGTGTCACAGGAAGTAGGGGAAACCTCCATCTTATGTAACCCTTGGAAGCAACCGTTAGGACAAAGTGGTTGCCAAGGCAGTGACCTCATTCAGTTCCAAAGAATGTGACATACCTCATTTCCTTGGTGATGGAACTCTCTGAACTTGGTATCCAAGAAGCCAGGCACGCAGAGGCAGTCCCAGTCCCAGGCCCAGTGGGCTCACTTGTTTGGATTTACCAAGGACAGAGTCAGTTTTCTTGGTACCTAATGATGTGAGGATGGCCAAATGCCAGGAGAGATCTGAAGATGGACCTTTCCTGAGAAAACAGGTAGTGGCTAACCACTTTTTCCTGACTTCTTCACAGAGTTGGTCAAGGAAACAAGATCTGAGAGAAGACAGGCCATTTCGGGGGAACATAGTATGGCCCACCAGTCAGAGGACACTCCGGATAGTCACAGACCTACTTGGGGGAAGGAGGTGCCTTTGTGGGAGTGGGTGTGGGTTTGTTGTTTTGTCTCATGTTCTGAGAATAGACCGAAAAGGCGGTTTGTTTGGTTTGGAACAGACAGTTTCTAGTAAGTCATTTGACAAGGCGAGTGTTTCTGTTTATGTGTATCCCACTGTGTCCGTTGTTGTAGACATTAGAAAAGAGAATGCATTAATGGATGTGTCCTGTCTAGTATAAATCTTCCCTATAATTCATCCTGCCCAATATATGAATGGACTGCAGCTTGTCTTATCGATGTGCAACAACTGCTATCTTTCTAAGTTGTTGTTTTCTTTTTGAATTCTGGCCACTCTCCAGAATGGGCTCAGGGATTTGTGTTCAAAATATGTACCACCTCCAAGCTCTGTGACATGGCCATGTAAAGGATAGTTGAAGAGAATGGCCAGCATCTCAGAAAACTCAGATATCAGTGTGACCAGTAAAGTCTCAGTGCAGAAACACGGCCTTGGGCTTTTTGCTTACTTATTGTTGTGTTGCACTGAATGTCAGGAAGGTCTTTGCATCAGGCCACCCCTTTGTGGAGCCTGAAGAAAACAGTTTTCAAATGGAAATGAATGGGCCTCACCTGTGGCTCTTTGCTTAATTGCTTTGGAAAGGGATGTGTCTTTATCAGCCTCTTGGACCTGGGTGTGGCTGTGACTTAGATTCTCAGCACCTGATGGATCTTAAGAATGATCCCATGTGAGCTTCCAAAACTAAATGGCAAAAAATATCATTCATTGTGGATGAAGACTCTTGCCTTCCTCTGTTAGGTTCCTGCACTCCAACAAATATGAATAGGGATTCTGTGAGTCAAATGAGTTCTTCAAAGCCCTGCAGAGGTGCTTGTGTTTTCGCATGACTCTAAATCACCTAAAGAATCGATACCTAAAATCAGTAGCGATCAAATTGGAGAAACATAGAAGTATTAATGGCAGGCTTATTTGTTCACTCCTGGTTCACAGCAACGGTGTCCAGGCTACCCTGACTTTAGGCAAATGAGGGGCAAACGAGCTGATTTTGGACACTGTCTTGGGCTGCACCCCTCATGGAAACCTCCAGCCAGAGGTTAAGATGATTGACTATATGGAAAAAGGTGAGGGCCATGTGGGAGTGTTTTGGTTTTAATGTTGGTCATTTGTGTGGCATTGGAAAAAATTACTGGGTCCACGTGTGCTTGAACTCTGGTGTGATTCCCCTTAGACACTGGGTTTTGGAACTGAACTCAGAGAAGCATTGCCATGAATTGTGTTGGGATTTTAAGAGGCCACGCATGAAAGTCGCTCTTGAAAACTGAGACCTAAGCCCCGGGTAGATTTCCACAGAGGCCTGGGAATCTCAGCAAGGATATCACATGATTTTATTCTTAAAGAAATGGCAGCCATAATTGAGAGTCAAAACACACATGGACCTCACATTGTTGACCTCAATGGGCCTGGCCTAATGTGACGTTTTGTCCATTCTTTGGGAAGCCTTGCCTGTGACAGTTCTCCAGATATTTCATTGAAATGAGCTTCCTCACCATTTAATGTTTGCCTAATGAATTGATACGCACAGTGCCTCCAACTTCATGCTTGAAAAATGGCTAGATAAATACCATAAAATTTTTGAAATTCCTATGACCAGGTGGCACTGGAGAAACATTGGATGTCCTGTTGCTGACCATGAGTATACCAGACAGTGCCTTGATTTAATGAGTTTCATGAAAATGGTGTAGAACAGAGATGCCAGTAATTTGGAGCCTGCTGAGTAGTGGGTCTAGAGCAGTGGTGGGGAGGCGTTTGATAAAACATCCCTGGTAGGACCATGTGCATCTACCATTGGATTCCAAATGGCTTGTAACTGACATGGTGCTGCCAGCAGACCCTTATATGTAAAGGCATCTTGTTATATGGAGAGTTTTAAGAGGAAAATTAAGAATCAGGTTGATATGGACAAGGGGGCAATGGGGCAAGCTGTGAGAGATAGAAGCCTAGTTGGTGCATTCTCTTGCAGACCCTGACCCACCACACGTGACAGAACTCCCTCCAGCACTGTGTCCCAGTTTAGCTGCTAGTATTTCGTGAAACAAATACCAAACTCACAGTGTAGCAGCCTAAACACCACAAAAAGTGGAGGAGGACCAAATGGCTTCACAGTCCACATGGGGAGACGGGGAGACACTTCGTCCCCAGTGGCCTCAGTTTACCTATAAAGAGAGGATTCAGCACTGCTTCATCTTGTTCATTGGAAAATAAGAAACCATGTCCTCCAGGTCACATAGATGCAGACCCAGCTTTGATGGTCTCACTACAAAGGAAGCCAAATCTCATGAAAACAACATATATTTCAAGTGCGGAAGCTCAGAGGCAGTTTCTCAAAAAGTTTTTAGGCCAGCAGAGCTCCATGTTTGTGGAGTGTTTACCATGTCCCTTACTTTTGGAAACTCCTAAACCACCTCCAAGGTTGTGAACTCCTGAGCATTTTCCATTCCAGATATGTATTCACTGATTTTGTAAATCTTCTCCTCTATTTGTGTCTTACTTGGGGTGAAGGTAATGTCAAGGCATTGTTTTGGATGAGAGCGGGAGGATATTTGTGCAGCATATATTTACATACACATTGGATTCATTTTAAAATTTTTCATTCGAAGTACTGAATCCCTGACACTAACACATACCTAGTAGACTCAGACTATTCATCCTAATATAATGGGGAAAATTAACCCAACACAATAGAAATACAAGCACTTCAGAGGAGACATGTTCTATAGTTGGACTTGACATTTGCATTATATAAGGTAAGAGTTATACATCTAGTCAAATTTTAATTGAAATATTCTCCATGTGTTTTTAAACTTAACAAATATGTGAATACTTGTTTCCAATTTCTGTAGCCTATTCACACATGTATGTTTATATGCATATATAGAATCCTACCAGGTATCACACGTACATTTTTGTAAGGTGGATGTCTTGGCAGATACAAATTGTGAGAAGTGTTCACTCCTCCTAAATGCTGTTGGAAATGAAAATTCACCCAATAAGAGAGCGTCCTAGAAGAACAACATTATACATAAACTCATGTTCAGTAACATAAATATTTTTGCATCTGTGGATGATATATATTTACTGATGAATTTTGATTGGCATTTATATTGGTAATTTTTAATGTCTGTGAGTGTTGTGTGTGTGTGTGTGTGTGTGTGTGTATAGATATAGATATAGATATACTCTCCAAAGTTTTCCAAATATGAAATATATGTGTCTAGTACACACTCTATAAATTCATTCATGTTCATGTATGTTGATTTATAATCAACTTTTCACAAGATTATAATCAGAAATATTCATCCACCTGAAATACATATTTGTTTTCTAGTACTGACTACTAACTTCAGTGAAGGGTGCATACAAATCCTAATTATTCTACAGTATCTGACCCAGTCTAACATCAATGCAAGTAGACTCCTATGGGACATGATATGTAATTTGTCATTCATTTGTATTCGACACTGGTACATTATTATTTCTTCAGTTTTTGCACATCATAGGATATACATTTCATCCACAAGTTCACAAATTAATAGGCATTTGTTTCAACATTAATCACTTCTTGCTTCAGAACACATGTATTGTCAGGGTTTCTTGACTGGTCTTTTCATGAGACTTATTTCCAAACACATTATTTTGAATTTCCATAATCATTTTGAAGCAAAACTCACACACTCTTCATGATAAACCAAAACACTAATATTTCCATTAGATATATAACTGGTTGGAATGAATGATTGTATATCAATATACAATTTCCTTTTATTTTTCAGATATCAGTTCAATTCATTATTTAAAGTTCAAAAAAGTTATATTATTTATTCACAGTATGGTCTATTTGTGGTTTTTCTCTATGTTCATAGAAACAGGGTACACCTATTTGTACCCCCGATTCTAATTTTAAATCTTCAATATATTGCTCCCAGAAATTGTGAAAGAAATACTCATGTCACCGCATTATCACAGTAATATTCTGGACAAAAAATGGAAAGGTCACACTTATGATTGTACCAAAGCCTAAATGGAAAGTGAACATGGATTTCTAAAAACATCCATGTCCAGGTTGCCTAATGCTGTCAATTGTCACTCCTATTGGTGACTACATATTTGTTTTTTCCTAATATATATTGAAACTCAACACTGTTGAAAATGTCTAATTCTATCCCTCACTTTATACTTTGCCTGATTTCGTAATGTTTCCATTGATATCTGCTTTTCTACATATTTTCCCCAGTTCAACATAGTGTCTGACTCTTCATATGTGCTGACATTTACATTCACTCTATAACCAAAAGTCTATTGCTAAAGAACTTTTGGTCCAAATCTTATACTCACTCGTCTTCCTAAACCTACCGACTATCTTCCTAAACCTACTGAATATCCCTTTTTGACTGGATGTTCTCTTCTAAATTCAATCATCCAATGTACAAGGTCCTATGCCATTGTATATCAAATTATCTGAGACATCTTTGCAGAACATAATTCAAAGCTAAGTATCCCAATCAAGGGCAAAACCCTTCTGGGCTTCAAAGCATACCTAGATTTCTTTTTTCATACTTATATTTCACCTCTATATTCTTGTAAATATTGCAGGTTCCCAATCCCATTATTCATCGCACAGAATCATTCGTCACCAAATCAAACCTGTTTTTAACCCCAAGTATACACTGTTCCCTCAATCATTTTACAGAAGAGCAGGGACAGAGGGGTTCTTACAATACAGGAAAGTTGGGGATCTTCCACCAGATGAGAACCTCAAATGTCCATGCACAAATGATACCTGGAGAAGTTGTAGGCAGGTATGAAGCACCTGAGAGAGCAAAAGTCAACTTCCATGGGAAACAACCTGGTCAGGATGAAGGGATGTGTCTGAATCTGCCTCTCTCTTCTTATTGTAGACAAGGTGGAACAATCCAGGCCTGAGTGGAGAGCTGTTCCCGGGTGCCAATAGTTGATATACATTCTACCTTATGAAAGTGTCACAGGAAGTAGGGGAAACCTCCATCTTATGTAACCCTTGGAAGCAACTGTTAGGACAAAGTGGTTGCCAAGGCAGTGACCTCATTCAGTTCCAAAGAATGTGACATACCTCATTTCCTTGGTGATGGAACTCTCTGAACTTGGTATCCAAGAAGCCAGGCACCCAGAGGCAGTCCCAGTCCCAGGCCCAGTGGGCTCACTTGTTTGGATTTACCAAGGACAGAGTCAGTTTTCTTGGTACCTAATGATGTGAGGATGGCCAAATGCCAGGAGAGCTCTGAAGATGGACCTTTCCTGAGAAAACAGGTAGTGGCTAACCACTTTTTCCTGACATCTTCACAGAGTTGGTCAAGGAAACAAGATCTGAGAGAAGACAGGCCATTTCGGGGGAACATAGTATGGCCCACCAGTCAGAGGACACTCCGGATAGTCACAGACCTACTTGGGGGAAGGAGGTGCCTTTGTGGGAGTGGGTGTGGGTTTGTTGTTTTGTCTCATGTTCTGAGAATAGATCGAAAAGGCGGTTTGTTTGGTTTGGAGTAGACAGTTTCTAGTAAGTCATTTGACAAGGCGAGTGTTTCTGTTTATGTGTATCCCACTGTGTTCGTTGTTGTAGACATTAGAAAAGAGAATGCATTAATGGATGTGTCCTGTCTAGTATAAATCTTCCCTATAATTCATCCTGCCCAATATATGAATGGACTGCAGCTTGTCTTATCGATGTGCAACACCTGCTATCTTTCTAAGTTGTTGTTTTCTTCCTGAATTCTGGGAACTCTCCAGAATGGGCTCAGGCATTTGTGTCCAAAATATGTACCACCTCCAAGCTCTGTGACATGGCCATGTAAAGGATAGTTGAAGAGAATGGCGAGCATCTCAGAAAACTCAGATATCAGTGTGACCAGGAAAGTCTTAGTGCAGAAACACTGCTTTGGGCTTTTTGCTTACTTATTGTTGTGTTGCACTGAATGTCAGGAAGGTCTTTGCCTCAGGCCACCCCTTTGTGAAGCCTGAAGAAAACAGTTTTCAAATGGAAATGAATGGGCCTCACCTGTGGTTCTTTGCTTAATTGCTTTGGAAAGGGATGTGTCTATATCAGCCTCTGGGTCCTGTGTGTGGCTGTGACTTAGATTCTCAGCACCTGATGGATCTTAAGAATGATCCCATGTGAGCTTCCAAAACTAAATGGCAAAAAATATCATTCATTGTGGATGAAGACTCTTGCCTTCCTCTGTTAGGTTCCTGCACTCCAACAAATATAAATAGGGATTCTGTGAGTCAAATGAGTTCTTCAAAGCCCTGCAGAGGTGCTTGTGTTTTCGCATGACTCTAAATCACCTAAAGAATCGATACCTAAAATCAGTAGCCCTCAAATTGTAGAAACATAGAAGTATTAACGGCAGGCTTATTTATTCACTCCTGGTTCACAGCAACGGTGTCCAGGCTACCCTGACTTTAGGCAAATGAGGGGCAAACGAGCTGATTTTGGACACTGTCTTGGGCTGCACCCCTCATGGAAACCTCCAGCCAGAGTTTAAGATGATTGACTATATGGAATAAGGTGAGGGCCACGTGGGAGTGTTTTGGTTTTAATGTTGGTCATTTGTGTGGCATTGGAAAAAATGACTGGTTCCACGTGGGCTTGAACTCTGGTGTGATTCCCCTTAAACACTGGGTTTTGGAACTGAAAGTCAAGGAAGCATTGCTATGAATTTTGTTGGGATTTTAAGAGGTCACGCATGAAAGTCGCTCTTGGAAACTGAGACCTAGGCCCCGGGTAGATTTCCACAGAGGCCTGGGAATCTCAGCAAGGATATCACATGATTTTATTCTTAAAGAAATGGAAGCCATAGTTGAGAGTCAAAACACACATGCTCCTCACATTGTAGACCTCAATGGGCCTGGCCTAATATGACCTTTTGTCCATTCTTTGGGAAGCCTTGCCTGTGAGATTTCTCCAGAGATTTCATTGAAATGAGCTTCCTCACCATTTAATCTTTGCTGAATGAATTGAAACCCACAGTGCCTCCAACTTCATGCTTGAAAAATGGCTAGATAAATACCATGAAATTTTTGAAATTCCTATGACCAGGTGGCACTGGAGAAACATTGGATGTCCTATTGCTGATCATGAGTATACCAGACAGTGCCTTGATTTACTGAGTTTCATGAAAATGGTGTAGAACAGAGATGCCAGTAAGTTGGAGCCTGCTGAGTAGTGGGTCTAGAGCAGTGCTGGGGAGGTGTTTGATAAAACATCCGTGGTAGGGCCATGTGGATCTACCATTGGATTCCAAATGGCTTGTAACTGACATGGTGCTGCCAGCAGACCCTTATATGTAAAGGCATCTTGTTATATGGAGAGTTTTAAGAGGAAAATTAAGAATCAGGTTGATATGGACAAGGGGGCAATGGGGCAAGCTGTGCGAGATAGAAGCCTAGTTGGTGCATTCTCTTGCAGACCCTGACCCACCACACGTGACACAACTCCCTCCAGCTCTGTGTCCCAGTTTAGCTGCTAGTATTTCGTGAAACAAATACCAAACTCACAGTGCAGCAGCCTAAAAACCACAAAAAGTGGAGGAGGACCAAATGGCTTCACAGTCCACACGGGGAGACGGGGAGACACTTAGTCCCCAGTGGCCTCAGTTTACCTATAAAGAGAGGATTCAGCACTGCTTCATCTTGTTCATTGGAAAATAAGAAACCATGTCCTCCAGGTCACATAGATGCAGACCCAGCTTTGATGTTCTCACTACAAAGGAAGCCAAATCTCATGAAAACAACATATATTTCAAGTGCGGAAGCTCAGAGGCAGTTTCTCAAAAAGTTTTTAGGCCAGCAGAGTTACATGTTTGTGGAGTGTTTACCATGTCCCTTACTTTTGGAAACTCCTAAACCACCTCCAAGGTTGTGAACTCCTGAGCATTTTCCATTCCAGATATGTATTCACTGATTGTGTAACTCTTCTCCTCTAATTGTGTCTTACTTGGGGTGAAGGTAATGTCAAGGCATTGTTTTGGATGAGAGCGGGAGGATATTTGTGCAGCATATATTTACATACACATTGGATTCTTTTTCCAATTTTTCATTCGAAGTACTGAATCCCTGACGCTAACCCATACCTAGTAGACTCAGACTATTCATCCTAATATAATGGGGAAAATTAACCCAACACAATAGAAATACAAGCACTTCAGAGGAGACATGTTCTATAGTTGGACTTGACATTTGCATTATATAAGGTAGGAGTTATACATCTAGTCAAATTTTAATTGAAATATTCTCCATGTGTTTTTAAACTTAACAAATATGTGAATACTTGTTTCCAATTTCTGTAGCCTATTCACACATGTATATTTATATGCATATATAGAATCCTACCAGGTATCACACGTACATTTTTGTAAGGTGGATGTCTTGGCAGATACAAATTGTGAGAAGTGTTCACTCCTCCTAAATGCTGTTGGAAATGAAAATTCAACCTATAAGAGAGCGTCCTAGAAGAACAACATTATACATAAACTCATGTTCAGTAACATAAATATTTTTGCATCTGTGGATGATATATATTTACTGATGAATTTCGATTGGCATTTATATTGGTACTTTTTAATGTCTGTGAGTGTTGTGTGTGTGTGTGTGTGTGTGTGTGTGTGTGTATAAATATAGATATAGATATACTCTCCAAAGTTTTCAAAATATGAAATATATGTGTCTAGTACACACTCTATAAATTCATTCATGTTCATGTATGTTGATTTATAATCCACTTTTCAGAAGATTATAATCAGAAATATTCATCCACCTGAAATACATATTTGTTTCCTAGTACTGACTGCTAACTTCAGTGAAGGGTGCATACAAATCCTCATTATTCTACAGTATCTGACCCAGTCTAAAATCAATGCAAGTAGACTCCTATGGGACATGATATGTAATTTGTCATTCATTTGTATTCGACACTGGTACATTATTGTTTCTTCAGTTTTTGCACATCATAGGATATACATTTGATCCCCATGTTCACAAATTAATAGGCATTTGTTTCAACATTAATCACTTCTTGCTTCAGAACACATGTATTGTCAGGGTTTCTTGACTGGTCTTTTCATGAGACTTCTTTCCAAACACATTATTTTGAATTTTCATAATCATTTTGAAGCAAAACTCACACACTCTTCATGATAAACCAAAACACTAATATTTCCATTAGATATAACTGGTTGGAATGAATGATTGTATATCAATATACAATTTCCTTTTATTTTTCAGATATCAGTTCAATTCATTATTTAAAGTTCAAAAAAGTCATATTATTTATTCACAGTATGGTCTATTTGTGGTTTTTCTCTATGTTCATAGAAACAGGGTACACCTCTTTGCACCCCCGATTCTAATTTTACATCTTCAATATATTGCTCCCAGAAATGGTGAAAGAAATACTCATGTCACCTCATTATCACAGTAATATTCTGGACAAAAAATGGAAAGGTCACACTTATGATTGTACCAAAGCCTAAATGGAAAGTGAACATGGATTTCTAAAAACATCCATGTCCAGGTTGCCTAATGCTGTCAATTGTCACTCCTATTGGTGACTACATATTTGTTTTTTCCTAATTTATATATTGAAACTCAACCCTGTTGAAAATGTCTAATTCTATCCCTCACTTTATACTTTGCCTGATTTCGTAATGTTTCCATTGATATCTGCTTTTCTACATATTTTCCCCAGTTCAACATAGTGTCTGACTCTTCATATGTGCTGACATTTACATTCACTCTATAACCAAAAGTCTATTGCTAAAGAACTTTTGGTCCAAATCCTATACTCACTCGTCTTCCTAAACCTTCCGACTATCTTCCTAAACCTACTGAATATCCCTTTTTGACTGGATGTTCTCTTCTAAATTCAATCATCCAATGTGCAAGGTCCTATGCCATTGTATATCAAATTATCTGAGACATCTTTGCAGAACATAATTCAAAGCTAAGTATCCCAATCAAGGGCAAAACCCTTCTGGGCTTCAAAGCATACCTAGATTTCTTTTTTCATACTTATATTTCACCTCTATATTCTTGTAAATATTGCAGGTTCCCAATCCCATTATTCATCGCACAGAATCATTCGTCACCAAATCAAACCTGTTTTTAACCCCAAGTATACACTGTTCCCTCAATCATTTTACAGAAGAGCAGGGACAGAGGGGTTCTTACAATACAGGAAAGTTGGGGATCTTCCACCAGATGAGAACCTCAAATGTCCATGCACAAATGATACCTGGAGAAGTTGTAGGCAGGTATGAAGCACCTGAGAGAGCAAAAGTCATCTTCCATGGCAAACAACTATGGGATGTGTCTGAATCTGCCACTCTCTTCTTATTGTAGACAAGGTGGAACAATCCAGGCCTGAGTGGAGAGCTGTTCCCGGGTGGCAATAGTTGATATACATTCTACCTTATGAAAGTGTCACAGGAAGTAGGGGAAACCTCCATCTTATGTAACCCTTGGAAGCAACTGTTAGGACAAAGTGGTTGCCAAGGCAGTGACCTCATTCAGTTCCAAAGAATGTGACATACCTCATTTCCTTGGTGATGGAACTCTCTGAACTTGGTATCCAAGAAGCCAGGCACCCAGAGGCAGTCCCAGTCCCAGGCCCAGTGGGCTCACTTGTTTGGATTTACCAAGGACAGAGTCAGTTTTCTTGGTACCTAATGATGTGAGGATGGCCAAATGCCAGGAGAGCTCTGAAGATGGACCTTTCCTGAGAAAACAGGTAGTGGCTAACCACTTTTTCCTGACATCTTCACAGAGTTGGTCAAGGAAACAAGATCTGAGAGAAGACAGGCCATTTCGGGGGAACATAGTATGGCCCACCAGTCAGAGGACACTCCGGATAGTCACAGACCTACTTGGGGGAAGGAGGTGCCTTTGTGGGAGTGGGTGTGGGTTTGTTGTTTTGTCTCATGTTCTGAGAATAGATCGATAAGGTGGTTTGTTTGGTTTGGAGTAGACAGTTTCTAGTAAGTCATTTGACAAGGCGAGTGTTTCTGTTTATGTGTATCCCACTGTGTTCGTTGTTGTAGACATTAGAAAAGAGAATGCATTAATGGATGTGTCCTGTCTAGTATAAATCTTCCCTATAATTCATCCTGCCCAATATATGAATGGACTGCAGCTTGTCTTATCGATGTGCAACACCTGCTATCTTTCTAAGTTGTTGTTTTCTTCCTGAATTCTGGGAACTCTCCAGAATGGGCTCAGGCATTTGTGTCCAAAATATGTACCACCTCCAAGCTCTGTGACATGGCCATGTAAAGGATAGTTGAAGAGAATGGCGAGCATCTCAGAAAACTCAGATATCAGTGTGACCAGGAAAGTCTTAGTGCAGAAACACTGCTTTGGGCTTTTTGCTTACTTATTGTTGTGTTGCACTGAATGTCAGGAAGGTCTTTGCCTCAGGCCACCCCTTTGTGAAGCCTGAAGAAAACAGTTTTCAAATGGAAATGAATGGGCCTCACCTGAGGTTCTTTGCTTAATTGCTTTGGAAAGGGATGTGTCTATATCAGCCTCTGGGTCCTGTGTGTGGCTGTGACTTAGATTCTCAGCACCTGATGGATCTTAAGAATGATCCCATGTGAGCTTCCAAAACTAAATGGCAAAAAATATCATTCATTGTGGATGAAGACTCTTGCCTTCCTCTGTTAGGTTCCTGCACTCCAACAAATATAAATAGGGATTCTGTGAGTCAAATGAGTTCTTCAAAGCCCTGCAGAGGTGCTTGTGTTTTCGCATGACTCTAAATCACCTAAAGAATCGATACCTAAAATCAGTAGCCCTCAAATTGTAGAAACATAGAAGTATTAACGGCAGGCTTATTTGTTCACTCCTGGTTCACAGCAACGGTGTCCAGGCTACCCTGACTTTAGGCAAATGAGGGGCAAACGAGCTGATTTTGGACACTGTCTTGGGCTGCACCCCTCATGGAAACCTCCAGCCAGAGTTTAAGATGATTGACTATATGGAATAAGGTGAGGGCCACGTGGGAGTGTTTTGGTTTTAATGTTGGTCATTTGTGTGGCATTGGAAAAAATGACTGGTTCCACGTCGGCTTGAACTCTGGTGTGATTCCCCTTAAACACTGGGTTTTGGAACTGAAAGTCAAGGAAGCATTGCTATGAATTTTGTTGGGATTTTAAGAGGTCACGCATGAAAGTCGCTCTTGGAAACTGAGACCTAGGCCCCGGGTAGATTTCCACAGAGGCCTGGGAATCTCAGCAAGGATATCACATGATTTTATTCTTAAAGAAATGGCAGCCATAGTTGAGAGTCAAAACACACATGCTCCTCACATTGTAGACCTCAATGGGCCTGGCCTAATATGACCTTTTGTCCATTCTTTGGGAAGCCTTGCCTGTGAGATTTCTCCAGAGATTTCATTGAAATGAGCTTCCTCACCATTTAACCTTTGCTGAATGAATTGAAACCCACAGTGCCTCCAACTTCATGCTTGAAAAATGGCTAGATAAATACCATGAAATTTTTGAAATTCCTATGACCAGGTGGCACTGGAGAAACATTGGATGTCCTATTGCTGATCATGAGTATACCAGACAGTGCCTTGATTTACTGAGTTTCATGAAAATGGTGTAGAACAGAGATGCCAGTAAGTTGGAGCCTGCTGAGTAGTGGGTCTAGAGCAGTGCTGGGGAGGTGTTTGATAAAACATCCGTGGTAGGGCCATGTGGATCTACCATTGGATTCCAAATGGCTTGTAACTGACATGGTGCTGCCAGCAGACCCTTATATGTAAAGGCATCTTGTTATATGGAGAGTTTTAAGAGGAAAATTAAGAATCAGGTTGATATGGACAAGGGGGCAATGGGGCAAGCTGTGCGAGATAGAAGCCTAGTTGGTGCATTCTCTTGCAGACCCTGACCCACCACACGTGACACAACTCCCTCCAGCTCTGTGTCCCAGTTTAGCTGCTAGTATTTCGTGAAACAAATACCAAACTCACAGTGCAGCAGCCTAAAAACCACAAAAAGTGGAGGAGGACCAAATGGCTTCACAGTCCACACGGGGAGACGGGGAGACACTTAGTCCCCAGTGGCCTCAGTTTACCTATAAAGAGAGGATTCAGCACTGCTTCATCTTGTTCATTGGAAAATAAGAAACCATGTCCTCCAGGTCACATAGATGCAGACCCAGCTTTGATGTTCTCACTACAAAGGAAGCCAAATCTCATGAAAACAACATATATTTCAAGTGCGGAAGCTCAGAGGCAGTTTCTCAAAAATTTTTAGGCCAGCAGAGTTAATGTTTGTGGAGTGTTTACCATGTCCCTTACTTTTGGAAACTCCTAAACCACCTCCAAGGTTGTGAACTCCTGAGCATTTTCCATTCCAGATATGTATTCACTGATTGTGTAACTCTTCTCCTCTAATTGTGTCTTACTTGGGGTGAAGGTAATGTCAAGGCATTGTTTTGGATGAGAGCGGGAGGATATTTGTGCAGCATATATTTACATACACATTGGATTCTTTTTCCAATTTTTCATTCGAAGTACTGAATCCCTGACGCTAACCCATACCTAGTAGACTCAGACTATTCATCCTAATATAATGGGGAAAATTAACCCAACGCAATAGAAATACAAGCACTTCAGAGGAGACATGTTCTATAGTTGGACTTGACATTTGCATTATATAAGGTAGGAGTTATACATCTAGTCAAATTTTAATTGAAATATTCTCCATGTGTTTTTAAACTTAACAAATATGTGAATACTTGTTTCCAATTTCTGTAGCCTATTCACACATGTATATTTATATGCATATATAGAATCCTACCAGGTATCACACGTACATTTTTGTAAGGTGGATGTCTTGGCAGATACAAATTGTGAGAAGTGTTCACTCCTCCTAAATGCTGTTGGAAATGAAAATTCAACCTATAAGAGAGCGTCCTAGAAGAACTACATTATACATAAACTCATGTTCAGTAACATAAATATTTTTGCATCTGTGGATGATATATATTTACTGATGAATTTCGATTGGCATTTATATTGGTACTTTTTAATGTCTGTGAGTGTTGTGTGTGTGTGTGTGCGTGTGTGTGTATGTGTGTGTATAGATATAGATATAGATATACTCTCCAAATTTTTCCAAATATGAAATATATGTGTCTAGTACACACTCTATAAATTCATTCATGTTCATGTATGGTGATTTATAATCAACTTTTCACATGATTATAATCAGAAATATTCATCCACCTGAAATACATATTTGTTTCCTAGTACTGACTACTAACTTCAGTGAAGGGTGCATACAAATCCTAATTATTCTACAGTATCTGACCCAGTCTAACATCAATGCAAGTAGACTCCTATGGGACATGATATGTAATTTGTCATTCATTTGTATTCGACACTGGTACATTATTGTTTCTTCAGTTTTTGCACATCATAGGATATACATTTCATCCACAAGTTCACAAATTAATAGGCATTTGTTTCAACATTAATCACTTCTTGCATCAGAACACATGTATTGTCAGGGTTTCTTGACTTGTCTTTTCATGAGACTTCTTTCCAAACACATTATTTTGAATTTCCAAAATCATTTTGAAGCAAAACTCACACACTCTTCATGATAAACCAAAACACTAATATTTCCATTAGATATATAACTGGTTGGAATGAATGATTGTATATCAATATACAATTTCCTTTTATTTTTCAGATATCAGTTCAATTCATTATTTAAAGTTCAAAAAAGTTATATTATTTATTCACAGTATGGTCTATTTGTGGTTTTTCTCTATGTTCATAGAAACAGGGTACACCTATTTGAACCCCCGATTCTAATTTTACATCTTCAATATATTGCTCCCAGAAATGGTGAAAGAAATACTCATGTCACCTCATTATCACAGTAATATTCTGGACAAAAAATGGAAAGGTCACACTTATGATTGTACCAAAGCCTAAATGGAAAGTGAACATGGATTTCTAAAAACATCCATGTCCAGGTTGCCTAATGCTGTCAATTGTCACTCCTATTGGTGACTACTTATTTGTTTTTTCCTAATTTATATATTGAAACTCAACCCTGTTGAAAATGTCTAATTCTATCCCTCACTTTATACTTTGCCTGATTTCGTAATGTTTCCATTGATATCTGCTTTTCTACATATTTTCCCCAGTTCAACATAGTGTCTGACTCTTCATATGTGCTGACATTTACATTCACTCTATAACCAAAAGTCTATTGCTAAAGAACTTTTGGTCCAAATCCTATACTCACTCGTCTTCCTAAACCTACCGACTATCTTCCTAATCCTACTGAATATCCCTTTTTGACTGGATGTTCTCTTCTAAATTCAATCATCCAATGTACAAGGTTCTATGCCATTGTATATCAAATTATCTGAGACATCTTTGCAGAACATAATTCAAAGCTAAGTATCCCAATCAAGGGCAAAACCCTTCTGGGCTTCAAAGCATACCTAGATTTCTTTTTTCACACTTATATTTCACCTCTATATTCTTGTAAATATTGCAGGTTCCCAATCCCATTATTCATCGCACAGAATCATTCGTCACCAAATCAAACCTGTTTTTAACCCCAAGTATACACTGTTCCCTCAATCATTTTACAGAAGAGCAGGGACAGAGGGGTTCTTACAATACAGGAAAGTTGGGGATCTTCCACCAGATGAGAACCTCAAATGTCCATGCACAAATGATACCTGGAGAAGTTGTAGGCAGGTATGAAGCACCTGAGAGAGCAAAAGTCAACTTCCATGGCAAACAACCTGGTCAGGATGAAGGGATGTGTCTGAATCTGCCTCTCTCTTCTTATTGTAGACAAGGTGGAACAATCCAGGCCTGAGTGGAGAGCTGTTCCCGGGTGCCAATGGTTGATATACATTCTACCTTATGAAAGTGTCACAGGAAGTAGGGAAACCTCCATCTTATGTAATCCTTGGAAGCAACTGTTAGGACAAAGTGGTTGCCAAGGCAGTGACCTCATTCAGTTCCAAAGAATGTGACATACCTCATTTCCTTGGTGATGGAACTCTCTGAACTTGGTATCCAAGAAGCCAGGCACCCAGAGGCAGTCCCAGTCCCAGGCCCAGTGGGCTCACTTGTTTGGATTTACCAAGGACATAGTCAGTTTTCTTGGTACCTAATGATGTGAGGATGGCCAAATGCCAGGAGAGCTCTGAAGATGGACCTTTCCTGAGAAAACAGGTAGTGGCTAACCACTTTTTCCTGACATCTTCACAGAGTTGGTCAAGGAAACAAGATCTGAGAGAAGACAGGCCATTTCGGGGGAACATAGTATGGCCCACCAGTCAGAGGACACTCTGGATAGTCACAGACCTACTTGGGGGAAGGAGGTGCCTTTGTGGGAGTGGGTGTGGGTTTGTTGTATTGTCTCATGTTCTGAGAATAGATCCAAAAGGCTGTTTGTTTGGTTTGGAGCAGACAGTTTCTAGTAAGTCATTTGACAAGGCGAGTGTTTCTGTTTATGTGTATCCCACTGTGTCCGTTGTTGTAGACATTAGAAAAGAGAATGCATTAATGGATGTGTCCTGTCTAGTATAAATCTTCCGTATAATTCATCCTGCCCAATATATGAATGGACTGCAGCTTGTCTTATCGATGTGCAACACCTGCTATCTTTCTAAGTTGTTGTTTTCTTCCTGCATTCTGGCCACTCTCCAGAATGGGCTCAGGGATTTGTGTCCAAAATATGTATCACCTCCAAGCTCTGTGACATGGCCATGTAAAGGATAGTTGAAGAGAATGGCGAGCATCTCAGAAAACTCAGATATCAGTGTGACCAGGAAAGTCTCAGTGCAGAACACTGCTTTGGGCTTTTTGCTTACTTATTGTTGTGTTGCACTGAATGTCAGGAAGTTCTTTGCCTCAGGCCACCCCTTTGTGAAGCCTGAAGAAAACAGTTTTCAAATGGAAATGAATGGGCCTCACCTGTGGTTCTTTGCTTAATTGCTTTGGAAAGGGATGTGTCTTTATCAGCCTCTTGGTCCTGTGTGTGGCTGTGACTTAGATTCTCAGCACCTGATGGATCTTAAGAATGATCCCATGTGAGCTTCCAAAACCAGAATGGCAAAAAATATCATTCATTGTGGATGAAGACTCTTGCCTTCCTCTGTTAGGTTCCTGCACTCCAACAAATATGAATAGGGATTCTGTGAGTCAAATGAGTTCTTCAAAGCCCTGCAGAGGTGCTTGTGTTTTCGCATGACTCTAAATCACCTAAAGAATCGATACCTAAAATCAGTAGCCCTCAAATTGGAGAAACATAGAAGTATTAACGGCAGGCTTATTTGTTCACTCCTGGTTCACAGCAACGGTTTCCAGGCTACCCTGACTTTAGGCAAATGAGGGGCAAACGAGCTGATTTTGGACACTGTCTTGGGCTGCACCCCTCATGGAAACCTCCAGCCAGAGTTTAAGATGATTGACTATATGGAATAAGGTGAGGGTCATGTGGGAGTGTTTTGGTTTTAATGTTGGTCATTTGTGTGGCATTGGAAAAAATGACTTGTTCCACGTGGGCTTGAACTCTGGTGTGATTCCCCTTAAACACTGGGTTTTGGAACTGAACTCAGAGAAGCATTGCTATGAATTTTGTTGGGATTTTAAGAGGCCACGCATGAAAGTCGCTCTTGGAAACTGAGACCTAGGCCCCGGGTAGATTTCCACAGAGGCCTGGGAATCTCAGCAAGGATATCACATGATTTTATTCTTAAAGAAATGGCAGCCATAGTTGAGAGTCAAAACACACATGCACCTCACATTGTAGACCTCAATGGGCCTGGCCTAATGTGACCTTTTGTCCATTCTTTGGGAAGCCTTGCCTGTGAGATTTCTCCAGAGATTTCATTGAATTGAGCTTCCTCACCATTTAATCTTTGCTGAATGAATTGAAACCCACAGTGCCTCCAACTTCATGCTTGAAAAATGGCTAGATAAATACCATGAAATTTTTGAAATTCCTATGACCAGGTGGCACTGGAGAAACATTGGATGTCCTATTGCTGATCATGAGTATACCAGACAGTGCCTTGATTTACTGAGTTTCATGAAAATGGTGTAGAATAGAGATGCCAGTAAGTTGGAGCCTGCTGAGTAGTGGGTCTAGAGCAGTGCTGGGGAGGTGTTTGATAAAACATCCGTGGTAGGGCCATGTGGATCTACCATTGGATTCCAAATGGCTTGTAACTGACATGGTGCTGCCAGCAGACCCTTATATGTAAAGGCATCTTGTTATATGGAGAGTTTTAAGAGGAAAATTAAGAATCAGGTTGATATGGACAAGGGGGCAATGGGGCAAGCTGTGAGAGATAGAAGCCTAGTTGGTGCATTCTCTTGCAGACCCTGACCCACCACACGTGACAGAACTCCCTCCAGCACTGTGTCCCAGTTTAGCTGCTAGTATTTCGTGAAACAAATACCAAACTCACAGTGCAGCAGCCTAAAAACCACAAAAAGTGGAGGAGGACCAAATGGCTTCACAGTCCACACGGGGAGACGGGGAGACACTTAGTCCCCAGTGGCCTCAGTTTACCTATAAAGAGAGGATTCAGCACTGCTTCATCTTGTTCATTGGAAAATAAGAAACCATGTCCTCCAGGTCACATAGATGCAGACCCAGCTTTGATGGTCTCACTACAAAGGAAGCCAAATCTCATGAAAACAACATATATTTCAAGTGCGGAAGCTCAGAGGCAGTTTCTCAAAAAGTTTTTAGGCCAGCAGAGCTCCATGTTTGTGGAGTGTTTACCCTGTCCCTTACTTTTGGAAACTCCTCTACCACCTCCAAGGTTGTGAACTCCTGGGCATTTTCCATTCCAGATATGTATTCACTGATTTTGTAACTCTTCTCCTCTAATTGTGTCTTACTTGGGGTGAAGGTAATGTCAAGGCATTGTTCTGGATGAGAGCGTGAGGATATTTGTGCAGCATATATTTACATACACATTGGATTCATTTTCCAATTTTCCATTTGAAGTACTGAATCCCGGACACTAACACTTACCTAGTAGACTCAGACTATTCATCCTAATATAATGGGGAAATTTAACCCAACACAATAGAAATACAAGCACTTCAGAGGAGACATGTTGTATAGTTGGACTTGACATTTGCATTATATAAGGTAGGAGTTATAAATCTCGTCAAATTTTAATTGAAATATTCTCCATGTGTTTTTAAGCTTAACAAATATGTGAATTCTTATTTCCCTTTTCTGTAGCCTATTCACACATGTATATTTATATGCATATATAGAATCCTACCAGGTATCACACATACATTTTTGTGAGGTGGCTGTCTTGGCAGATACAAATTGTGAGAAGTGTTCACTCCTCCTAAATGCTGTTGGAAATGAAAATTCAACCTATAGGACAACGTCCTAGTAGAACAAAATTATGCATAAACTCATGTTCAGTAAAATAAATATTTTTGCATCTGTGGATGATATATATTTACTGATGAATTTCGATTGGCATTTATATTGGTACTTTTTAATGTCTGTGAATGTTGTGTGTGTGTGTGTGTGTCTGTGTGTGTGTGTGTGTGTCTGTGTGTGTGTGTGTGTCTGTGTGTGTGTATAGACATAGATATATATATATACTCTCCAAATTTTTCAAAATATGAAAAAATGTGTCTAATATATACTCTCTAAATTCATTCATGTACATGTATGTGGATTTATAATCAACTTTTCACAAGATTATTATCAGAAATATTCATCCACCTGAAATACATATTTGTTTCATAGTACTGAAACCTAACTTCAGTGAATGGTGCATACAAATCCTAATTACTCTACAGTAACTGACCCAGTCTAACATCAATGCAAGTAGACTCCTATGGGACATGATATGTAATTTGTCATTCATTTGTAATCGACACTGGTACATTATTGTTTCTTAAGTTTTTGCACATCATAGGATATACATTGCATCCACAAGTTCACAAATTAAAAGGCATTTGTTTCAACTTTAATGACTTCTTGCTTCAGAACACATGTATTGTCAGGGTTTCTTGACTGGTCCTTTCATCAGACTTCTTTCCAAACACATAATTTTGAATTTCCATAATCATTTTGAAGCAAAACTCACACACTCTTCATGATAAACCAAAACACTAATATTTCCAATAGATATATAACTGGTTGGAATGAATGATTGTATATCAATATACGATTTCCTTTAATTTTTCAGATATCAGTTCAATTCTATATTTAAAGTTGAAAAAATTATATTATTTATTCACAGTATGGTCTATTCATGCTTTTTTTCTATGTTCATAGAAACAGGGTACACCTCTTTGTACCCCGATTCTAATATTACATCTTCAATATATTGCTCCCAGAAATGGTGAAAGAAATACTCATGTCACCTCATTATCACAGTAATATTCTGGACAAAAAATGGAAAGGTCACACTTATGATTGTACCAAAGCCTAAATGGAAAGTGAACATGGATTTCTAAAAACATCCATATCCAGGTTGCCTAATGCTGTCAATTGTCAATCCTATTGGTGACTACATATTTGTTTTTTCCTATTTATATATTCAAACTCAACACTGTTGAAAATGTCTAATTCTATCCCTCACTTTATACTTTGCCTGATTTCGTAATGTTTCTATTGATATCTGCTTTTCTACTATTTTCCCCAGTTCAACATAGTGACTGACTCTTTATATTTGCTGACATTTACATTCACTCTATAACCAAAAGTCTATTGCTAAAGAACTTTTGGTCCAAATCCTGTACTCACTCTTCTTCCTAAACCTACCGACTATCTTCCTAATCCTACTGAATATCCCTTTTTGACCTGATGTTCTCTTCTAAATTCTATCATCCAATGTACAACGTCCTATGCCATTGTAATTCGAATTATCTGAGACATCTTTGCAGAACATAATTCAAAGCTAAGTATCCCAATCAAGGGCAAAACCCTTCTGGGATTGAAAGCATACCTAGATTTCTGTTTTCATACTTATATTTCACCTCTATATTCTTGTAAATATTGCAGGTTCCGATTGCCATTATTCATCGCACAGAATCATTCGTCACCAAATCAAACCTGTTTTTAACTCCAAGTATACACTGTTCCCTCAATCATTTTAAAGAAGAGCAGGGACAGAGGGGTTCTTACAATACAGGAAAGTTGGGGATCTTCCACCAGATGAGAACCTCAAATGTCCATGCACAAATGATACCTGGAGAAGTTGTAGGCAGGTATGAAGCACCTGAGAGAGCAAAAGTCATCTTCCATGGCAAACAACCTGGTCAGGATGAAGGGATGTGTCTGAATCTGCCTCTCTCTTCTTACTGTAGACAAGGTGGAACAATCCAGGCCTGAGTGGAGAGCTGTTCCAGGGTGCCAATGGTTGATATAAATTCTACCTTATGAAAGTGTCACAGGAAGTAGGGGAAACCTCCATCTTATGTAACCCTTGGAAGCAACCGTTAGGACAAAGTGGTTGCCAAGGCAGTGACCTCATTCAGTTCCAAAGAATGTGACATACCTCATTTCCTTGGTGATGGAACTCTCTGAACTTGGTATCCAAGAAGCCAGGCACCCAGAGGCAGTCCCAGTCCCAGGCCCAGTGGGCTCACTTGTTTGGATTTACCAAGGACAGAGTCAGTTTTCTTGGTACCTAATGATGTGAGGATGGCCAAATGCAAGGAGAGCTATGAATATGGACCTTTCCTGAGAAAACAGGTAGTGGCTAACCACTTTTTCCTGACATCTTCACAGAGTTGGTCAAGGAAACATGATCTGAGAGAAGACAGGCCATGTCGAGGGAACATAGTATGGCCCACCAGTCAGAGGATACTTCGGATAGTCAAAGACCTACTTGGGGGCAGGAGGTGCCTTTGTGGGAGTGGGTGTGGGTTTGTTGTTTTGTCTCATGTTCTGAGAATAGATAGAAAAGGCGTTTTGTTTGGTTTGGAGTGGACAGTTTCTAGTAAGTCATTTGACAAGGCGAGTGTTTCTGTTTCTGTGTATCCCACTGTGTCCGTTGTTGTAGACATTAGAAAAGAGAATGCATTAATGGATGTGTCTTGTCTAGTATAAATCTTCCCTATAATTCATCCTGCCCAATATATGAATGGACTGCACCTTGTCTTATCGATGTGCAACACCTGTTATCTTTCTAAGTTGTTGTTTTCTTCCTGAATTCTGGCCACTCTCCAGAATAGGCTCATGGATTTGTGTCCAAAATATGTACCACCTCCAAGCTCTGTGACATGGCCATATAAAGGATAGTTGAAGAGAATGGCGAGCATCTCAGAAAACTCAGATATCAGTGTGACCAGGAAAGTCTCAGTGCAGAAACACTGCTTTGGGCTTTTTGCTTACTTATTGCTGTGTTGCACTGAATGTCAGGAAGGTCTTTGCCTCAGGCCACCCCTTTGTGAAGCCTGAAGAAAACAGTTTTCAAATGGAAATGAATGGGCCTCACCTGTGGCTCTTAGCTTAATTGCTTTGGAAAGGGATGTGTCTTTATCAGCCTCTTGGACCTGTGTGTGGCTGTAGCATAGATTCTCAGCACCTGATGGATCTTAAGAATGATCCCATGTGAGCTTCCAAAACCACAATGGCAAAAAATATCATTCATTTTGGATGAAGTCTCTTGCCTTCCTCTGTTAGGTTGCTGCACTCCATCAAATGAGAATAGGGATTATTTAGGTCAAATGAGTTCTTCAAAGCCCTGCAGAGGTGCTTGTGTTTTCGCTTGACTCTAAATCACCTAAAGAATTGATACCTAAAATCAGTAGACCTCAAATTGGAGAAACATAGAAGTATTAACGGCAGGTTTATTTGTTCACTCCTGGTTCACAGAAACGGTGTCCAGCCTACCCTGACTTTAGGCAAATGAGGGGCAAACGAGCTGATTTTGGACACTGTCTTGGGCTGCGCCCCTCATGGAAACCTCCAGCCAGATGTTAAGATGATTGACTATATGGAATAAGATGAGGGCTATGTGGGAGTGTTTTGGTTTTAATGTTGCTCATTTGCGTGGCATTGGAATAAATGACTGTGTCCACGTGGGCTTGAACTCTGGTGTGATTCCCCTTAGAGACTGGGTTTTGGAACTGAACTCAGAGAAGCATTGCCATGAATTGTGTTGGGATTTTAAGAGGCCATGCATGAAAGTCACTCTTGGAAACTGAGACCTAGGCCCCGGGTGGATTTCCACAGACGCCTGGGAATCTCAGCAAGGATATCACATGATTTTATCCTTAAAGAAATGGCAGCCATAGTTGAGAGTCAAAACACACAATGACCTCACATTATAGACCTCAATGGGCCTCGCCTAATGTGACCTTTTGTCCACTCTTTGGGAAGCCTTGCCTGTGAGAGTTCTCCAGAGATTTTATTGAAATGAGCTTCCTCACCATTTAATCTTTGCTGAATGAATTGAAACCCACAGTGCCTCCAACTTCATGCTTGAAAAATGGCTAGATAAATACCATGAAATTTTTGAAATACCTATGACCAGGTGGTACTGGAGAAACATTGGATGTCCTTTTGCTGATCATGATTATACCAGACAGTGCCTTGATTTACTGAGTTTCATGAAAATGGTGTAGAACAGAGATGCCAGTAGTTTGTAGCCTGCTGAGTAGTGGGTCTAGAGCAGTGGTGGGGAGGTGTTTGATAAAACATTCGTGGAAGGGCCTTGTGGATCTACCATTGGATTCCAAATGGCTTGTAACTGACATGGTGCAGCCAGCAGACCCTTATATGTAAAGGCATCTTGTTATATGGAGAGTTTTCAGAGGAAAATTAAGTATCAGGTTGATATGGAAAAGGGGGCAATGGGGAAAGCAGTGAGAGATAGAAGCCTAGTTGGTGCATTCTCTTGCAGACCCTGACCCACCACACGTGACAGAACTCCCTCCAGCACTGTGTCCCAGTTTAGCTCCTAGTATTTCGTGAAACAACTACCAAACTCACAGTGCAGCAGCAAAAACTCCACAAAAAATGGAGGAGGACCAAATGGCTTCACAGTCCACACGGGGAGACACTTAGTCCCCAGTGGCCTCAGTTTACTTACAAAGAGAGGATTCAGCACTGCTTCATCTTGTTCATTGGAAAATAAGAAACCATGTCCTCCAGGTCACATAGATGTAGACCCAGCTTTGATGGTCTCACTACAAAGGAAGCCAAATCTCCTGAAAACAACATATATTTCAAGTGCGGAAGCTCAGAGGCAGTTTCTCAAAAAGTTTTTAGGCCAGCAGAGCTCCATGTTTCTGGAGTGTTTACCCTGTCCCTTACTTTTTGAAACTCCTCTACCGCCTCCAGAATGTGAACTCCTTAGCATTTTCCATTCCAGATATGTATTCACTGATTTTGTAACTCTTCTCCTCTAGTTGTGTCTTACTTGTGGTGAAGGTAATGTCAAGGCATTGTTCTGGATGAGAGCGGGAGGATATTTGTGCAGCGTATATTTACATACACATTGGATTCATTTTCCAATTTGTCATTCGAAGTTCTGAATCCCTGACAATAACCCATACCTAGTAGACTCAGACTATTCATCCTAATATCATCGTGAAAATTAACCCAACACAATAGAAATACAAGCACTTCAGAGGAGACATGTTGTAGTGTTGGACTTGAAATTTGCCTTATATAAGGTTGGAGTTATAAATCTAGTCAAATTTTAATTGTAATATTGTCCATGTGTTTTTAAACTTAACAAATATGTGAATTCTTGTTTCCCTTTTCTGTAGCCTATTCACACATGTATATTTATATGCATATATAGAATCCTACCAGGTATCACACGTACATTTTTGTGAGGTGGCTGTCTTGGCAGATACAAATTGTGAGAAGAGTTCACTCCTCCTAAATGCTTTTGGAAATGAAAATTCAACCTATAGGAGAGCGTCCTATTAGAAAAACATTATATATAAACTCATGTTTAGTAAAATAAATATTTTTTGCATTTGTGGATGATATATATTTACTGATGAATTTCGATTGGCATTTATATTGGTACTTTTTAATGTCTGTGAGTGTTGTGTGTGTGTGTGTGTGTGTGTGTGTGTGTATATATATATATATAGATAGATATAGATATAGATATATAGATATAAATATAGATATACTCTCCAAATTTTTCAAAGTATGAAATATATGTGTCTTATTTTGCACTTCCTAAATTTTTCATATTCATGAATGTGGATTTATAATTATCTTTTCACAAGATTATTCTCAGAAACATTCATATACCCTACGAGACTCTTACCACTAATACTAATATAATGGAGAAAAAGAACCCAAACAGAATAGATACAAGCATTTCAGAAGAGACATGGTGTATAGTTGGACTTGCCTTTTGCATAATATAAGGTAGGAGTTATAAATCTATTCAATTTATTGAAATAATTTTCCATGTGTTATTTTTTTTGACACAACACAAAATTTAATCTTTGAAAAATAAATAAAGTTGACACTTCCTTAACCAAGCTAATGAAGAAAAAAAACCTCAAATTACTAAAATTAAGGATCATAAAGGAACTTTTACAGAGTACACAACTAAAATACAGAGAATAATTGAAAACTAATTTGAAAATTTATAGTCTAATAAATTAAAATAACATGATGACATCAATAAAATTTTAGAGATATACCCAAACTTAATTAGTAGGACGTGAACAATTTAAACAAATCAATTTCAAGCAATGAAATAGAAGTTGCTGTCAACAGCCTACCAATCAAGCAAAGCCCAGGAACAGACAGATTCTCAGCCATGTTCTACAAGACCTTCAAAGAAGCATTCATCACAATACTCCTCAAATTATTCCATAAAATAGAAAAGGATGGAACTCCTCCAAACTCATTCCATGAGGCTATTATCACTCACATACCAAAATCAGACAAAGACACATCAAGGAAAGAAATCTTCAGAGCAAAATTCCTGACAAAGATATATACAAAAATTCTCAATAAAATTCTTTTTTTTAAGCCAAAGTTAATCAAAAGGGATAAAGAGGGACACTACACACTATTCCATGTGTTTTTAAAGTTAAGAAATATATGAATTCCTGTCTCCCTTTCTCTGTAGCCTATTAAGCACATGTATTTTTATATGCACAAATAGAATCCTACCTGGTTTCACACGTACATTCTTGTAAGGTGGCTGACTTGGCAGATACTATTTGTGAGAAGAGATCACTCCTCCTAAACGCTGTTGGTACAGAAAATTCAACCCATGGGTGAGCTTCCTAGATGAACAACATTATACATACATCCATGTTCAGTAAAATGAATATTTTGGGATATGCGGATGAGTTATTTTTCATGATGAATTTCGATTGACATATATATTGCGACATTATAATGTGTGTGTGTTTGTCTCTCTCTCTCTCTCTCTCTCTCTCTCTCTCTCTCTCTCTATATATATATATATATATATATATATATATATATATATATATATATATATATAGTCTCCAGATTTTCCAAAATATGAAATATATGTCTTCTTATACACCACCTGAATTCATTCATATTCATATATGTGGATTTATAATCAACTTTTAACAAGTTTATTCTCAGAAATATACATCCACTGAAATACATATTTGTTTCCTAGTATTGAAAACTAAATTCAGGGAAGGGTTCTTACAAATCCTAATATTTCTAGACTAACTGACCAAGTTTAACATCAATGCAAATACATTCCTATTGGATATGATGTGTTTTTTAAAGTTCATTTTTATTCAAACTTGGTGCGTTATTATTTATTCAGTTTATGCACATCATAAAATATATCCTTTCATTCACAAGTTCACAAATTTATAAATATTTGGTTTACTTTCAATCACTTCCTCCTTTGGAACACATATATTCCTCTATGTTTCTTGACTGGTCTTTTCACTAGACTTCTTTCTAAACACATTATTTTCGATTCCATTATCATTTTTGAAGCAAAACTCACACACTATTCATGATAAACGGTAACCCTAATAATACCATTAGATATATAACTTGTTGGAATGAATGTGCATATATCAATATATGATTTCGTCTATATTTTCAGATATTAAAACAATCCATTATGTAAATTTGGAACCAGTCACATAATTTTTTCACAGTATGGTCTATTAATGCATCATCTCTATATTCATCAACACAGGGTAAACCTCTTAGTATCCCCAGTACTAATTTATATGTTTTCAAAATATTGCTCCCAGAAAAGGTGGAAGAAATACTCATGTCACCTGATCTACATATACATATTATCACAGTAATATTCTGGACACAAAATGCAAAGGTCACCATTATGATTGCAATAAAGCCTCAATGGAATGTGAACAGGGATTACTAAAAACATCCATGTCCAGTTTGCCTAATGCTCTCAAATGTCAATCCAATTGGTGACTACATTTTTCTTTCTTTTTAAGATTATGTATTCAACCTCAACCCTGTTGAAAATGTCAAATCTTATCACTCACGTTATACTTTGCCTGATTTCCTAATGTCTCTATTGATGTCTGCCTTCCTACATATTTTTCCCAGTTCATCATTGTGCCCAACTTTTCACATATGGTGCCATTTATATTCACTCTCTAACCGAAACCTATTGCTAAAGAACTTTTGGTCCAAATCCTAGACTCACTCTTCCTCCTAAACCTACTGACTATCTTTCTAATCCTACACACTATCCCTTTTTCACTGGATGTTCTCTTCTACATTCAATCATCTGAGGTACAGGGTCTTATGCCATTGTATATCGATTTGCATCGATCTCGGTGCAAAACATTACTCAAGCTAAGGATCCCAATCAAGAGCCCAAATCCTTCTGGGCTTCAAATATTACCTAGATTTCTGTTTTCATACTTATATTTTACCTCCATATTCTTATAAATATTGCTGGTTCCCAATACCATTATTCATCCAGCAGAATGATTCCTAAGCCAAATGGAACATGCTATTAACCCTAACCATACAATGTTCCCTCAATCTCACTTTACAGAAGAGCAGGGATAAAGTTGATATTACAATACAGGAAGTTAGGAGATCTTCCACCTGCTGAGTACCTCAAAATCCATGCAGAAATAATCCCTGGAGAAGATGTAGGCAGCTATGAAAGACCTGAGAGAACAAAAGTCATATTCCATGGCAAACAACATGGTCAGGATGAAAGGATGTGTCTGAGTCAGCCTCTCTATTCTTAATGCAGGGAAGATGGACCAAAGCAGGCCTGTGTGGAGATCTGTTCCCAGGTGACTATGGTTTCTATACCATTCTAACATGTGAAAGTATCACAGGAAGTAGGGCAGCCTCCATGTCAGGAGACACTAGGATGCAACTGTTAGGACAAAGTAGTGGCCAAGACAGGGACCTCATTTATTTCCTGAAGGTAGTGACCTCACCTCATTTCCTTGGCCATGGAACTCTCTGAATTTTGTGATCCAGGAAGCCAGGCACCAGAGCCAGTCCAAGTCCCAGTCGCAGTGGGCTCACTTGTTTGGATTTACTAAGGACAGAGTCAGTCTTTCTTGGTACCTACTGATGTAAGGGTTGCCAAATACTAAGAAAGCTCTGAAGAGGGGTCTTTCCTGAGAGGACAGGAATTGGCTCACCACTGCCTCCTGACAACTTCACAGAGTTGACCAATGAGACCAGATCTGAGACAGAAAGGCCATTTGTGGGGAACATCGTATGGCCTACCAGTCAGAGGACACTCCAGACAGTGACAGACCTACTTGGGGGAAGGAGTTGCATTTGTGGGTGTTGGTTTGTGTTTGTGGTTTTTTTCCATGTTCTGAGAATAGGTAAAAAAGGAGGTTTGTTTGGATTGGAGTGGACTGTTTCCAGTAAGTCATTTGACAAGGAGACTGTTTCTATGTCCGTGTATCCCACTGTGTTTTTCTTTGTGGATATTAGAAAAAAATAGATCATTGGGTGTGTCCTGTCTAGTAGAAAGCTTCCCAGCATGCATCCTTTCCAATTAATGAATGGACTGAGGCTTGCCTTATCCATGGGCAACACCTGCTATCTACCTAATTTTCCATTTTTTCATGAATTCTGGCCACTCTCAAGATTAGTATCATGTATTTTTGTACAAGATATGTACCACCTCCAAGCTCTGTGACATGGCCATGTACTGGATAGCTGAAGGGAATGGCGAGCAACTCAGAAAACTCACATATTAGAGTAACAAGGAAAGTCTCCGTGGAGAAACCCTGCTTGGGGCCTTTTGATTACCTATTGTTCTGTTGCTCTGAATGTCAGAAAGGTCTTTGCCTCAGGCCACCCCTTTGTGAAGCCTGAAGAAAACAGTTTTCAAATGGAAATGAATGGGCATCACCTGTGGCTCTTTGCTTCATTGCTTTGGAAATGGATGTATCTGAATCAGCCTCTTGGCCCTGTGTGAGCCTGTGGTTTAGATTTTCAGCACCTGATGAATCTAAAGAAAGATCCCATGTGGGCATCCAAAACCTAAATGGAAAAAAGATCAGTCATTGTGGATGAAGCCTCTCGACTTCCTCTGTAAGATTCCTGACCTCCATCAAGTGAGAATAGGGATTATTTGTGTCAAATAAGTTCTTCAAAGGGCTGCAGAGGGGAGACAATAGGTGCTTGGGTTTTCTTATAACTCCAATTCACACTAAAAATCTATACCCCACAGTCAGTAGGCCTCAAATTTGAGAAGTGGAGTAGTATTAACGGCAGGCCTATTTGATCACTTCTGGTTCACACTAAGGTTGTCCAGGCCACCCTGACTTTAGGCAAATGAGGGACAAGGGAGATTATTTTTGACACTGTCTTGGGCTGTGCCCCTCATGGAAACCTCCAGCTAGAGGTTATGATTAGTGTCTATATAAAAAGATGAAGAGGGCCATGTGAGAGTGTTTTGGTTTTAATTGTCATCATTTGTGTGGCAATTTGAAGAGATGCCTGGGTCCACCTGGGCTTGAACTCTGTTGTGATTCCCCTTAGAGACTGAGTTGTGTAACTGACCTCAGAGAAGTATTGCCATGAATTGTGTTGGGATTTCAGGAGGCCACACATGAGATTCACCATTGGAATCTGAGATCTTGGCCCAGGGTGACTTTACACAGAGCACTGGGAATCTAAGCCAGGATATCACAAGATTTTATTCTGAAAGATTCCAGCCATAGTTAAAACACCAACAGGGAATCTTTAGATCACTTATAAGCAAATTAAAAAACAAAATTTTTTAACAAGAGTAAAAATACTTAGTTAATGTAATGCTACCCTGAATTTTTTGGGTGAGTTTTACTTTATATTCCCTGTTTGAGATCCTAGTAAACTTGAGAGAAAAAAAAAAGAAAAAAAACAAAACTTTTGAACATAACTTTAAATGAAAGAAAATCTGACCTACTGCTTTCGTAGTCATTCTCACATGTAGTAAGATGGGACACAGAGCCTTATCTCAGGTAAGACAGGGCTCTTTATAAATCATAAGTGTTTTAGTTCTAAAGCTGATCTTCATTTTTTAATATCCTTTTACAAAGTTTACATAAATTGTTTGAGGTCACATGAACATTAGCTAACACCATATAATATCACTTTTGAAACATGAATTAAAGAATGGCTGAATGTTTTTAACATTCAAATAGATTAGGCTCTCATTAATTTAAAAATACATTTAAATTGTTGCACAATGTAAAGTGTAACATAAAACTTTACATATCTTATTGATAACAGGTAAATAAATCCCCAATATATATTTTATTTACCATACAACTTCAGAACACCAGCTTGATATAATGCTCTTTTAATGTTTCTACCTTATCGAGTTGTATAACTGGAAGATATGAGCACATTAATAGCATCACAGTTACATTGATGTTTCTACATTTACCAAGTTTATCTTTTAAAGAAATGGCAGTACAGTGCTCTAAAATAACATGTTTTAAACAGTTGTTTAATTTTTATGGTTGCTTGCTCTGGAAAAAATAAGACTTAATAAACACAATGTTATGAGTAATCTTATGTTTTAAGAAATTTTTGTCTCTTTAACACATGACTAATTTTTACAATCTTACACAGACTTTAGTAGAAAGTCTGTATAAGATTGTAAACATTTTATACAGATTTTGTACTAAAAATTGATAGACCTTAGTATATCAATCAGATATCAAACAAAAACACTCATGAATGAGTAAATCCAAATCAAATTTACTTTACTTTTTAATCAAAATATTAGACAAATGTATTGAACAGTGTAAACCATTTTTTGGTTGAAGGAAAAGTCCTAGAACAAAGTCATATAGACCTTTGGTAGACAATAATATTTTATTAGATTTTTGAACACCTAGAAAAACTTATAGGCATAAATTTGAAGACATTTATATTTATCTGTTTATCCAATCTAAATTGAAACATTTAAACCACGTGAATTAAAGATCTGTGGTCCACTTTTTAAAATTTGTTTTTATGAGCGCTTTTTTATATGAGTGCTCCTTATATATGTTAATTTGTGTATCATTTGAATGATATACGGACATATGTGTATATATATATATATATATATATATATATATATATATATATATATATATATATATATATAGAGAGAGAGAGAGAGAGAGAGAGAGACATAAAACACATAACAAAAGTGTGCACACCTAATAATAGTGAAGGCCTTGTAGCTTTTCACAGGTGAAATCACCATTGCAATGTTTTTAAAACTCCACAGTTGGTCAAAGATAAAACTGATCAGAAAAACATTAACCTAGGTCTGTAGGATCAAAATCATAAACTCAAAAAAAAAAAGAATCTAAGAAAAAATTATGAGTCCTAGAAAAAATGACTGGCCGGTAATTAGTAAATACCATACAATTTACCATTTTTTTCCCTTAGGCCTCAGATCAGTCTCCTACTGAGCTTACAGGAGACTTTCATTTGCATTTCAACAGAAGTCCTGGCTGAGGTCTGGAAGGAGCAGGAAAAAACTGCTATTCTGAGCAGACACCTCAGGCCTAAGGCATTTTAACCATAATTTTCTGGTTAGGATGTTGAAAATTATGCTACAAGTTTAAGATACAATTCACAAAATTTTATATCTTTACATCTTGTTTTGTCAACAGATATCATACTATGATTTACTATCCTTGTCCAAATTAATGCACTGGTAAACACAGTGACATTTTCCCAGGCTACCCAATTCAGAATTGGAGAAAAAAAGACTGCATGATTGGGAAGTTACTTGCCAACTTGGAAGTAGAGTTCTTTAGTTTTCCATCCTAAGTATTTAAGTTCTCTGGCATGAATTATCTGAAATCAAAAACTAAACAATTACCTAAACCCGACTTTTAACTGCAATATTGTGCAATGCTTCAAAAAACGCATTCAGATACCAGATTATTACAATAAAACATCATCATTTAGACACACATTCAGCTAAGATCATTCTCAAGAAACAATTTATAATATAAACACATTATTGCACATGTCTTAAAGTGCCAAAAACAAAGGCACAAGACAGACAGAAAGGAACTCCAGAATATGGCTGACAGACAGAAGCCTTTAAAACAGAGCAGATAAGAGAAAAATCTCCTGCACCAGTGGCACCACAGATGTCCCCACAAGGGGACCAGATGTTTTCACAGAGAAGCTACCTGAAATGTAAAATCAAGGGTCTCCATGGTGACTTTACTGCATTTAGTGTCCCCTTTTTATTTTTCTCTTTTAAAAGAAGACAGAGGTGTCATAATTCTTACAGTGCAGGGAAGGAAGGAGGGAATTCCCTGAAGCAACAGGGCTTTGGCAGTTGCTGGGGTCCCTCAGTCCCTCCTTTTACTTACAGGATTAGCTCTTCTGTTTCGGGTCCACTCCAAGCATGCACCATCTCCTAACATTTCAGTCGTCAGCTCTCAAAAAGTTCTGGGACAGGGCCGGGTATCAAAATTTGTAACTTAAAGTTCGGTTTCTGACCCTGAAGCAAATTAATGCTAATTTAATAATGAGGACAGGGTTTTGAGAAAAAGAAAATGGAGGTTTATTGCTTTGCTAACAAAGGAAAAACAAGGGGACTCTGCCAAAAGGTTGTGACTCTCATGATCTGGAGGGACAAGGGATTTTAAAGAGTTTCACTTGTTAACCTGGGGTATACTCAGTTCTTCGTTCCCCAGCAGGCATTGCCCTGTGCAGTGGGTGTGCTCCAGGCAGCCAGCTAGGGGCTTCTTTCTTCCTGCTTAACAAAGGTGGGTAAAGTTCATCACAGTTCCTTAAAACACAGTCGAAAGAGTGTCAGGCTTACTTGCTTTGTTACCCTTTTTCACGTCCAATATCCTTAAAATTTTACCACAGAAATCAAACAAAAAAACGCACAAAAAAAAACAACAAAAACCATATAGACCACAGAACAAAACACAGAAAAACAGAATCCTGGTGCCGAAACAGAAAAACAGAGGAGCAATGCAACATCTTGCTAAAACTCCAGGGTAGGAGCGTGTGTGTGCCCATGGGCACCTCTCTACCCTTCCAGAGGAATTCCCTACAGAACAGAACAGAGGACAGCATGATTCTCATTACTGTCCTGGACAGGAGTGTATGTGAGCCTCCCCAGGCCACCTCTCTGTCATCAGAAGAGATCTCCCTTAACCAGATATCAGATGTTATAAAGGCGCCACTTACCTATGGAGGCCTCCTCCACCAGGGGCTTGATAATAGTTTTAGTGTGGTGGTTCACTGCAGTGCTCCCCAGACTGACGGCTCACTCCAAGGCCTTGGAACATCTCAAGTTGTGCACCTCCTAGAGTGGTTCTCCAGCCCAGTGCCCTGGAGGGAAGGCCAGCTTCAGAATTTTCAGCAGTCTGGTTTTGTGATCTGCTCGGGCAGGGTCATCTCACTGGGGAACTCCAAAATTTTGGACTAGGATGCAAGAAAAGACCACTGACTCCAATTAAAATCAAATTAAGACAAGCTTATTATTTCAACAGGCTGGGCTGCCTCTCCTTCCCAAAATGGCGGGAACAAGACAGCAACCCCACCTTTCCTACAGCCCAGCTATATAGCCCAGAAAGTTACACAAACGGGTAGTTACAGATAACAAAACTTTGAAAGCATCACACTAATGGTAGTTTACATTTTTTTTTTTGCTGGCCCCAATATCAGAAATAATGAGGACCATTAGGGCCTCAGAGAGGGTTGTTGTCTGGCCAGGGAAGGCCAATATTTATGAGGTGTCACTAAAGTTTCAGAAAGTACTGTTATCTGGTCAGAGAGCCAGGTGTGGATGAGTTCAAGGCACGGGCAGGCGTTCCAAGCAGGTTCAGAATTTGCAGTAATTTAGAGTAAAGCCAAAATTATCTTTTCATGGCTTTGTGGCAAGATGGTTCCCAATTTTAATAAAAAATCAGGTTGGGTCTATCAAGCCTCTCCCTTACTTTTGGAAACTCCTCTGCAAACTCCAATGTTGTGAACTCCCGAGCATTTTAATTCCAGATATGTATTCACAGAATTTCTAACTCTTCTATTCCAATTGTGTCTTTCTTGGGGCGAAGGTAATATCAAGTCATTGTTCTGGATGAGAGTGGAAATATTTTTGTGTAGCACATATTTGCATACACATTTAGGAGATCACTCCTCCTAAACACTGTTGGAACAGAAAATTCAAACTATGGGGGAGCTTCTTAGTTGAACAACATTATTCATGAATCCAAGTTCATTAAACAAATTGTTTTGGATCAGTGGATGATATATATTTCAAGATGAATTTCAATTGGCATATACTATGCTACATTTTAATGTCTGTGTGTGTTTTTTGTTTATAATGTTCTGCGATTTATATGGATTTAAAATCAAGTTTCCACAAGATTATTCTCAGAATATTCATCCACCTGAAATACATATTTGTTTCCTAGTACTGAAAACTAACTTCAGTAAATGGTGCATAAAAATCCTAATATGTCTACAGTAACTGACCCAGATTAATATCAATGCAAGTAGATTCCTAGGGGACATGATGTGTATTTTGATGTTCATTTTTATTCAACACTGCTACATTACTATTTCTGCAGCTTATGCACATCATACTGTATATATTTCATTCAAAAGTTCACAAATTTATATGCATGTGTTTCACATTCAATCACTTCCTGCTTCAGAACACATGAATTCCTCCAGGTTTCTTGACTATTCTTTTCATGATACTTCTTTCCAAACACATTATTTTTGATTTCCATAATCACGTTTGAAGCAAAACTCACACACTTTTCAGGATAAAATATAACCCTAATATTACCATTAGATGTATAAGTGGTTGGAATGAATGATTGCATATCAATATGAGATTTCTTTTATATTTTCAGATATCAATTCAATCCATTATTTAAAGTGGAACCAGTTATATTATTTATACACAGTATGGTCTATTCATTCATAATCTGCATATTCATAGACACAGGGTACACCTATTTGTACCCCAAATACTAAATTATACGTCTACAAAACATTGCTCCAGAAACGGTGGAAGAAATATTCATGTCACCTGATCTACACATACATTTTATCACAATAATATTCTGGACACAAAATGCAATGGTCACACTTATGATTTTAAAAAAGCCTAAATGGAAAGTGAACATGGATTACAAAAAAACATCCAAGTCCTGGTTACCTAATGCTCTCGAATTCAATCCTATTTGTGACAACATATTTGTTTCTTCCTAAGATTATATATTCAAACTGAACCCTGTTGAAAATGTCTAAACCAATTACACACTTTATACTTTTGCTGATTTCCTAATGTCTCTATTTATGTCTGCTTTCCTACATATTTTCCCCTGTTCGTCATTGTGACTGACTCTTCACATGTGCTGACATTTACATTCACTCTCTACCCGAAACCATATTTGTAAAGAACTATTGGTCCAAATCCTATACTCACTCTTCTTTATAAACCTGCTGACTACCTTGGTAATCCTACGGACTATTCCTTTATGACTAGATGTTCTGTTTGTTATTCAATCATCCGAGGTACAAGATCCAATTTCATTGTATATTGACTTATCTGAGACATCTGTGCAGAATATAATTCAAAGCTAAGTATCCCACTCAAGGGCCCAATGCCCTACTTGGCTTCAAATCTTCCCTAGATTTCTGTTATATTTTACCTATATATTCTTGTAAATATCACAGGTTTCCAATACCATTATTCATCCAGCAGAATGATTGCTAACCAAAATTGAACATATTATTAACCCTAACCATACACTGTTCCCTCAATCTAACTTTAGAGCAGTGCAGGGACAGAGTTGGTCTTACAAAAGAGGAATGTTGGGGATCTTCCACCTGCTGAGAATATCAAAGATCCTTGCAGAAATGATCCCCGAAGAAGATGTAGACTGCTATGAAGGACCTGAGAGAGCAAAAGTTAGCTTCCATGGCAAACAACCTGGTCACTATGAAGGGATGTGTCTGAATAAGCCTCTCTCTTTTTAATATAGAGCAAATGGACCAAACCAGGCCTGTGTGGAGATCTTTTCCCCGGTACCAATGGTTGATATACCATTCTAACTTGTGAAAGTGTCACAGGAAGTAGGGGCAGCCTCCATCTCATGGGACCCTTGGAAGCAACTGTTAGGACAAAGTGGTTGCCAAGGCTGTGAGCTCATTCACTTCATGAAGGAAGTGACCTACCTCACTTTCTTGGTGATGGAACTCTCTGAACTTGGGATCCCTGAAAACAGGCAGCCAGAGTCAGGCCCAATAACAGTCACAGAAGTCTCACTTTTTGGATTTACCAAGGAGAGAGTCAATCTTTCTTGGTATCTACAGTTGTGAGGATGGCCAAATGCCAGGAAAGATCTGAATTGGGGTCTTTCCTGAGAAAGCAGGTATTGGCTCACCGCTGGCTCCTGACAACTTCACAGAGTGGGCCAAGGAGTCCAGATTTGAGAATAGAGAAGCCATTTCGGGGGAACATAGTATGGCCCACAAGGCAGAGGACACTCTTGATAGTCACAGACCCTCTTGGGGGAAAAAGGTGCCTTTGTGGGAATGAGTGTGTGTATGTGGTTTTGTCTCATGCTCTGAGAATAGGTAGGAAAGGCGGTTTCTTTGGTTTAGAATGTACTGTTTCTAGTAAGTCATTTGACAAAGCAAGTGTTTCTATGTCTGTGTATCCAACTGTGTCCATGGTTGTAGACATTACAAAAGAAAATGCATCAATGGATGTGTCCTGTCTAGGAGAAAGCTTCCCCACATTCATCCTGCCCAATTTATGAAAGGACGGAGGCTTGCCTTATTGATGGGCAAGACCTGCTGTCTTCCTAAGTTTCTGTTTTCTTCTTGAATTCTGGCCACTCTCCAGAATAGACTCATGGTTTTGTGACCAAGATATGTAGCACCTCAAAGCTCTGTGACATGGCCGTGTACTGGATAGCTGAAGGGAATGGCGAGAATCTCAGGAAACTCAGATATCTGTGTGATCATGAGTGTCTCAGTGGAGAATCCCTGCTTTGGGCCTTTGCTTACCTATTGTTCTGTAGCACTGAATGTCAGGAAGGTCTTTGCCTAAGGCACCACTTTGTGAAACCTGAATAAAACAGTTTTCTAATGGAAATGAATGAGCATCACCTGTCTCTCTTTGAGTAATTGCTTTTGAAAGGGAGGTGTCTGAGCCAGTCTGTTGGCTGTGTGTGAGGCTGTGGCTTGCATTCTCAGCACCTGATGGATCTAAAGAAAGATGCCATGTGTGCATCCAAAACCAAAATGGCCAAAAGAGCAGTCATTGTGGATAAAATCTCTTGCCTTCCTCTGTAAGGTTCCTGACCTCTATCAAGTGAGAATAGGAATCCTTTGGGTCAAATGACTTCTTCAAAGCCCTGCGGAGGCTAGCCAATAGGTGCTTGGGTTTTCTCATGACCCCAATGCACATAAAGAATCTAAACCCCACAGTCAGTAGGCCTCAAATTGGAGAAGCTGAGCAGTATTAATGGTAGGCCTTTTTGATCACTTCTGGTTCACAGAAGGGGTGTCCAGGCCACTCTGATTTTATGGAAATGACGAGCAAGAGTGCGTATTTTGGACACTGTCTTGTCCTGCGCTCCTCATAGAAACCTCCAGCTAGAGGTTATGATGAGTGTCTATATGGAAGAAGATGAGAGCCATGTGGGACTATTTTGGTTTTAATTGTGGTCATTTGTGTGGCAGTTGGAAGAGATGACTGGGTCCACCTGGGTTTGAACTCTGGTGTGAATCCCCTTAGAGACTGAGTTCTGGAAGTGACCTCAGAGAAGTATTGCCATGAATCGAGTTGGGATTTTAGGAAGCCATGCATGAGAGTCGCCCTTATAAACTTAGATCAAGGTCCAGGGTGGCTTTCCACAGAGCACTGGGAATCTCAGCCAAATTATCCCATGATTTTATTCTTAAATACTTGGCAGCCATACTTGAGAGTCAAAACACACATGGAACTCACATTGTAGACCTCAATAGGCCTGGCTTCATGTAACCTTTTGGCCACTCTATGGGAAGCGTTGCCTATGAAAGTTCTCCAGAGTTTCACTGAAATGAGCTTCCTCAACATTTAATGGTTCTTGAAAGCCACAGTGCCTCCCAACTACATCCTTGAAAAATGGCTAGATAAATACTTTGAAATTTTTGAAATTCCCATGACCAGGTGGCACTGGAGTATCTTTGGATGTCCTGCTGCTGATCATGAGTGTACCAGAGAGTGCCTTGATTGACTGGAATTTATAAAAATAATGTAGAACAGAGATGGTAGTAAGTTGGAGCCTGCTGAGTAGTGGGCCTAGAGCAGTGGTAGCCACGTGTGTGATAAAACATCTGTGGTGGGTCCATGTGATTAGCCCATTTGCTTCCAAATGGCTTGTGACTGACATGGTGCAGCCAGCAGACCCTTATTTGTAAAGGCATCTTTTTATTTGGAGAGCTTTCAAGGTAATAATCAGAATCAGGTTGATATGGTCAAGGGTGCAAGCTATGTGAGAAAGAAGCCTGGTTGTTTCATTCTCCTGCAGACCCTAACCCACCACACGTGACAGAACTCCCTCTAGCACTGTGTCCCAGTTGAACTTGTTGTTCAAAAAGCCCAGTGCAGCAGCAAGAACCAAAAGCCCCAGTGCAGCAGCAAGAACCACCACAAAAATTTGAGGAGGACCAAATGGCTTCACAGTCCACACGGGATGAAACTTAGCCTCCAGTGGCCACACTTTACCTACAAAGAGAGAATTCAGCACTGCTGCCTCAGGTTCATTTGAAAATAAGAATCCATGTTCTCCAGGTCATATAGATGCAGACCCAGCTTTGATGGTCTCACTACAAAAGAAGCTAAAACTCCTTAATACAACATATATTTCAAGTGCCCAGCTTCAGAGGCAGTTTCTCAAGAAGTCTTTAGGCCAGCAGAGCTCAATGTTTGTGGAGTGTTTACCATGTCCCTTACTTTTGGAAACTGCTCTACCACCTCCAAGGTTGTGAACTCCTGAGCATATTCCATTCCAGATTTGCATTCACAGATTTTCTAACTCTTCTCCTCTAATTGTGTCTTACCTGGGGTGAAGGTAATGTCAAGGCATTGTTGTGGATGAGAGTAAGAAGATTTTTGTGTAGCACATATTTGCATACACATTGGATTCATTTTCCAATTTCCCATTAAAAATACTGAATCCCTGACACTAACCCATACCCTACTAGACTCTGACTACTAATCCTAATATGATGGAGAAAAATAACCCAAACAGAATAGAAATACAAGCAGTACAGAGAAGGCATGGTGTATAGTTGGACTTGCCTTTTGCATTATGTAGGGTAGGTGTTATAAATCTAGATAATTTTTAATTGAAATAGTTATCCATGTGTTTTTAAAGTTAACAAATATGTGAATTTCTATCTCCCTTTCTCTGTAGCCTATTCAGCAAATGTATTTTTATATGCACATATAGAATCCTAGCTGGTATCACATGTACATACTTGTTTGGAGGCTGACGTGGCAGATAAAAATTATGAGAAGAGATAACTCCTCGTAAATGCTGTTGGATCTTAAAATTCAACCTATGGGTGATCTTCCTAGTTGAACAACATTATTCATAAATCCATGTTCAGTAAAATTAATATTTTTGGATCAGTGGACGATATATATTTCACCATGAATTTCGATTGGCATATATACTGCTACTCTTTAATGTCTGTGTGTGTTTTGTGTTTGTGTGTGTATATATATATATATATATATATATATATATATATATATATATATACAATCTCCAGATTTTTTAAAATATAAAATATATGTGTCTTATTATACACTCCCTGAATACATTCATATTCATGTATGTGGATTTATAATCAAATTTTTACAAGATTATTCTCAGAAATATTTATCCCCCTGAAACACATATTTGTTTACTAGTACTGAAAACTAACTTCAATGAAAGGTGCATACAAATCCTAATATTTCTGCAGTAACTTACCCAGGTTAATATCAATGCAAGTAGATTCCTATGGGACATGATGTGTATTTTGACATTCATTTTTATTCAACACTGGTACAGTACTATTTTTTCAGTTTATGCACATCAAAGGATAAATGTTTCATCCAAAATTTCAAAATTTAAAACTTTTGATTCACTTTCAATCACTTCCTGCTTCAGAACACATGTATTCCTCCATGTTTCTTGACTGGTCTTTCATGAGACTTCTTTGCAAACACATTATTTCCGATTTGCATAATCAATTTGAAGCAAAACTCACACACTCTTCATGATCAACCGTAACACTAATATTACCATTAGATGTACAACTGGTTGTAATGAATGTATGTATGCCAATATCAATATAAGATTTCCTGTATATTTTCAGATATCAATTTATTCCAATTCCAATTTCTAATGTTGGGTCCAGTTATATTATTTATTCACAGTTTGGTCTATTCATTCATCATCTCTATATTCATCAAAACAGGGTACACCTATTTTTTTCCCCAATACTAATTTATAGGTTGTAAAAATATTGCTCCCCATAATGGTGGAAGAAATACTCATATCACCTGATCTACATATACATTTTTATCACAGTAATATTCTGGACACAAATGTAAAGGTAACACTTTTGATTGTACCAAAACCTAAATTGAACGTGAATATATATTACTAAAACCATCCATGTCCAGGTCGCCTAATGCTCTCAAATTTCAATCCTATTGGTGACTACATATTTGTTTCTTCTAATATCATATATTCAACCTCAACCCTGTTGAAAATGTCTAATCCTGTTACTCACTTTATACTTTGCCTGATTTCCTAATGTCTCTATTTTATATCTGCTTTCCTACATATTTTCCCCAGTTCATCATTGTGACTGACTCTTCATATGTGCTGATATTTTCATTCAGTCTCTAAACGAAACCCTATTGCTAAAGAACTATATTTCCAACTCAAAGACTCACTCTTCAACCTAAACCTACTATTTTCCTAATCCTACTGACTATCCCTTTTTGACTGGATGTTCTCTTCGACATTCAGGCATCTGAGGTACTAGGTTTTATTCCATTGTATGTAGATTTACCTGCGACCACATTGCAGAATGTAATTCAAAGCTAAATATCATAATCAAGGGCCCAATGCCCTTCCTGGCTTCAAATCTTACCTAGATTTCTCTTTTCATACTTATATTTCAAATACATATTCTTATAAATATTTCAGGTTCCCAATACCATTATTCATCCAGCAGAATGATTCCTAACACAAATAAAACATGTTGTTAACCCTAACCATACACTGTTCCCTCAATCTAAATTTACAGAGGGAAGGGACAGAGTTGGTCTTACAGTAAAGAAATGTAGGGGGTCTTCCACCTACTGAGACCCTCAAAGTTCCATGCTGAAATGATCACTGGAGAATATATACGCAGCTATGAAGGACCTGAGAGAGCAAAAGTCATGTTCAATGGCAAACAACCTGGTCAGGATGAAGGTTTCTGTCTGAATCAGCCTCTCTATTCTTAATGTAGAGAAGATGGACCAAACCAGGCCTGTGTGGGTAGCTGTTCCCGGGTGCCTATGGTTGATATAAGATTCTAACTTGTGAAAGTGTCACAGGAATTAGGGACAGCCTCCTTTTCATGTGAGACTTGGAAGCCACTGGTTGGACAAAGTGATTGCCAAGGCAGTGACCTCATTCAGTTCCTGAAGGAAGTGACCTCACATCACTTCCTTAGTGAAGGAAATCTCAGAACTTGAGATTCATGAAGCCAGGCACCCAGAGTCAGTCCCAGTCCCAGTCCCAGTGGTCTCACTTGTTTGGATTTACCAAGGACAGAGTAAGTCTTTCTTGGTACCTATTGATGTGAGGATTGCAAAATGCCAGTAAAGCTCTGAAGAGGGGCCTTTCCTGAGAAAGCAGGTAGTGGCTCACCTCTGGGTCCTGACACCTTCACAGAGTTGGCCAAGGAGACCAGATCTGAGACATTTCAGGCCATTTAGGGGGAAAATAATATGGCCCACCAGTCAGAGGACACTCCGGATAGTAACAGACCTTCTTGGGGGAAGGAGCTGCCTTTGTGGGTGTTGGTTTGTGGTTTTGTCTCATTTTCTGAGAATAGGTAGGCAAGGCGCTTTATGTGCTGTGGAATGAACTGTTTATTGTAAGTCATTTGACAAGGCGAGTGTTTCTATGTCTGTTTACCTCACTGTGTCCGTGGTTGTACTCATTAGAAAAAAAGAATGCATCAATGGATGTGTCCTGTCTAGTAGAAATCTTCCCAGAATTCATCCTGCCCAATTTATGAATGGAGTTCAGATTGCCTTATCAATGGGTAACACCTGCAATCTTCCTAAGTTACAGTTTTCTTCCAGAATTCTGGCCCCTCTCCAGAATAGTCTCATGGTTTTGTCTCTAAGGTATGTACCACCTCCAAGCTCTGTGACATGGCCATGTACTGGATAGCTCAAGTGAATTGTGAGCATCTCAGAAAAATCAGAAATATGTGTGACCACTAAATCTCAGTGGAGAAACCCTGCTTTGGGCCTTTTTTTTTTAATTAATTTTTATTGTAGGTTGTTCAAAACATTACATAGTTCTTGATATATCATATTTCACACTTTGATTCAAGTGGGATATGCACTCCTTTTGCTTACCTATTATTCTGTTGCTATGAATGTCACGAAGTTCTTTGCCTCGGGCCACCAATTTGTGAAGCCTGAAGAAAACAGTTTTCAAATGGAAATGAATGGGCATCACCTAGGGCTCTTTGCTTAATTGCTTTGGAAAGGGGTGTGTCTGAATCAGCCTCTTGGCCCTGTGTGAGGCTGTGGCTTAGATTCTCAGCACCTGATGGATCTAAAGAAAGATCCCATGGATGCATACAGAACCAAAATAGCCAAAAGAGCTGTCATTGTGGATGAAGACTCTCGCCTTCCTTTCAAAGGTTCCTGACATCTATCAAGTGAGAATAGGGATCCTTTGGGTCAAGTGAGTTATTCAAAGCCCTGCAGAGGCTAGCCCATACGTGCTTGGGTGTTCTCATTACTCCAATTCACATAAAGAATCTAAACCCCACAGTCAGTAGGCCTCAAATTGGAGAAGCCAAGCAGTATTAATGGCAGACCTATTTGATCACTCCTCGTTCACAGTCAGGGTTTCCAGGCCACACTGATTTTAGGCAAATCGGGGGAAAGGTAGGTTATTTTGGACATTGTCTTGGTCTGTGTCCCTCATGGAAAACTCCATCCAGAGGTTATGATGAGGGTCTACATGGAAGAAGATAAGGGCCATGTGGGAGAATTTTGTTTTGAATTGTGGTAAGTTGTGTGGCAGTTGGAAGAGATGCCTGGGTTTACCTGGGCTTTAACTCTGGTGTGATTCCCCTTAGAGTCTGAGTTCTGGAACTGACCTCAGAGAAGCATTGTCATCAATTGTGTTTGAATTTTACTAGGCCATGCATGAGAGTTGCCCTTGGAACCTGAGATCTAGGCCCAGAGTGGCTTTCCACAGAGCACTGGGAATCTCAGCCAGGATATCACATGATTTTATTCTGAAAGACTTTGCAGCCACAGTTGAGTCAAAACACGCATGGACCTCACATTGTAGACCTCAATGGGCCTGGCTTCATGTGAACTTTTGGCTACTCTTTGGGAAGCCTTGCCTGTGAGTGTTCTCTAGAGCTTTCATTGAAATGAGCTTCCTCAACATTTAATGGTTCCTGAATGAATTGAAACCCCCAGAGCCTCCAACTTCATCCTTGACAAATGGCTTGATAAATACCATGAAATTTTTGAAATTCCCATGACCAGGTGGCACTGGAGAACTTTTGGATGTCCTGTTGCTGATGATGAGTGTACCAGACAGTGCCTTGATTTACTGGGTTTCATGAAATTTGTGTAGAACAGTGATGCCAGTAAGTTGGATCCTGCTCATTAGTGGGCCTAGAGCAGTGGTGTGAAGGTGTGTGATAAAACATGTGTGGTGGTGACATGTGGATCTGCCATTGGCTTCCCAAAGGCTTGTGACTGACATGGTACAGCCAGCAGACCCTTCTATGCAAAGGTGTTTTTTATATAGAGAGGTTTCAGGGCAATGTTCAGAATCAGGTTGCTATGGAAATGGGGGCAACTTATGTGGAATTGAATCCTGGTTGGTGCATTCTCATGCAGACCGTGACCCTCCACACGGGACAGAACTCTCTCCAGCACTGTGTCCCAGTTTAGCTCCTTGTATTTCATGAAGCAAATACCAAACTCCCTGTGCACCTGTGAGAAACACCACGAAAATTGGAGAATGACCAAATGGCTTCACAGTCCACACGTGGAGACACTTACAACCCAGTGACCATAGTTAAACTACAAAGAGAGTATTCAGCATGGCTGCCTCATGTTCATTGGAAAATTAGAAACAATATCCTCCAGGTCACATTGTTGCACACCCAGATTTGATGGTCTCCCAACAAAGGAAGCTAAAGCTCCTAACAACAACATATATTTTTAAGTGCCCAACCTCAGAGGAAGTTTCTCAAGAAGTCTTTACACCAGCAGAGCTCCATGTTTGAGAAATGTTTACCCTGTCCCTTACTTTTGAAAACTCCTCTACCACCTCGGAGGTTGTGAACTCCTGAGCATTTTTCATTCCTGATATATATTCACAGATTTTCTAACTTTTCTCCTCTAATTGTGTCTTACTCGGAATAAAGGCAATGTCAAGGCAATGTTCTGGATGAGAGTGTGAACATTTTTTTGTAGCACATATTTACATACACATTGCATTCATTTTACAATTTTCCATTCAAAATACTGAATCTCTGACATGAACCCATACCCTACTAGACTCTGACTACTACTCCTAATATGATGGAGAAAAATAACACAAACAGAATAGGAATACAAGCAGTTAGGAGAAATCATAGTGTATAGTTGTACTTGTATTTTGCATGATTAATGGTAGGTGTTATAAATCTAGTCAATATTTAATTTAAATAGTTCTCCATGTGTTTTTAAGGTTAACAAATATGTGAATTCCTGTCTCCCTTTCTCTGTATCCTATTTAGCACATGTACTTTTAAATGCACATATAGAATCATACCTGGTATCACATGTACATTTTTGTGAGGTGGCTGATTTGGCAAATACAATTTGTGAGAAGTGATCACTCCTCTTAAACGCTGTTGGAACTGAAAATTCAACCTATAGGTGAGCTTCCTAGTTGAACAACATTATACATAAATCCATGTTCAATTAAAGAAATATTTTTGAATCTGTGGATGATATATATATCATGATAAATTTCGATTGGCATATATATTGCTAATTTAATGTCTGTGTGTGTGTGTGTGTGTGTATTTTGTGTGTGTGTGTGTATGTGTGTGTGTGTGTGTGTGTATATATATATATATGTATATATACTCTCCAGAAATATATGTGTCTTATATACACTCTCTAAATTTATTCATGTTCATGTATATGGATTTATAATCAACTTTTCACAAGATTTTTCACAGAAATATTCATCCACCTGAAATACATATTTGTTTCCAGTACTTAAAACTAACTTCAGTTTATTTTGCATACAAATACTATTATTTTTACAGTAACTGACCCAGTTTAACATCAATGCAAGTAGATTCCAGTGGGACATGATGTGTATTTTGAAGGTCATTTTTATTCAGCACTGGTACAATACTATTTCTTCAATTTATGCACATGATAGGATATATATTCCATCCACAAGTTAGCAAACTTATAGGCAGTTGTTTCACTTTCATCACTTCCTGCTTCAGAACACATAAATTCCTCTAGGTTTCTTGACTGGACTTTTCATGAGACTTCTTTCCAAACACATTATTTTTAATTTCCATGATCACTTTTGAAGCAAAACTCACACACTCTTCATGATAAACCATAATCCTAATATTACCATTAGATGTATTAGTGGTTGAAATGAATGTATGTATATCAATATAAGATTTCCTGTATATTTTCAGATATCAATGGAATCCATTATTTAAATTTGGAACCCATTGTATTATTTATTCACATTATGGTCTATTCATGCATTATCTCTATATTCAGAGTCACAGGATATACCTATTTGTACCCCCAATACTAATTTATACATCTTCAAAATATTGCTCCCAGAAATGGTGGAAGAAATACTCACGTCACCTTATCTACATATACATTTTATCACAGTAATATTCTGGACACAAAAAGCAAAGATGACACTTATTATTTTACCAATGTAAAGGTCAGGCGAGTGTCGGAGGAAGAGACTACCAGAGACTGTCTCATGCAACAGCCAAGGATTTATGGGGGTCCAGCATGCTGGGGTCAGAGCTCCCTTGAATAGAGCACAGAGTCCTGAGAACAGCTTAAGCAGAGCTTATATACTTTCCTTGGAGAGGGGAGATAGGAAAGTTTATTGATGGGTCAGGGCGAGTGGGCGGTTTGCGTCCAAATGGGTGAGGAAGTACATTCTGCAGTTTTGCAGTTGGGTACAGCACTTTCAGGGAACTAGATTAGCAAACAGTTCTCAAGACATCAACAGTGTTTTGTTAAGCATACCGAAAAACTGGAAGTGACAAGTACCTATTTTATTAACCTTTCATTCCCCACTTCTTCTTTTGGTTACTTTTAATCATAAAAATGATCATTGGGGGTGTCACATTTTATGTTTACTAGTGTGGTATATTGTTTTCTGATTACCATAAGTTTAACTTGTCCAATTTGAGCATGGAGAAAGGAAACTACACGGTTGATCAAACAGGGTCCTACAATTACCAATAATATGAGGATTATTAATGGACCGGCCAGGGCTGATGAAAATGTAGTTAATGAGGGGGCTTTGTGAACCAAGACTCAAACCACCTTTTTTGGGCCTCTCTCTCTTGTTGATGCTCTTCAAGGCATCTTCTTAATTTAATCATAGATTCTTTTACAACTCCAGTATGGTCGGCATAAAAACAACATTCTTCCCTCAATGCAGGACGAAGGCCCCTTCTCTCATGAAGAGGAGGTCAAACCCTCGACTGTTCTGTAAAATAACTTCAGAGAGAGAGGTTATAGATTCGTGTAAAGCTGTGAAGGAGGTTTTTAATATCTTTAAGTTTTGGTCTATTACTGCTTCTAATTGGGTCATTTGTTGTGTCCCATGGACCAGGGCAGTGGTTCCTGTGCCCACCCCTGCAGCAACTCCTATTCATAATAGGATGACTAAAGTGAGGGATACAGGTTCCTGGCAGAACCGGGTTGTTTGCCCCCTATTTGATATTTAAATGTACCTGCGTCATGATAGAGCACTCTGGAAAACATCTGCACCATTACATAATTAATCACATCTGTTGACCATTTTATGAAAACATAAACAATGTTTAAGTGTATAGAATTGTACTGCTGTAGAGATGGACAAGGCAAGGTACCTAAGATAGCACAGAAGACAGGGAAACAGTCTTATTTGGTTGCATCCGGATTTAGAGGGCATTGCTTCTGTTGTAATCAATTAATCCCTGAACCCAAAGTTTAGGTTGTTTAAGAATTTTGTACCCAGCATGTAAGGGAAGGGGCTCAGAAGTTCACAGTCTGCAGAAGTTCACAAAAAGCAGTTTTTGTTTCTGTTTTTTTTTTCCTCTGTTCTGGGAAAGTTAACTTCTTAAGGACACCTGGGAGGGGGAGAGCTTGTTTCTTCTTTTTTTTCTTTTCCTCCCTGCCAGCTGTTACCATGGAGCCCAGTTGGTAACTTCTATATCTTAGAAATGTAGCCATCTCTATGAAGCCCCAGCTCTAGGGCAGAGGCCTTCTTCATATATTTTGTTAAAAACTACTAAGGGGGTGTCTAGCTTTGGAGTGCTGATTTTTCCAGCCAGTGGCCAAGTAGAACAGAGCAACACGAATAGAGGAAGTTTATCTACATTGAACTCTTTTATAGGAACTGTGTTGCTGAAAGGCTTAAAGTCAGCCATGGTGAAGACTTCTGGAGAAGGTCATTTAAGACTTTTCTGTGGGCCTGATACAGAGGGGAAGACAGGGAAGGCAGGGGATGAGAGCAGCTCCGTGGATCTGAGGATGAGGAAAAAGAGATATAAAAGAATTATGGGAAAGGGGTTTGGGATTTTCCTGGCAACAAAACTTGAGCAGTAGAACAGGTAGAGCAGAGGGGAAGACGGGAGTGAGTATCCCAAAAAGCCTGTGAGGGACTTTAAATTCTTAGTAACCTGTTTTCAGTGATGACAAAGCAACTTTAAAGGCCATTTTAATTACATCTTTGATAGGCGTCTGAGGGCACTCCTTAGCTGGTTTGAGCTTTGGGTTAGCTGGTAAGAGGACCTGGTGGGACCCGGTGTGGGCACTGACAGGAGGAGAGAGGAGTGAGTGGGTGGAAGGGTACCTCAGTACCTGCAAGCTCAGCAAGGGGCAATGGTCTGAGAACCGACGGAAATTTGGGTTTTTGATCTAGTAACTGGAGCTGAGAAATCAGGGTGCTGATGTGGGAGTGACAGCAGAGAGTCTGGGGCAGAAGGCTGCGGGTGAGTATCTATTGGAGAAGCATAGTTCAGGATTTGAGCATAGGAGGGAAAAGGCCTACACGTAGGGGAATTTCCTTCCACACTTTTGAGCACTTGTCGAAGTTGAAAAGGTCACGCAAAATTTGAGGATCTAGAGACCCTTCTGGTGGCCATCGGTTTTTGTTATCTAACTGGTAATATGGCCAATGCTGTGTACTGAATTTGATGAGGAGTTTTGCTTCCACCAGGTAGCCCCTGTATCCTCACATCCCCATTATTTACAGAAGAAGTTGGCTTTTCCCCCACACAGTCGTGGCTGTTTTTGGCTTTGGTAGTCCGCCAGGCAAACATAGTAATCTAGGCTAGCCAACCTGCATCTGGCTCGCGTGTCCCTACATCCATAATGTTTGTTTCCATTATCTATTGTATGGAAAGTATTTAATGGAATTTTTGGGGATCCTCTTCATCAGGGATTTCCCAATAGGAAAGACGTATAGCCAGCTGACAAATTTCTTGGTGGAGAGATGGCCACCAGGTCCCTAAGTGGGCTGTATGTGCGATAGACCATACTTCTTGTCTAGTAGGATTTGTGATCAGCCATCGCTGCTGAACGGGTTGATGAGGGTTAGGACTACTGGTGACCAATTGGAGAGTCTATAGTCTTATTCACATGGTGAATATACAATTTGAAAATGTTACCAGTCTTTTTCATTTTTCAGCCAGATTCTGGACAGGGCACAGGCTTGAGATGAGAATTAGGAACCAGGAAGTGATTCCATCTAACTTTAGCACTGTAGGTGTTATAAGTAGCACCTGGTATGGTCCTGTCCAGCCGGGTTCCAGGGATGACACCTGATTTTGTCTTATGTAGACAAAGTCTCTTACTTGATATAGATGTGGAGTACCCTCTTCAGCAGGTTGGTAGGCAGTGGCCAGCTGTTTCCACAGGTATTGCTGAGTTCCTTCCAGAACTTTAAGTCTGTCAAGCAAGGTGGTGTGGAAGGGATCGTTAGATCTTTGAGTTAGGGTTAGGTCCCTTACTGGAGATGGGGCCCCATAGAGAATTTCATAGGGGGTGAGGTTACACAAAGAAACAGAGGGAGTATTTCTTGCATGAAATAGTGAATAAGGCAGGAGCATAGTCCAATCTTTTATGCTACTCTTTAAGCTTAATTCCGTTTAGGTCTCTTTAATGGTTCTATTTAATTTTTTTACCTGTCCTGAACTCTGGGGTCTATAAGCACAATGTAACTTCCAATTAATCCCCAGGGTCCTGGCTAACCCCTGAGTTACCTGGGCCATGAACGCTGGTCCATTATCAGACCCTATTACCTTAGGCAGGCCGTACCTTGGAAAAATATCTTTCAGGATCTTCTTGACCACCATTTGCGCCTTTTTTTTTTTGGGGGGGGGAGGCTTCAATCCATCCTGAAATATATCTACAAAGAGTAGGAGATATTTAAGTCCATACCATGCTTGCTTAATTTCAGTAAAGTCCACTTCCCAGAATTGTCCTGGTCTGGTTCCTCGTAGGTGCTTTCCTGCAGGAAAGTTGGAAGGGTAAGCATTAACCTATTGACAGACCCGACAGGCTTTTTTTTACCTGTTCAGTTATTTCCTTTCACTGTGAGTCGGTTAGTGGAAAACTCTGTTCTTGATCCTTCAGGAATGCCTGCAATTTCTTTGAACCAAGGTGAGTGAACTGATGTACATTTTTAACGTAGTGTAGGGCTTTCTGAAATTTCAGGCTTTGCTCAGTGAAGTTGAGGAGTACAGTGTCAGTGTCCTTAGATATTATCAAAAGCTTGCTGGATCTCAGGGGTCCATTAGAATTGGGCATCTCCTTTAACAGCGGGTGTAAATGAGAAGTTAAGGACCCAAACACAGGAATCCTTAACCTGCAAAACCCAGCAGTCCCAAGAAACTCTCTGTGTTGTCTGCTGTTAGATGGGGGTGGTTTCTGCACAACCGTTTGATTTCTGGGCTCAGTGAGCCATCGTTTACTGCCCCTAAAGGAATAGCCCAGGAATATTACTTCTTGCTGGCAAATTTGGGCCTTTTAGGAAGAAGCTCTATACCCGAGTTGAGGAAGCTCACATAATACTGCTTGGGTCCCAGATTCACAGATATCCTTGGTGTTGGGTGCCAGTAGCAGGTCATCCACGTATTGAAGCTGGGTGACTTCGGGGTGCGTAGTTCTGAAGCTGTTGAGATCTCTTTGGAGGGCTTCATCAAAGAGAGTGGGGGAGTTTTTCAACCATTTTGGGGAGTCTAGTCCAAGTTAGTTGACCACACGTTCCAGTTTCTGGGTCTACCCACTAGCAAGCAAACAGCAACTGACTATATTTATGCAGAGGCAAGCAAAAGAAAGCATCTTTTAAGTCCAGAACAGTATACCATTTCCTCTCAGGGTTCAGAGTGATAAGCAGATTGTACGGATTAGGTACACTGGGGTGAATGTCCTACACTCTGTTGTAGGTCTCTCTTATGTCTTTAATGGGGGATAGTCCGCGGCTCCTGGCTTTTTATACTGGTAGCGGGGGAGTGTTTTAGGATGATTGACAAGGCCTTAGGACCCTAAGGCCAGATATTTCTGAATATGGGGCCTTATCCCATCTTTAGCTTTTTTGCTCAGAGGATATTTTTTGACATTGATTGGGGAGGCTGAGGTTTTGAACTCCACTGTTTTTGGAGGTTTTTTCATGGCTAGTCCTAACCCAGCAGTTTTTTTCCAGGCATCTGGGTAATCTGTTATCCATTTCTGGGGTAGCTTGCCTGTTTGATCAGTCTTGGGGGGTGTGAAGAGTTGCTGTTCATCTTCTACTGACATATTTAAAGCCGTGAATATAGGAGTTTATACTAAAGGATTTAGAAATATCATTTTGGGGCCTTCATGGTTAAAAGTCATTTTGGCCCGGAGCTTGGTGAGCAGATCTCTGCCCATCAATGGGGCCAGGCATTCTGGGATTATTAGGAAGGAGTGATGGATTTTTCCTTTCCTCATGTCCATGGTTTTCTTAGTTGTCTAATTCCCATATTTACTGGTGTTAGCACTTTGAACTAGAGAGCTTTTATTTGATAGAGGGCCCAGTGGGGCCTTAAGGACTAAGTATACTGCCCCTGTATCCACTTCAAAGTTTACTGGGGTCCCCTCCACATCAAAAGTTACCCTGGGTTTATTGGGAGTCTAGCAATCTGGGGCTCAGTGCTCACTTGAATAGAGCAGAGAGCAATGAGAACAGCTTAAGCAGAGCTTATATACTTTCCTTGAAGAGGGCAGGGAGGGAAGCTTATTGATGGGTCAGGGCGAGTGGGCGGTTTGCGTGCAAACAGGTGAGGGTGTACATTCTCTGTTTGGCAGTCGGGGACAGCACATTCTGGGGAAAAAATTAGCAAACAGTCCTCCAGGTTTCAACAGTGTTTTGTTAAGCATACAGAAAAACAGGAAGTGACAAGTACCTATCTTATTAACCTTTCACCAAATCCTAAATGGAAAGTGAGCATGGATTTCTAAAAACATCCATTTCCAGGTTGCTTAATGCTCGCAAATCAATCCTATTGGTGACTACATATTTGTTGCTTTCTAAGATTATATATTCAACCTCAACCCTGTTGAAAATGACTAATACTAACCCTCACTTTATGCTTTTCCTGATTTCCTAATGTCTCCATTGATATCTGCTTTCATACATATTTTCCTGAGTTCATCATTGTGACTGACTCTTTACATGTGCTGAAATTTACATTCACTCTCTATCCGAAACCCTATTGCTACAGAACTTTTGTTCGAAATCCTATACTCACTCTTTTTTCTATACCTACCAACTATCTTCCTAATCCTACCGACTATCCCTTTTTGACTGGAAATTCTCTTTGACAATCAATCATCCAAGGTACAAGGTCCTATGCCATTGTATATCAATTTATCTGAGACATCTGTGCAGAATATAATTCAAAGCTAAGTATCCCAATCAACAGCCCAATGCCCTTCTTGGATTCAAAACTTATCTAGATTTCTGTTTTCATACTTATATTTCACCTATATATTCTCATAAATATCGCGAGTTCCCAATACCATTGTTCATTCCTCAGTATGATTTCTAACCTAAATCAAACCTGTTATTACTCTAACCTTACACTGTACCCTCAAACTAACTGTACAGAAGAGCCGGGAGAGAGTTTGTCTTACAATACAGTAATGTAGGGGCTCTTCCACCTGCTGAGAACATCAAAGGTACAAGCAGAAATGATACCCTGGAGAAGTTGCAGGCAGCTATGAAGGACCTAATAGAGCAAAAGTCATCTTCCATGACAAACAACCTGGTCAGTATTAAGGGATGTGTCTGAATCAGCCTCTCCTTTCTTAATGTAGAGAAGATTGATCAAACCATGCCTGTGTGGAGAGCTGTTCCCAGGTGCCTATGGTTGATATACCATTCTAACTTGTGAAAGTGTCACAGGAAGTAGTGGCAGCCTCCATCTCATGGGAACCTTGGATGAATCTGGTAGGACAAAGTGGTTGCCAAGGCAGTGACCTCATTCAGTTCCTGAAGGAAGTGACCTCACCTCACTTTCCTGGTGATGGAAATCTCTGAATTTGGGATCCAGGAAGCCAGGCACCGAGAGCCAGTCTAAGTCCCAATCCCAGTGGTCTCACTTGTTTGGATTTACCAAGGACAGAGTCAGTCTTCCTTGGTACCTACTGATATGAGGATTGCCAAATGCCTGAAGAGCTCTGAAGAGGGGCCTTTACTGAGAAAGCAGGTAGTGGTTCACCGCTGGCTGTTGACAACTTCACAGAGTTGGCCAAGGAGACCAGATCTGAGACAGTACAGGCCATTTTAGGGGAACATAGTATGGCCCACTATTCAGAGGACACTCCGGATAGTCACAGACCTACTTGAGTTAAGGAGGTGCCTTTGTGGGTGTGGGTGTGAGTTTGTGGTTTTGTCTCATGTTCTGAGAATAGGTAGGAAAGGCTGTTGTTTTGATTGGAGTGGACTGTTTCTAGAAAGTCGTTTGACTAGGCGAGTGCTTCTATGTCTGTGTATCCCACTCTGTCCATGGTTGTAGACATTCGAAAAGAGAATGTATCAATGTATGTGTCCTGTCTAGTGGAAAACTTTCCAGCATTCATCAGGCCTAGTTGATGAATGGACTGTGGCTTTCCTTATGGATGGGCAACACCTACTAACTTCCTAAGTTCCTGTTTTCTTCCTGAATTCTGGCCACTCTCCAGAATAGCCTCATAGTTTTGTGTCCAAGATACATACTACCCCCAAGCTCTGTGACATGGCCATGTACTTGATAGCTATAGGAAATGGGAACATCTTAGAAAACTCAGACATCATTGTGACCAGTAAACGCTCAGTGAAGAACCCATATTTTGGTTCATTTGCTTACCTATTGTTCTGTTGCCCTGAATGTCAGGAAGGTCTTTGCCTCAGGCCACCCCTTTGTGAAGCCTGAATAAAACAGTTTTAAAATGGAAATAAATGGGAATAACTTGTGGTTCTTTGCTTTGGAAAGGGATGTGTTTGAATCAGCCTCCTAGCCCTGTATGAGGTTGTGGCTTAAATTTTCAGCACATGATGGATCTAAAGATAGATACCATGTGTGCAATCAAAACCATAATGGCAAAAATTCAGTAATTGTGGATGAGTCTCTTGCCTTCCTCTGTTAGGTACCTGACCTCTATCAAGTGAGACAGGGATCCTTTTGGTCAAATGAGTTTTTCAAAGTCCTGCAGAGGTGCTTGTGTTTTCTCGTGACTCCAAATCACATAAAAAAATCTATACCTGAGAGTCAATAGTGCTCAAATTGGAGAAGCAGAGCAGTATTAACGGCAGGCCTATTTGATCACTTCTGGTTCACAGGAAGGGTGTCCAGGCCACCCTGACTTTAGGCAAATGAGGGGCAAGGGAGAATATTTTGGACACTGTCTTGGGATGCGTCCCGCATGGAAACCTCCAGCCAGAGTTTATGATGAGTGTCTATATTTAACAAGATGAGGGCCATGTGGGAGTGTTTTGGTTTTAATTGTGGTCATTCGTGTGGCGGTTGGAAGAGATGACTGGATCCAAATGGGCTTGAACTATGGTGTCATTCCCCTTAGAGACTGAGTTCTGGAACTTACCTCAGAGAAATATTGCCATGAATTGTGTTGGGATTTAGGAGGCCACGCATGAGAGTCACCCTTGGAAACTGAGATCTAGGCCCAGTGTCGCTTTCCACAGAGCACTGGGAATCTCAGGAGGATATCACACAATTTTATTCTGAAAAACTTGTCAGACATATTTGATAGTCAAAACACACATGGACCTCCATTGTAGACCTCAATGGGCCTTGCTTCATGTGACCTTTTGGCCACTCTTTGGGAAGCCTTGCCTGTGACAGTTCTCCAGAGCTTTCATTGAAATGAGCTTCCTCACCATTAAATAATTTCTGAATGAATTGAAACCCACAGTGTCTCCAACTTCATCCTTGAAAATTGGCTAGATAAATACCATGAAATTTTTGAAATTTCCTTGACCAGGTGGCACTGGAGAACATTTGGATGTCCAGTTGCTGATCATGAGTGTACCAGACAGTGTGTTGATTGACTGGTTTTCATGAAAATGGTGTAGAAAAGAGATGCCAGTCATTTGAAGCCTGTTGAGTAATGGGCCCAGAGCGGGGGTGAGCAAGTGTGTGATAAAACATCTGTGGTGGGGTCATGTGGATCTGCCATTGGCTTCCAAATGGCTTGAGACTGACATGGTGCAGCCAGCAGATCCTGTATGTAAAGACATCTGGTTATATAGAGAGGTTTCAGGGCAATGTTCAAAATCAGGTTTCTATGGTCAAGGGAGCAACCTATGTGGTATACAAGCCCTGTTGGTGCATTCTCCTGCAGACCCTGACCCACCACACGTGAAAGAACTTCCTCCAGCCCTTTGTCCCAGTTGAACTCCTTGTATTTCATGAAGCAAATACCAAACTCTGAGTGCAGTATCAAGAAACGTTTTGAAAAGTGGAGGATGACCTAATGGCTTAGCAGTCTACATGGGGAGACACTTAGACCCAGTGGCCATAGTTTACCTACAAAGAGAGAAATCAACACTGCTGCTTCATGTTCATTGGAGAATTATAAACCATGTCCTCCAGGTCACAGATGTGCAGACCAAGCTTTGATTGTCTCACTAGAAAGGAAGCTAAAGCTCATGACAACAACATATATTTCAAGTGCCCAACCTAGAGGCAGTTTCTCCAGAAGTCTTTAGGCTGGTAAATCTCCATGTTTGTGGAGATTTTACACTTTCCCTTACTTTTGGAAACTCCTCTACCAACTCCAAGGTTGTGAACTCCTGAACATTTTTCATTTCAGATATGCATTCAAAGATTGTCTAACTCTTCTCCTCTAAATGTGTCTTACTTGGGGTGAAGGTAATGTCAAGGCATTGTTCTGAATGAGAGTGGGAAAATTTTTGTGTAGCACACATTTGCATACACATTGATTCATTTTACAATTTTCCATTTGAAATACTGAATTCTTGACACTATCTCATACCCTACTAGACTCTGACTACTAATCCTAATATGATGGAGAAAAATAACCAAACAGAATGAAAATACAAGCAGTTTACAGCAGGCATGGTGTATTGTTGTACTTCCTTTTTGCATGATAGAGGGTAGGTATTCTAAATCTACTCAATTTTTAATTGAAATAGTCCTCCATGTGTTTTTAATGTTAACACATATGTAAATTCCTGTCTTCCTTTCTATGTAGCCTACTCAGCACATGTATTTTTATATGCAAATATAGAATCCTACGTGGTCTCACACGTACATTTTTTTGAGTTGGCTGACTGGGCAGAAACAAGTTGAGAGAAGAGATCTCGTAAACGCTGGTGGAACTGAAAATTAAAACTATGGGTGAGCTTCCCAGTAGAACAATTTATACATAAATCCATGTTCAGTAAAATAAATATATTTTCATCTGTGGATGATATATATTACTGATAAATTACGTTTGGCATATATATTGATACTTTTTAATGTATTTTTGTGTTTTTCTGTATATATATATATATATATATATATATATATATATATATATATATATATATACACACACACACACTCTCCAGATTTTATAAAATATGAAATATATGTCTCTTATATACACTCCATCAATTCATTCATGTTCATGTATGTGGATTTATAATCAACTTTTCACAAGATTATTCTCAGAAATATTCATCTACCTGAAATACATATTTGTTTCCCAGTATGAGAACTAACTTCAATCAATGGTGCTTACAAATCCTAATATTTTTACAGTAACAGATCCAGTTTAACATCAATGCAAGTAGATTCCTATGGGACTTAATGTCTATTTTGACCTTTATTTTAATTCAACACTGGTACATTAGTATTTCTTCAGTTTTTGCACATCATAGGACATATATTTCATCCACAAGTTAGCAAATTAATAAGAATTTGTTTCACTTCCTGCTTCAGAACACATGAATTCTTCCATGTTACTTGACTGGTCTTTTCATGAGACTTCTTTCCAAACACATTATTTTCGATTTCCATAATCAATTTTGAAGCTAAACTCACACACTCTTCATGATAAACTATAACATTAATATTACCATTAGATGTAAAACTGGTTGGAATGAATGTATGCATATCAATATAAAATTTCCTGTATATTTTCACATTTCAATTCAATCCATTATTTAAAGTTGGAACCAGTTATGTTATTTATTCACTGTATGGTCTATTAATGCATTATCTCTATATTCATAAACACAGTGTACACCTATTTGTCCCCCCATTACTAATTTGTACCTCTTCAAAATATTGCTCCCAGAAATGGTGGAAGAAATACTGATGTCACCTTATCTATATATACATTTTATCACAGTAATATTCTGGACACAAAAAGCAAAGGTCAAACTCATGATTGTATCAAAGCCTAAATGGAAAGTGAGCATGGATTAACAAAAACAACCATGTCCTGGTTACCTAATGCTCTCAAATGTCAATCCTATTGATGACTACATATTTGTTTCTTCCTAAGATTATATATTCAACCTCAAGCCTGTTGGAAATGTCTAATTCTATCACTCACTTTACACTTTGCCTGATTTCCTAATATCTCTATTGATATCTGCTTTCCTACATATTTTCCCTAGTTCATCATTGTGACTCATACTTCACATATGCTGACATTTACATTCACTCTCTACCGGAAACTCTATTGCTAAAGAACTTTTGGTCCAAATCCTATACTCACTCTTCTTTATAAACCTACTGACTATCTTACTAAACCTACTGACTATCACTTTTTAACTCGATGTTCTCTTCAACAATCAATCATTCAAGGTAAAAGGTCCTATGCCATTTTATATCAATTCATCTGAGACACATGTGCAGAACATAATTCAAACCTAAGTATCCCACTCAAGGGCCCAATGCCCTTCTGGCTTCATATCTTACCTACATTTCTGTTTTCATACTTATATTTCACCTATATATTCTTGTAAATATCACAGGTTCCCAATACCATTATTCATCCGGCAGAGAGATTCCTAACCCAAATCGAACATGTTATTAACCCTAAATATACACTGTTACCTCAATCTAACTTTACAGAAGAGGAGGGACAGAGTTTCTCTTTAAATACCGGAATGTAGGGAATCTTCCACCTGCTGAGAACATCAAAGGTCCATGTAGAAATAATCCCTGGAGAAGATGTAGGCAGCTGTGAAGTTCCCGAGAGAGCAAAAGTCATCTTCCATGGCAAACAACCTGGTGAGGATGAAGGGATGTGTCTGTATCAGCCTCTATCAACTTAATGTAGAGAAGATAGACCAAACCAGGCCTGTGTGAAGAGGTGTTCCCAGGTGCCTATGGTTGATATACCATTCTAACTTTTGAAAGTGTTACAGAAAGTAGGAACAGCCTCCATCTCATGGGCCCTTAGAAGTAACTATTTGGACAAAGTTGTTGCCAAAGCAGTGACCTCATTCAGTTTCTGAAGGAAGTGACCTCACCTCACTTCTTTTCTGATGGAACTCTCTGAACTTGGGATCCAGGAAGAATGGCACCCAGAGCCAGTCGCAGTCCCAGGCCCAGTGGTCTCACTTGCTTCAATTTACCAAGGACAGAGTCAGTCTTTCTTAGTGCCTACAGATGTGAGGATGTTCAAATGCCAGAAAAGCTCTGAAGAGGGGCCTTTCCTGAGAAAGCAGGTAGTGGCTCACCCATGGCTAATGACAACTTCACAGAATTGGCCAAGGAGACCAGATTTGAGACACGACAGGCCATTTGGGGGGAATATAGTATGGCCCACCATTCAGAGGACACTCTGGGTAATCACAGAACTACTTGGAGCAAAGGTGGTGCCTTTGTGGGTGTGGGTGTATGTTCATGGTCTTGTCTCATGTTCTGAGAATAGGTAGGAAAGACTGTTTGTTTGGATTGGCGTGGACTGTTTCTAGTTAGTCGTTTTGCAATGCGAGTGCTTCTATGTCTGTGTATCCCACTGTGTCCGTGGTTGTAGACATTAGAAATAAGAATGCATCAAAGGATGTGTCCTGTCTAGTAGAAAGCTTCCCAGCATTCATCTTGCCCAATTTATAAATGGACTGTGGCTTTTGTTATCAAAGGGCAACACCTGATATCTTCATAAGTTTCTGTTTTCTTTCTGAATTCTTGACACTCTGCAGAATAGCTTCATGGTTTGTGTCCAAGATATTTACCACCTAAAAGCTCTGTTATATGGCCATGTAGTGGGTAGCTAGTGTGACCAGGAAAGTCTCAGTGGAGAAACCCTGATTTGGGCTTTTTGCTTACCTATTGTTCTGTTGCCCTGAATATCAGGAAGGTATTTACCACAGGCCAATTCTTTGTGAAGCCTGAAGAAAAAAGTTTTCAAATGGAAATGAATGGACATCACCTGTAGCTCTTTGCTTAATTGCTTTGGAAATGGATTTGTCTGAAACAGCCTCTTGGCCCTGTGTGAGGCTGTGGTTAGATTCTCAGCAGCTGATGGATCCCATGTGTTCATCCAAAACCAAAATGATCAAAAGAGCAGTCATTGCGGATGAAGTCTCTTGCCTTCCTCTGTAAGGTTCCTGACCTCCATCAAGTGAGAAGAGGGATTCTTTGGGTCAAATGCATTCTTTAAAGCCAAGGAGAGGCAAGCCCAAAGGTGCTTGCATTTTCTCATGCTTCCAATTCACATAAAGAATCTAAACCCCACAGTCAGTCGTCCTCAAATTGGAGAAGCAGAGCAGTATTAACGGCACACTATTTGATCACTCCAGGTTCACAGGAAGGTGTTCAGGCCACCCCGACTTTAGGCAAATGAGGGGCAAGGGAGCTAACTTTGGGCACTATCTTGTTCTGCATCCCTCATGGAAACCTCCAGCCAGAGTTTATAATGAGTATCTATATGGAAGAAGATGAGGGCCTTGTGGGAGTGTTTGGGTTTTAATTTTGGAAGTTTGTGTGGCGGTTGAAAAAGATGACTGGCTCCACCTGGTCTTGAACTCTGGTGTGATTCCCTTTAGAGACTGAGTTCTGGAACTGACCTCAGAGAATTATTGCCATGAGTTGTGTTGGGATTTTAGGAGGCCATGAATGACAGTCGCCCTTTGAAACTGAGATTTGTGCCCAGAAAGGCTTTCCACAAGGCACGAGGAATCTCAGCCAGAATATCACATGATTTTATTCTGAAAGACTTGGCAGCCATAGTTGAGAGGCAAAACACACATGATCTCACATTGCAGACCTCAATGGGCCTGGCTTCATGTGACCTTTTGGCGACCCTTTGGGAAGCCTTGCCTGTGAGTGTTCTCCAGAGCTTTCATTGAAATGAGCTTCCTCAACATTTAAAGGTTAATGAGTGAATTGAAAATCATAGTGCCTCCAACTTCATCCTTGAAAAATGGCTAGAGAAATACCATGGAATTTTTGAAATTTTCATGACCAGGTGGCACTGGAGAACTTTTTGATGTCCAGTTGCTGATCATGAGTATACCAGACAGTGCCTTGATTGACTGCGTTTCTTAAAAATGGTGTAGAACAGAGATGCCAGTAAGTTGGAGCCTGCTGAGTTGTGGGCCTAGAACAGTGGTGGGCAGGTGTGTGATAAAACATCTGTGTTGGGGCCATGTAGATCTGCCATTGGCTTCCAAATGGCTTGTAACTGACATGGTGCAGCAAGCAGACCCTTATATATAAAGGCATCTTGTTATATGGAGAGGTTTCAGGGCAATGTTCAGAATCGGGATGCTATGGTCAAGGGGTCAAACTATGTGAAATAGAAGCCTGACTGGTGCATTCTCCTGCAGACCCTGAGGCACCACATGTGACAGAACTCCCTCCAGCACTCTAACCAAGTTGAACTCCTTGTATTGTGAAGCAAATAACAAACTCCCAGTGCTCTACTAAGAAAAGTAGAGCATGATCAATTAGCTTCACAGTCCACACAGATTGACCCTTAGACTCCAGTTGCCACAGTTTACCTACAAAGTGAGAATTCAGCACTGCTGCCTCATGTTCATTGGAAAATAAGATACCATGTCCGCCAGGTCACATAGATGCAGACCAGTTTTGATGCTCTCACTATAGAGGAAGCTAAAGCTTCGGACCACAACATACATTTTAAGTGCCCAAACTCAGAGGCAGTTTCTCAGTATGTCTTTAGGCCTGCAGAGCTCCATGTTTGTGGAGTGTTTACCCTGTCCCTTACTTTTGGAAACTCCTCTACCACCTCCAAGCTTGTGAACACCGAGAATATTCCATTCCAGATATGTATTCACAGATTTTCTAACTCTTCTCCTCTAATTGTGTCTTATTAGGGGAGAAGGTAATGTCAAGGCATTGTTCTGAATGAGAGTGGGAAGATTTTTGTATCACACATATTTGCAAACACAATGGGTTTATTTTCCTATTTTCTATTCGAAATACTGAATCTCTGACACTAATCCATAACCTACTGACTCTGACTACTAATCCTAATATGATGGAGGATAGTAACCCTAACAGAATGGAAATACAAACAGTTCAGAGAAGGCATGGTGTATACTTGGACTTCCCTTTTGCATTATATGGGGTTGGAGTTATAAATATAGTCAATGTTTATTGAAATATTTCTCCATGTGTTTTTAACGTTAACAAATATGTGAATTCCTCTCCCCTTTCTCTGTCACCTATTCAGCACATGTATTTTTATATGCTCATATAGAATACTACCTGGTATCACACAGACTTTCTTCTGAGGTGGCTGACTTGGCAGATACAAATTGTGAGAAGAGATCACTCCTCCTAAACCTTTTTGGAACTGAAATTTCAACCTATGGGTGAGCCTCCTAGTTGAACAACATTATACATAAATCCATTTTCAGTAAAATGTATTTTTTTGGATATGTGAAGGATATATATTTCATTTTGAATTTCGATTGGCATATATATTGCTACTTTTTAATGTCTGTGAGTGTGTTTCTGTGTGTGTATATATATATATATATATATATATATATATATATATATATATATCACTCTCCAGATTTTTCAAAATATGAAATATATGTGTCTTATTATACACTCCCTAAAATCATTCATATTCACGTATGTGGATTTATAATCAACTTTTCACAAGATTATTCTCAGAAATTCAGATTATTCATTCACCTGAAATACATATTTGTTTCCTAATACTGAAAACTAACTTCAGTAAATGCTGCATACAAAGCATAATATTTCATCATTGCCTGATGGCCACGAATATAGTGCATCACACCCAGTGTAACGCGCCACTGCACAGGTGAATAACGAGATAGAACCACAAAAAACTATCTTGTTAAGAACTTACAGCAAAATGGGGGTGCACCAAAACCTATAAGAAAGATTTTTAGCACTGAGATCTGGTAATTGGGTCTGAAAAACAAGCCAAATGTGCAACCGGAGATCCGGTCTGACTGATCCTCAAAACAATAGAGTGTCTGGGTTCCAATAGACACCCTCCACACCCAACAAATGACAGGCCCAAAATACAGATTGAACTGCAGAGAAGCATCACTCAGGGGAAATCTAGTCTAGCAGGAGAAACCAGGACTAGCAGGAGAAACCAGGGGACTAGAGGCCAGGCTCTTGTGACTGGGAAGCTGGAGAACACAGAAGCGCAGGTGACAGTCCACCTGCTGTCCGCGTGACTGGGCGTCTGGAGAACACCGGCGCGCAGGAGACCGACTGCGCCACTGGGTGGCTAGTGATTGCCCACCCGCCAGTGACCTAGAGCTGAAACCAACTGGAGACAGTCCAGTTCCATCCCCGTATTCGAACATTTCGGCAAGGAGCCTGGGCCCGCCAAAGCAGAGGGGTGACGTCACTGGAGCTCGGCCTTCGGAATTCCCTACAAGTGGAATCCACTTTAGCAGGCATAGTCTACCAACACAAAGGAGAGACAACAGAGATACACAACACCGAAACAAATCTATAGAATAAAACAGAAACACAGCAATCAAATAGAGCTGGAAAGTAACATGAGCATCATGAAAAAACAAGGGAAAGAAAGGAGTACAAACAATGCAGGACAACTTAATTCTACAGGAGGACCTAGAAGCATCAGAAACAGGGATAGGGAAAGAACTTAAGGCATTCCTAACTCAGATGGAAAGGAATATTAGAGAAGACATGAGGCAGCAAGTCCAAGCAATAAAAGTATATTTTGAAAATGAATTAAACAAACAAACTCAAATGGCAAACAACGAGCTTTACCAGGAGATAGAGATCTTAAAAGAAATCAAACAGTAATACTAGAAATGCAGGAAAGTATTAACCAAATTAAAAACTCAAACGAGAATATTACAAATAGACTAGATCAAGCAGAAGTCAGAATATCAGATAATGAAGACAAAGTTTATCAACTTGAAAAGAATATAATCAACACAGAAAAGAGGCTTAAATCCCACTAGCAATCTATTCAAGAGATATTGGATGTCATAAAAAATGAGAGTCATTGGGATAGAAGAAGGCATAGAGATTCAAACCAAAGGAATGGAGAACATATTAAATAAAATAATTCTAGAAAACATCCCAGAGATGAAAGATGGATCGGATTGTCAAATCCTGGAAGCCTACAGGACCCCAAACATTCAAAATCATAATAGACAAACTCCAAGACATATAATTATGAAGATAGCCAACATACAGAACAAGGAGAGAATATTAAACACTATAAGAGAAAGGAGGCAGATTACATTCAGGGGAAAACCAATTAGGTTAATGACTGATTTTTCATCACAGACTTTGAAAGCGAGAAGATCCTTGAACAATGTATTTCAAATGCTGAAAAATAATGGATTCCAACCAAGAATACTGTATCCAGCAAAATTAAGGTTCAGATTTGAAAACGAAATTAAAGTCTTTCACAATAAACAAAAGCTAAAAGAATTCGCAGCCAGAAAACCAGCACTGCAAAGCATTTTGAGCAAAATACTACAAGAAGAGGAATTGATAAATAGTGCTGAAAACTAACAGCAGGAGGTATCTCAGTAAAGGGGGAGGAAAATAACCAAAAAAGTAAAAACTAGCCAAACTAAAACATAATAAATAAATAAACATGATTGGAAGAACAAATCATATTTCAATTGTAACCTTAAATGTTAATGGATTATATTCACCAATCAAGAGAATGGGCTAGTAACCTGGATCAAAAAAAATAAATCCAACAATATGCTGCCTTAAGGAGACTCATATGATAGGAAAAGACATACACAGGGTGAAGGTAAAAGGTTGGGAAAAATTATACCACTCACATGGCCCTCAGAAGCAAGAAGGAGTGGCCATACTCATGTGGAATAAAATCAACTTCAAACCTAAGTTAATCAAAAGGGATAAAGAAGGACACTATATTCTGTTAAAAGAAACCATCCACCAACAAGACATAACAATTATGAATTTGTATGCACCAAGCAATGGAGCTGCAATGTTCATAAAACAAACTCTCCTCAAGTTCAATAGCCAAATAGACTACAACACAATAATTATGGGTGACTTTAAGACACCACTCTCGGCATTAGACAGATTCTCTAGACAAGAACTGAATAAAGAAACTATCAAACTCAACAGCACAATTTGTAACCTAGACTTGAACGACATATATAGAATATATCAGCCATCATCAAGTGGATACATGTTCTTATCAGTTTCACATGGATCCTACTCAAAGATAGACCATATATTATGCCATAGGGCAATTCTTAGTAAATATAAAAGCATGGAGATTATACCATGCACTATATCTGATAATAATGGAATGAAACTGGAAATCAATGATGAATGAAGGAAGGAAAAATCCTACATCACATGGAAAATGAACAACATGCTACTGAATGATCACTGGGTTACAGAAGACATAATGGAGGAGATAAAAAAAATTCTTAGAGACAAATGACAATACAGACACAACATACCAGAATCGATGGGACACAATGAAAGCAGTTTAAGAGGGAAGTTCATTTCTTGGAGTTCTTTCCTCAAAAAAAGAAAAAAATCAACAAATAAATGAACTCACACTACACCTCAAAAACCTAGAAAAGGAAGAGCAAAACAACAGCAAATGTAGTAGAAGACAAGAAATAATTAAATTTAGAGCAGAAATCAACAAAATTGAAACAAAAAAAAAAATTTAAAAATTTGATAAAACTAAAAGTTGGTTCTTTGAAAAAATAAATAAGATTGACAGGCCCACAGCCATGCTAATGAAGAGAAGAAGAGAGAGAACTCAAATAACTAACATACGGGATGAAACAGGCAATATCACAACAGACACTACAGAAATACAGAAGATAATTAGAAAGTATTTTGAAACACTATATTCCAATAAAATAGAAGATAGTGAAGATATCGATGAATTTTTTAAGTCATAAGATCTGCCCAGATTGAGTCAGGAAGACACACGCAATTTAAACAGACCAATAACAAAGGAAGAAATGAAAGAAGCCATCAAAAACTACCAACCAAAAGAAGCCATGGACCGGATGGGTATACAGCGGAGTTCTACAAAACCTTTAAAGAAGAATTAATACCAATATTTTTCAAGCTATTTCAAGAAAAACAAAAAGAAGGAGCTTTTCCAAATTTATTCTATGAGGATAAATCACCCTGATCCCGAAACCAGACAAAGACACTTCAAAGAAAGAAAACTACAGACCAATATCTCTAATGAACTTCGATGCAAAACTTGTCAATAAAATCCTGGCGAATCGAATACAAAAGCATATCAAAAAAATTGTGCACCATGATCAAGTAAGATTCATCCGTGGGATGCAAGGCTTGTTCAATATACGGAAATCAATAAATGCCATTCACCACATCAATAGACATAAAGACAAGAACCATATGATCATCTCAATAGATGCAGAAAAAACATTTGACAAAGTTCAGCATCACTTTATGTTCAAAACACTAGAAAAACTAGGGATAACAGGAACTTACCTCAACATTGTAAAAGCTATATATGCTAAACCTCAGGCTAGCATCATCCTAAATGTGGAAATACTGAAGGCATTCCCTCTAAAATCTGGAACAAAACAGGGATGCCCTCTATCACCACTTCTATTCAATTTAGTTCTTGAAATACTAGCCAGAACAATTAGACAGACAAAAAAAATTAAAGGCATAAAAATAGGAAAAGAAGTATTTAAATTATCGCTATTTGCAGATGTCATGAAAATATATTTAACAGACCCCAAAGGGTCTACAATGAAACGGCTAGAGTTAATAAATGAATTCAGCAAAGTGGCAGAATATAAAATTAACACGCATAAATGAAAGGCATTCCTGTATGTCAGCAACACAACTTCTGAAATGGAAATGAGGAAAACCACTCCATTCACAATATCCTCAAATAAAATAAGATACTTGGGAATCAACCTAACAAAAGACGTGAAAGTTTTATATACTGAAAACTACAGAACCCTAAAGAGAGAGAGAGAAGAAGATCTTAGAAGATGGAAAAACAAAAGACCCAGAATAGAAAAAGCAACTCTAAACAGAAAATATGAATCTGGAGGTATAGTGATACCAGAGTTCAAACTGTACTAAAAGCAATAGTAACAAAAACAGCGTGGTACTGGTAACAAAATAGGCAGGTGGAACAATGGTACAGAATAGAGGACACAGAAACCAATCCTCAAAATTACAACTTTCTTATATTTGAAAAAGGGGCTAAAAGCATGCAATGGAAGTAGGATAGCATCTTCAAACAATGGGGTAGGGAAAATTGGGGAAAGGTGGGGCAAGGGAGAGAAGTGAACAACAGCAGATGAGGTAGAGAAAGAAGATGGGAGGGGATGGGAAGGGGTATAGTAGGGGATAGTAGGGGATAGGAAATGTAGCAGAATACAACAGTCACTAATATGACATCATGTAAAAATGTGAATGTGTAACCGATGTGATTCTGCAACTCGTATTTGGGGAAAATTGGGAGTTCATAACCCAATTGAGTCAAATGTATGAAAGATGATATAGGATGAGCTTTGTAATGTTTTGAACAACCAATAAAAAATAAATAAATAAAGGTTTAAAGTTGAGTGGGAAGAAATCAGCTAAAAAAGAGTTGAGATGCATTCATTTTGCTAAGCAGAAACTTTGTTTTGTGTACTTGTAACTATCACAAATTTATTTTACCAGAAAACTGGCTTTTAAAAATGCACATAATTGAGATTAAAGGATAATCCACTTACCTTCAAGAAAAACTCATAGCATTTCCTATATTTTTCATATTTTATTTTTTTGTGAATATTTTGTCATGGACCAGGTCTAGACTTAGGCTATTCTTCCAGAATACTACCTCATCTGACAAGTTGGTACAATGTGTTGGATTGTTCTTTTCATCTTTTATTTAATAGTTTCTAGATGATAATGTGTATTTTTCCATATGTTTGTTTGGACATACATACCCAACTATATCTTTGCATTTTCTGTTTTACTGGGGAAGAGACTCATCAAAAGCTCTTTATTATATGTATCAACAATCAAACATTTAGAGCATGCAATTATACATAATTTTGCATGAAAATATTTTTGTACCATTTTTATAAAGATTTAGAATTATTAATACTGTCCCTACTGTAATTAGTAACTCCTTACAAAAAGAATTAATCAATTGACTTTATATCAATTATGAATATGAAAATTACTAAAATAAGTATTTGGCAATTAATATGCAATTGATAGAAAGTGAAATCACAAGAAAGCCATTTAAAATGTCAGTGCATATGGTCCTTAAATAATAGGTTGTTCAAAAAAAAATTCTCTAATTCAAAAGAGTTAATATGCCATATTACAGCTAAATGTGATATAAAAACCTTAAATTATCAGTATTGATAAATAAGAATGATACCTGTTTACTTAAATATGTTTATTTGATTTTCACTGTAAGATGTTAATTCTGGAAGACTTGAGAATTAAGAAAGACTTGGTCTATATTATTTCTAACAGGCTAATCAAAGTACTTTTAAATATATATATATATATATATATATATATATATATATATATATATATATATATATGTAACACATATGCATGAATATAGATACATATGCATAATAAATGTATTGTAATATATTTATCAGGTGGTTATAATTTTTAAATTTTCTCAAGAAAAGAATGACTATAAAAAACAGTTTTAAATGTAAATTTCATAGCATAGTACTGTTTGTAATGCTATGAGAGAAAAATACTTATGGAGGGAAAATGAAAAAGGAAGAGAGAGAAGGGGGAAAATGAGGAAGAAAGTGAGTAAAGAAGAGGGAGAGGAGTGTTTGATGAAAAGATAAAAGTGGAGGGGCTGGGTTTGTGACTCAGTGTTAACATGCTTGTCTAGCATGTGTGAGGCAGTGGGTTATATTCTCAGCACCACATACGAATAAATAAAATGAAGGTCTATCAACAACTGAAAAAATAAAAAAGGAGAAATATTACCAAAATTCCAAGATTTTATGAATGTTAAATACAAAAAAATTATGTTGCATAGCCTTATGTAAATTCTAGACTCCCCAAAATAATCATTAAATGCTAGATTATTAGTGTTATAACTAAAAATCCATTGCTCTTTCTTCTACATTCTGTGGCATGCTAGTGCTAAAATAAATTGTATTATAACACCAAAATAAAATTCTAATATTTATACAGTAACTGACCCAGTTTAACATCAATGCAAGAAGATTCCTATGTGATATAATGTGTATTTTGACGTTCATTTTTATTCAACACTGGTACATTACTTTTTCTCCAGTTAATGCACATCATAGGATGTATATTTCATCCACAATTTAGCAAATATATACACATTTGTTTTGCTTTCAATCACTTTTGCTTCAGAACACATGTATTCCTCCATGTTTCTTGACTTCTCTTTTTGTGACACTTCTTTCCAAACACATTATTTTCGATTTCCATTATCACTTTTGAAGCAAAACTGACACACCCGTCATGATAAAACATAACACTAATATTACCATTAGATGTAAAACTGGTTTAAATGAATGATTGTACATCAATATAAGATTTCTTGTATACTTTCAGATATCAATTCAATCCATTATTCAAAGTGAAACCAGTTATATCATTTATTCACAGTATGGTCTATTCATGCATTGTCTATATATTGATAGACACATGGTACACCTCTGTGTACTCCCAACAATAATTTCTATATCTTCAAAATATTGCTCCCAGAAATGGTGGAAAAAATATGCATGTCAACTGATCTACATATACATTTTATCACAGTAATATTCTGGACACAAAATGCAAAGGTCACACTTATGACTGTCCCAAAGCCTAAATGGAAAGTGAACATGGATTACTAAAAACATCCATGTCCAGGTTGTCTAATGCTCTCAAATGTCAATCCTATTGGTGATTACATATGTGTTTCTTCCTAAGACTACATTTTCAATCTCACCCTGTTGAAACTGTCTAAACCTCTCACTCATTTTATAATTTGCCTGATTTCCTACTCTGTATTCACATCTGCTTTCCTACTTTTTTCCCCAGTTCATCATTGTGACTGACTCTTCACATGTGCTGACATTTATATTCAATCTCTACCAGAAACCCTATTGCTAAAGAACTTTTGGTCCATATTCTATACTCAATCTTCTTCGTAATCCTACCGACTATATTCCTAATCCTAGCAAAAATCCCTTTTTTAACTGGATGCTCTCTTCTACATTCAATCATCGAAGGTACAAGGATCTATGCCATTGCATATCAATTTATCTGAGACATATGTGCAGAACATAATTCAAAGCTAAGTATCCCACTCAAAGGCCAAATTCCCTTCTAGGATTCAAATCTTACCTAGATTTATATTTCAATACTTATATTTCACCTATATTTTCATGTAAATATCGCAGGTTTCCAATAACATTGTTCATCAAGCAGAATGATTCCTAACCCATATTGAACATGTTATTAATCCTAACCATACACTGTTCCTCAATCTAACTTTACAGAAGAGCAGAGACAGAGTTGGTATTACAATACAGGAATGTATGGATCTTCCACCTGCTGAGAACCTCAAAGGTCCATGTAGAAATAATCCCTGGAGAATGTGTAGGATGCTATGAACGACCTGAGAGGGCAAAAGTCATCTTCCATGGCAAAAAAACATGGTCAGGATAAAGGGTTGTGTCTTAATCAGAATCTCTCTTCTTAATGTAGAGAAGATGGACCAAACCAAGCCTCTGTGGAGAGCTGTTCCCCAGTACCTATGGTTGATATACCATTCTAACTTATGAAAATGTCAGAGGAAGTAGGTGCAGCCTCCATCTCATGGGACCCTTGGAAGCATCTGTTAGGACAAAGTGGTTGCCAAGGCTGTGACCTCATTCAGTTCCTGAAGGAAGTGACCTACCTCACTTTCTTGGTGATGGAATCTCTGAACTTGGGATCCAGGAAACCAGGCACACAGAGCCAGTCCCAGTACCAGTCCCAGTGGTCTCACTTGTTTGGATTTACCAAGGACAGAGTCAGTCTTTCTTGGTACCTACTGATGTGAGGATGGCCAAATGCCAGAAAAGCTCTGAAGAGGGGCCCTTCCTGAGAAAGCAGAAAGTGGCTCACCAATGGATCCTCACAACTTCACAGAGTTGGCCAAAGAAAACAGATCTGAGACAAGACAGGCCATTTTGGGGTAACATAGTATGGCCCACCATTCAGAGGACACACTGTATAGTCACAGACCTACTTGGGGAAAGGAGGTGCCTTTGTGGGTGTGGGTGTGAGTTTTTGGTTCTGTCTCATTTTCTGAGAATAGGTGGAAAAGGCGGGTTTTTTTTGGTTTGGTGTGGACTCTTTATAGTAGGTCGTTTGACAAGGTGAGTGTTTCTTTATCTATGTATTCCACTGTGTCCATGGTTGAAGACATTAGAAAAGAGAATGCATCAAGGATGTGTCCTGTCTATTAGGAAGCTTCCCAGCATTCATCCTGCCCGATTTATTAATGGACTGTGGCTTGTCTTATAGATGTGCAACACCTACTAAATTCCTAAGTTCAGGTTTTCTTCCTAAATTCTGGCCACTCTCCAAAATAGTCTTATGGATTTGTGTCCAAGATATGTACCCCTCCAAGCTCTGTGACATGGCCATGTACTGGATAGCTGAAGGAAATGGGAGCATCTCAGAAAACACAGATATCAGTGTGACCAGTAATGTCTCAGTGGAAAAACCCTTCTTTTGGCCTTTTGCTTACCTATTGATCTGTTGACCTGAATGTCAGGAGGTCTTTGCCTCAGTCCACCCATTTGGGAAGACTGATGAAAACTGTTTTCAAATGGAAATGCATGCGCATCACCTGTCGCTCTTTGTTTAATTGCTTAGGATAAGGATGTGTCTGATTCAGCCTCTTGGACCTGTGTGATGCTGTGGCTTAGATTCTCAGCACCTCATGGATCTAAAGAAAGATTCCATGTGTGTATCCAAAACAAAAATGGTAAAAAACCACGCTGACTTTAGGAAAATAAGTGGCAAGGGAGCTCTTTTGAACACTGTCTTGGGCTGCGCCCCTCATGGAAAACTCCAGCAAGAGGTTATGATTAGTGTCTATATGGAAGAGGATGAGGGCCTTGTGGGAGTGTTTTGGTTTTAATTGTGTTTATTTGTGTGGTGGTTGGAAGTGATGACTGGGTCCACCTGGGCTTGAACTCTGGTGTGATACCCTTAGAGACTGAGGTCTAGAACTGACGTCAGAGAAGTATTGCCATGAATTGTGTTGGGGTTTTAGGAGGCCATGCATGAGAGTCGCTCTTGGAAACTGAGATCTTGGACCAGGGTAGCTTTCCACAGAACACTGGGAATCTCAGCCAGGATATCACATGATTTCATTCTGAAAGACTTGGCAGCAATAGTTGAGAGTCAAAACTCACATGGACCTCATATTGTAGACCTCAATGGGCCTGGCTTCATGTGACTTTTTGGTCACTCTTTGGGAAGACTTTCCTCTGAGAGTTCTCCAGAACTTTCATTGAAATAAACTTCCTCAACATTTAATGGTTCCTGAATAAATTTAAACCCACAGTGCCTCCAACTTCATCCTTTAAAAATGGCTAGATAAGTACCATGACATTTTTTAAATTCCCATGACCAGATGGCACTGGAGTAACTTTGGATCTTATGCTGTTGATCATGAGTGTACAAGACAGTGCCTTGATTGACTTGGTTTCATGAGAATGGTGTAGAACAGAGATGCCAGTAATTTGGAGACTGCTGAGTTGGGGCCTAGAGCAGTGATGTGCAGGTGTGTGATAAAACATCTGTGTTGGGGCCATGTGGATCTGCCATTGGCTTCCAAATGGCTTGTGACTGACATGCTGCAGCCAGCAGACCCTTATATGTAAAGGCATCTTGTTATATGGAGATTTTTCAGGGCAATGTTCAGAATCAAGTTGCTATGGTCAAGGGGGCAAGCATGTGCGATAGAAGCCTGGTTGGTGCATTTATATGCAGACCCTGACACACCACATGTGACAGAAATCCCTCCAGCACTGTGCCCCAGTTGAAATCCTTGTATTTCAAGAAGCAAATACCAAACTCCAAGTGCAGCAGCAAGAAACACCACGAAAACTGGAGGATTACCAACTGGGTTCACAGTCCAAACAGGGAGACACTTAGCCCCAAGTTGCCACAGTTTACCTACAAAGAGAGAATTCAGAACTGCTGCCACATGTTCATTAGGAAAATAAGAAACAACATCCTCCAGGTCACATAGATGAAGACCCAGCTTTGATGGTCTCACTACAAAGAAAGCTAAAGCTTCTGACAACAACGTATATTTCAAGTGCCCAACCTCAGAGGCAGTTTCTCAAGAAGTCTTTAGGCAAGCAGAGCTCCATGTTTCTGGAGTGTTTACCCTTTCCCTTACTTTTGGAAACTCCTCTACCACCTTCATGGTTGTGAACTCCTGAGCATTTTCCATTCCAGATATGTATTAACAGATTTTCTAATTCTTCTCCTCTAATTGTGTCTTACTTGGGGCGAAGGTAATGTCAAGGCATTTTTCTGGATGAGAGTGGAAAGATTTTTGTTTAGCATATGTTTGCATACACATTGGATTCATTTTCCTATTTTCCATTTGAAATACTGAATCCCTGACACTAACCCATACTGTACTAGAATCTGACTACTAATCCTAATATGATGGAGAAAAAGAATCCTAACAGAAAAGAAATAGAAGCTGTTTAGAGAAGGCATGGTATATATTTGGACTTGCCTTTTGCAAGTAGGTGTTATAATTCTAGTCAATTTTTAATTGAAATAGTCCTCCATGTGTTTTTAAAGTTAACAAATATGTGAATTCCTGTCTCCCTTTCACTGTAGACTATTCAGCACATCTATTTTATATGCACATAAAGAATCCTACCTTTTATCACGTGTATATTTTTGTGCGGTAGCTGATTTGGCAGATACAAATTTTGAGAAGAGATCACTCCTCCTAGATGCTGTTGGAACTGAAAATTGAACCTATGGGTGAGCTTCCTAGGAGAACAACATTATACATAAATCCCTGTTAAGTAAATTGAATATTTTTAGATCTGTGAATGATGTATATTTCATGGTGAATTTGGATTGGCATATATGTTGCTACATTTTAAAATTTGTGTGTGTGTGTGTGTGTGTATACACACATACACACTCTCCAGATTTTTCAAAATATGAAATATATGTGTCTTATTTACACTCCCTAAATTCATTCATGTTCAAGTATGTGGATTTATAATCAACTTTTCACAAGATTATTTTCAGAAATATTCATCCACCTGAAATTCATATTTGTTTTCTATTACTGAAAACTAACTTCAGTGAATGGTGCATACGTATCCTGTTGATAGTCACAGCCGAAGGGGCCACAGCAAACTTCCAGGTGCCAGCAAACTTTCAGCTGCAGGCTGATGATTGGCTCACAGCGGCCTTAGCAACTTCTAGCTCATTGTCTCCTCTGTGGTGATGCTCATTGGAGATGCTCATTGAGATGTTTCCCCGCCTTTCAGACTTCCAGCTTATGATTGGCTCACAGCAGCCCCAGCAACATCTAGCTGATTGGCTCCTCTGCGGTGATGCTTATTGGGCTGTTTCCCTGCCCATTCAGACCATGGAGCTGCTCATTGGGGGACTTTTTTGGCTCTGCCCACGTGACCCAGCCAATCTGCCTCAAGAGCAGGAGGATTGTGAGAAGTGGATAGAGGCTTTTGTGGGAGGGAGAGGCTTTTGGGAAGCTGGTGTTGGGAGTTGGGGTTCTGAGGATTTTTCCTGAGAGGCTGTTTTGCTTGGCGTGTGTGGTTCTAAAAATAAAGTTAGTTTCTTTTGACAAGTGGATTCTGATTGTGCCCAGCCAGACAGCGGCATTTGGTGGCTCATATGGGGAGCGACTGAGGGTAACTGATAAGGTAAACTGCTCGCTCTTGAGGGCAGGGCGAGAGGATGGGTAGCCATTTTATGATTCCTATTTTGTTTTAAGTTGCCTGTCCCTGGAGATGAGTGAGATGGAAGAAAAACTGCTCACATCTGAGGAAAAACTATTTGTGTCTGAGGAACAGATAGGGAGAAAGGCTATAATAATTTTTTGTTGTTCCATTTTTATTTCGTTCTATCTCTTTTTTTGTTTGGTGTTATCTTGTTGGTTTGTATTATAGTAGAAATATGGGATCAAAAATTAGTAAAAAACAAACCAAAAAAGTGTTAAGTAAATTGTTAGAGGAAGGAGGCATCCCAGTAAAATCAAGAACAGTCATGGCAATTGTTGATACAATACAAAAATGTAGACCATGGCTTTTTAAGGAGGAGTTGTTAAATATATCACAATGGAACCATCATGGTGCAGATTTAAAAAGAATAGAAAAGAAAAGCCCAGGGATTCTGCCAGTTGGCACATTGCCATTGTGGACATTCATATCTTGTTTGCTTAGTTCAAAGCCTTCAGTTCAGTCAATGGTAGAGGAAGAAGAAGACATATTGATTCAAGTAAAACAGAAGGTGTCTCAAGTTAGTCAGACAGAAGAAAAAATTCAAGTAAAAGAGAAGGTCTCTCGAGCTTGTCAGATAGAGGAAACTATTCAAGTAAAAGAGAACGTCTCTCGAACTAGTCAGACAGAGGAAAAAATTCAAGTAAAAGAGAAGGCCTCTAAAGCTAGTTAGACAGAGAAAGAAAGTGTAAAACAGTAAAAAACATCAGGGGAAATTTACAACAGGAGACTGCTACTAACACCTTTCTATCACCAGATGACATAAGTGTCCAACTAACAAGGCCACTTTCTTATGCTGGGAGGCCCCCAACTCCCGCAGTTGATAGTTAGGATCCTGAGACAAGATCTCAAATATTAACATGCCCTGTATTTGAGGGAGGAGGGCAGCGTGTTTACCATGCTTTAAATTTCAAAACAGTGAAGCAGCTAAAAGAGGCTGTAACAACCTATCGTCCTCAAGCACCCTTCAATGTAATCATGGTCGAATCCATTAACAACTTGAACATGAAGCCAGTGGATTGGGCTAATATGTGTAATGTTGTGCTAAATGGAGGACAATGCATGTTATGGAAGGTTGCCAATGAGGAATGTTGAAAGGAGACAGCTAGGCGAAATGCAGGAGCTGGTTATCCTCAGAGAAATCTAGATATGTTGTTAGGAAAGGGACCTTATGAAGATCAGCCACAGCAAATTGCATATGATCATGGTGTATGTGCAGAAATTGGTGTAGATGCAATTAAGGCATGGAAGACTTTACAAGAACATGGAGGTTTACAAGGTCAATTATCTAAGGTAATACAAGGAGCTAATGAACCTTATGCTGAATTTGTAGATAGGCTTATTCAAAGAGCTACCAGAGTTTTTGGGAATACAGAACAAGCAATGCCATTACTAAAACAACTGGCTTATGAGCAAGCGAATCGTTGTTGCAGAGATATCATTAGACCATGGAAAAATGAAGATTTAAACACATTGATTTAATTATGTAGAGACATTAATGAACAAGAGCAAGTCATGGCAGCTGCAGTAAAACAGGCTTTAGTTGCCAGATACATTAATGAACAAGGGCAAATTGTGGCAGCTACAGTAAAACAGGCTTTAGATGCCAGACCAAGAACATGCTACCAATGTGAAGAAACAGGACATTTTAAAAGGAATTGGCCCATAGAAGGAGGGTTTAACAATATTAGGTATCAAAGGAGTAGAATACCAGGTATTTGGCCACAATGCCATAGAGGGAGACATTGGGCTAATGAGTGCTGTTCTCAAACCACCATAGAGGGTACTCAATTATCAAAAAATGAACAAGGACCAGGTGTTTATCCACGATATCATGGAGAAAGGCATTGGGCTCAATTGCCAAATAAATGGACAGGGGGTTCCAATGCTACGGGGCCCCAAACCACAAATATACAGAGCACTGGAGGAACCCAGCAACCCCAACAGGGTAGTGCCCAGGACACATTGTCCATCAGATCCCTCATCAGACAAACCAGAGGGAGCACAGTGTTGGACATCTGTGCCTCTGCCAGATCAGTACTAACTCCAGAGATGGGAGTTCAAATCATTCCCACAGGGGTAAAAGGACCTCTTCCCAAAGGAACCATGGGCTTATTATTGGGATGCAGCTCTTCTACTCTAAAAGAACTTATGATAAGTCCTGGGGTGATTGATCCCGATTATGAAGGTGAAATAAAAATTATAGCCAGTTCTCCAAAGGACATATCAGTAATTTCACAAGGAGATAGAATAGCACAGTTACTAATAATACCCAGCCTATATGATAAATTTTCCAGTCGTACTGTAGAAAGATGTTCCAAGGGATTAGGCTCCACAGGTGTAGATTTGGCTATGCTTTCTTTAAATTTAGATTCTCGCCCCATGCTAAAACTAAATATTCAAGGGCATGAATTGAATGGGCTACTGGATACAGGTGCAGACATTAGCATCATCTCTCGTCAAGAATGGCAAAAACATTGGCCATTACAACAAGCCACTCAAACGCTTCGAGGCCTATAAGTGGCGACTAATCCCCATAGAAGTAAAATGGTATTAGATAGGAATGATCCTAAAGGATGTGAAGGAACTATACAGCCATATGAATTGGATCATCCTCCCATAAATTTATGGGGACGAGATGTCCTAGATCAATTAGGTTTGACATTAACAAATAACATCAACCAAAATGCAGCCACTATTATGACTAGACAAGGTTTTAGGAAAGAAAAAAGATTAGAAAAACAAGAATAAGTCATAGCAGCACCAATACAAATACATCAAGGAACAGAGAGACATGGGTTGGATTTTCAGAAAGGGCCACTGAGACAATAAAAATTACCTGAAAATCAGAAAGACAGTATGGGTTCCTCAGTGGCCCCTGACTGAAGAAAAGATACAAGCAGTCCATGACCTGGTAAAACAACAATTAGCAGAAGGACATATACAACCGACTGTATATCCCCAAAATACTCCCATTTATGTCATCAAAAAGAAATCTGGTAAATGGAGACTATTGCAAGATTTTAGAGCCATTAATAATGAGATGGTTATTATGGGACCTGCTCAATCAGGGATTCCTCAATTGTCTGCTTTGCCAATAACCTGGTATGTTTTAGTTATAGATATTAAATATTGTTTTTTTTTCAATTATAATTCATCCTAAGGATAGTCCAGGTTTTGCTTTTACTATCCCTGCACTGAATCATGAAGGTCCTGATCAGAGATATGAATGAAAAGTACTCCCTAAAGGGATGGCTAACAGCCCAACTATGTGTCATATTTATGTTAACAAAGTAATCCAGCCACTTAGAAATCAAAATTCTGAACACAAATATTTCACTATATGGATGATGTATTATTAGCACACAAAGCTAAAAACATATTGCTAGAAAGTTACGCCACACTTACAAACTTATTAAAAATTATAATGTAGAGATAGCAATAGATAAAGTACAATTAAATTTTCCAATTAATTATTTAGGAGTTCTGTTATCCTCAACCATGGTCAGTCCACCAAAAATTCAAATACGAGTAGATCAACTCAAATCACATAACGACTTTCAAAAGTTATTAGGAGACATTAATTGGATAAGGCCTTATCTAGGTATACCAACAGGAGAGTTGGGACCTTTATTTGATATCCTAAAAGGTCTATCAGATAAAAATTCACCCTGGATGTTAACACCTGAAGCAAGAAAGGCAATAAAAATCAATGAAACATATATGGAAAATATGCATTTGGATAGAATTGATATAAGTTTGCCTTTATTATTTATTGTACTACCAACAAAAAATATTCCTACAGGAGTATTTTGGCAAGAAGGTCCATTATTATGGATACATTTATCTTATTCTCCTTACACTATTCTTACTAGGTATCCTGAGGCTTTAGGATAATTAATACTCAAAGGAATTAAAGCAGCAAAGGGAGTGTTTGGAACTTCTTCCAATAAAATTTTTACTCCATATACTCTGAATCAAATTGATGAGTTAGCTAATGAGTTAAATACTTGGGCAATAATCATGGTCCAATCTAATGTTTCATTTGATAACCACTTACCATCTAACCCTTTATTTTCTTTTTGGTCATCGCATCCTGTAATTTTTCCAAAATTGAGAAGAAAAACACTTATCATGAATGCTTCAAATATATTCACTGATGTATCAAATAATGGTACAGCAGCAATAGTTATACCTGATAAAACTTATAAATTTTTAGTACCCAAACAATCAGCTCAAAAGGTAGAGCTTAATGCAGTATTACAAGCTTTTGAGATATTTAAATATTCTGTATTTAATTTATTTTCCGATAGTCAGTATATAGTTAATGCTATAGTATCCCTTAAAGTTGCTGGTAAGATTTCTCCTTTCTCTACTGTTTTCTCTTTATTTTCCAATATAAAAAGTCTAATCTGGGACAGAAAAGATCTATTCTTTATAAGACATATCAGGGCACATCCAAAAAGAAGATGATTTGACTCAAGGCCTTATCAGCTGATATCCAAAATTCCAGTTTGACTAACCTTACATCTGAGATAGAACCAGGATGCTTTTTTCATTATCTATTTTATTATTGCCCTTTCCCACATTCTATTTTGTTTTTTGAGCTCATACAGACCTAGTTTAATGTTTTGCTGATCAGTTCTATTTTTTGACAAAAGAGTTTTTGAACATTGCAATGGAGATTTCACGTGTAAAAAGTTATAAGGCCTTTACTATTAGGTTATGTGTTGTATGTATTATATTATGTGTGCACACTTGTGTTTTGTGTTATATGTTTGAATGTTCGTATGTCCATATATGATATATGATGAGCGCTCATAAAAAAAATGGATCCAAATATTTTTTTATTCACATTATTTAAATGGTTTAATTTAAATTGGGTAAAGAGCTGTTGAGGTTTGTTTTAAAATTTGAAAAAAAGGAGGTTAACAGATCTGTTTCCTTTCTTTCACCTTTCCTTTTCATTATATTTAATAATTATCTTCAAGACAATGTAAATAGTTAAGAAAATTGTTTTCTTTCAGTGCCTTCTGGAATGTTACATAATTTTTCTTTAGCCATTATTGTCAAAATTCCTATCTTCATTCCAGTGCTGGTGAAATCAAAGATAAAACCAATCTACAGCTTCTGCAATAGCCATCACTGAAATGCTTGCAGAACTTGCCTAGACACATTGAGAACTCTCCTGTATGCATTGTAAACTACCTGTTTGTGCAGCGACTTGTGGTAGTGTTCGGGTATATTTGCTGATGATGTCATCGGTGGTACAATTTTTCCAAAAGGAGCTGTCAATTGGCTTGGTGTATCTTCCTCTCTTCTGTGTGTCATTATCGTCCAGCTAATGTTTGGGGGCCATTAGAGGTGAGGCAAAGAACCTCACCACCCCCCGGTGGTACAAAGACCTCTCCACAGGTGTTGCTGTAAACTGGACCGGTAGTCAGTGATGGGTAAGATCCAATTGCAATGGTACCAACTTAAAGTGTAAGGACCATATGTACTATTGGACAACCTAAGGCAGGCACTGTCCCTAAGCCACATGTGTGTTGTTTAAACAGAGAGGGGGAGATGTTGAGAGCCACATCCGAAGGGGCCCCAGCAAAATTCCAGAAGCCAGCAAACTTCCAGCTGCTGGCTGATGATTGGCTCACAGCAACATCTAGCTGATTGGCTCCTCTGCGGTGATGCTCATTGGGCTGTTTCCCTGCCCTTTCAGACCACGGAGTTGCTCATTAGGGGACTTATTTGGCTTTGCCCACATGACCTAGCCAATCGGCCTCAAGAGCAGGAGGATTGTGGGAGGTGGAGAGAGGCTTGTGTGGGAGGAAGAGGCTTTTGGGAAGCCAGTGGTGGCAGTTGGGGCTCTGAGGGTTTTTCCTGAGAGGCTGTTTTGTTTGGCGTGTGTGGTTTTAAAAATAAAGTTAGTTTCTTTTGACAAGTGGCTCCTGATTGTGCCCAGCAAGACTGCGGCATTATCCTAATATTTCTACAGTAACTGCCCCAGTTTAACAGCAATGCAAGTAGACTCTTATGGGACATGATTTGTATTTTGATGTTCATTTTTATTCAACACTGGTACATTACTATTTCTTCAGTTTATGCACATCAGAGGGTATATATTTCTTGCACAAGTTGGCAAATTTATAGGCATTTGTTTCACTTTCAATCACTTCCTGCTTCAGAACACATGCATTACTCCAGGTTTCTTAACTGGTCTATTCGTGAGACTTCTTTCCAAACATATTATTTCCGATTTTCTTTATAATTGTTTAAGCAAAACTCACACACCCTTCATGATAAACCATAACTATCATTTCACAATTAGATGTATAACTGTTTGGAATGAATGATTGTATATCAATATAAGATTTCTTATATATTTTCTGATATCAATTCAATTCATGATTTAAAGTGGAACCAGTTATATTATTTATTCACAGTATGGTCTATTCATGCATTATCTATATTCATAGACACAGGGTACACCTCTTTGTACCCCCAATACTAATTTATACGTTTTCAAAATATTGCTCCCAGTAATAGAGGAAGAAATACTCATGTCACCTGATCTAAATATGCATGTTATCACAGTAATATTCTGGACGCAAAATGCAAAATTCACACGTGTGATTGTACCAAAGCCTAAATGGACACTGAACATGGATTACTAAAAACATCCATGTCCAGCTTGCATAACGCTCTCAAATGTCAATCCT